>NC_058132.1:377318591-377412468 GCF_016433145.1 Gracilinanus agilis | reverse complement strand
GAAGGAAGGAAGGAAGGAAGGAAGGAAGGAAGGAAGGAAAGAAGGAAGGAAAGAAGGAAGGAAGGAAAGAAGGAAGGAAAGAAGGAAGGAAGGAAAAAGGCATAAAAAAAATAAATGTTATATGTAAAACCCAGTGGAATTACTCATTGGCTATAGGGAGGGGTGGGAGAAAGGGAAAGAACATGAATCATGTAACCATGGGAAAATATTCTAAATCAATTAATTTTTAAAATGCTTCAATAAGTCTCCAAAAAAATCAATGTTAGCTGATTGGCTGATTGATTGACAGGACAAGTCACTTTCTCAATCACACGGGACCTTGAACCAGCCACAAAAGTAGATAGACTACAGCCTGGGTCTAGGGCATTCTCACAGACTTTCATAAGCTGCCTGTACTAAAGGTGGTGCTTCACTACCACTACAGAGTTCAATCTACCCTTGTCAGGGAGAAGCTTTCCAGCAGATGGGGGCAGAATCTGGTAGCTCGATAGCCAGATATGCCTAGCAGAGACAGCCTAGCAGAGACAGACACCAGCCTAGAGGAGGTGCAACATCCCGCCACAGAGCAGAGACACGATGCACATCAGAGAGCAATGGAGACTCAATGAAGATATCCCCTGGGGGATAGGGGAGGACCCGGCTGGCTCAGTGGGGCTCGGTGGATGGAGCCAAGCCTAGAGACAAGAAATAACAGGCCCTTGGTTCCACGTTTGGCATCAGACTCCCCATTGCCTAGCCCTTACTGCTCTTCTGTCTTGGAACCAATACTCGGCTTGATTTTGAGATAGAAGGTAAACTTTGGTTTAAAGAATAAATCACTGAAGAACATTGGCGGTCTTATAACGGCAGAGGTTTGAGTTGTCCTGACATAAATCCGTGTGAATGTGTGTGTGTGTGTGTGTGTGTATGTATTCCTCATTTATTTCCCAGCCATGTGGGTTCTTGGGGTGTATCTTTTCCAAAGTGTCCCACAGTCACACACATTCCTATCAATGTCTCCTAAATATGTAAAATTTCTTAATTCTTGTATTCTCTGTCAAATGAGATTGGCACAGTGCCTGGCACACAGTAAGCACTTTAGAAATGTTTATGTCCTTCCTTTCTGCATGCGTGCTTTCCTGTACTGGTAAGGTAGTAACTCTGGGAATATCATTCTATCTACATCCTGTTTGATTAAATAGCCTTTACTTTAAAGAATAGTAACCTCTGTCTGACATGTAAAAATAAAAAGCCACTGGTTAGAACGCAGGGAGCTCTGCTTTTGAGTGGATACCCTAACCCACAAAGTACCTAGAGCTCCTGGGAGCCTTTGTGTGAGAAGGGGTACCCAAGTGCTAAATATATTTCTATAAATATAATAAACAAACGTATCAGAGGAGGGGGCTCCCCAGGGATAATTTAACAAGAACCATATGATCAGGCATCTTGTTTACCAACTGCCAAATGCTCACCAAGGTCATCCAGAGTTCTTAAAAACCCCATCTACAACTCCAAGAACACATAATGAGGTGTTAAGTACACTTTGCAAGCCCTGAAGAGGCAGAAGAAATAAGTAAGAGGTTCTCTTCACCCTAAAGGACATCACATATTGAATATGAGGTAAATGCAGGATATAACGCTTTATTAGATTCTCATGTAGTCACACAGTTCCATTGTCCCAGATCCCCAGTTAAACACCGGTCATACTTGTCGATCGCTAGTCATTAAAACCAACAGACTGCCTTTAATATCCTATACTACTATTTCACTGAAAAGGCCAGATAGTCTAACCCATGTCTAGAAAAAAATTCTCTCTGCAGTATTCCTAGTAAAGAAAAAGTTAAAAAAAAAAAAAAAACTAAGGAGAGAGGCACAATCCTGTGAAGTACTAAATCTGGAGTCAAAGGATCTCAGTTCAAATCTTGGAGCTATAATTACCTCCGTGACCTTGGATAAGGCACTTAGTTGATGATTAATGACACAGTTCTAAGTCTACCATCCTATTTTTTTTTTTAGATTGGGTCTCCACTTCTCATCCAGGCTTGATCCCACCATCCCAGAGAGCTCATCATATCTGTGCTGAACTTAGTTCAGATATTCAATCAACTGGAGCATTCCTGAAGTTCAGAACTCCTGAGCTCAAGTGATCCATCAGCCCCAGCCATCCCAACAGCAAGAATTACATGAGTGTGCCATCACACTCAGCCAAAATCCACTCTCCTAAGTGATCTTCTAACTTATGTTTGAAGACCCACCTGCCTTCTTTTAGTTATGTGTTGGGTTTTGTTAAACCCTTGCCTTTCATCTTAGAATCAGTACTGTGTATTGGTTCCAAGGCAGAAGAATGGTAAGGTCTAGGCAATGAGAGCTGGGACTTCCCTAGGGTCACACAGCTAAGAGTGTCTGTGGTCAAATTTGAATTCAGGACGTCCTATCTCTAGACCTGACTCTCAATACACTGAGTCAACCAGCTGTCCCCCTATTACATGGCTTTTTTTTTTTTTTTTAATGAGAGCTTCAAGAAATTCATTGCTTACTGTCTCAAGGAGGCAGGGAGGGAGAAAGGGAGTAAGAGAGGAAAAGTGGGAAGGAGGGAGAGAATTTGGAACTCAAAACCTAAAATAAAATTGTAATTGTTTTTACATGTTTTTACATGGGGGAAAAATAAAATATTATTTTTTAAAAGAATCTACTCCATGTAAGTCTCTATCCTAAACCCTATAGGAACAAAACAAACAATTTTGGGGTCGCTTTAATTTTCAGGCTAATAAAGATGCCTGATTTCTTCTTTTAAAAATTAATAATAATACAACCTCATGGGGAAAATCCGATATATACACAGATAAGTATGTCACAAGATAGAATGTAGTAGTGGCAGAAGATAACCCAAGTCTCTGAGAAATATGCAAAAGAAACTATCACTTTCAGATAGTGGAAAAGATCAGAAACTGGGACTTGAAAGAAGAAAAAGATTGCAAAAGAGAAGATGTAAATGGAGTACAACTGAAGAATTAGGAAGAAAAGAGAAATGATGTTCATCTGCTTAACATTCCTCCTGTAAAGCAGACCACCAACCTTCCAGAGAAACTCACCCTTTAGTTTAAGGTCAACATTTCGTCTCAGCCAAGGATAGATTCCATAGCTTGGCATATCTTCTGGAATTGGGTTATCCTTTATCCAACCATCACAGGCAAACTGGAAAAAGTTCTCACAGGGATCCACGGACTGATTTATTTTGCTCAAGATGGCAGCAGCTGTGTTTTAAAAATAAGTAAATGAATTGCAGAGTTAGCATTACGGGATGCTGTGTAATATTTTTCACAAAAATACATATTTTAAGTTAGTCAATATTTCTTTCCTAGACCTTTGCTCTCCCATTACTCATATAATAAATACATAAACATTTAATTTGGTTATATTAAATTTAGTTATATAAATATGTAATAAGTAAGTAAACATATAATGTTTAGTATTACTCCATTCTAGTATGTCTCAATACCGTAAAGACTGAATTACAGACTTAGTGGTGATGATATCATTGCTATCTTTTTTTGTTCTTGGTATGGATTTGTTTTAGGGGTATTAGTTTGATAAGCCAGCAGTAAGAGAATGAACAGTTACTGATTTTCTCTTACTAATACTTCCTTGACAATATGCACTCATAAATTATAAAGATAGACACTATTTTATGGCATTTGAAATGATTTTTGTCTAATTAGTCTGGAAGAGATTTCTATTTTAGCTAATGAAAAAATGTAACCTCTTAAAAACTTAAAAAAGGAAAAACTTAACTGGTTTTCAGCTAAAGATGAATGAATTGGAGAAAAATGCAAGTTCTGACCTCAATTTATGGAAGCATTCTAAAATGTCAATTTAGTCAATCCATCCAGTTTGGAGAATGGGATTTTTTAAAGCCCTCTAGTCAAAAATTCCTATCTGTTGTTGTCATTCAGTTGTGTCCAGCTCTTCAAGACCCCATGGATCCTAGCTATTCAGGGGGTTTTCTTGGCAAAGCTATTAGAAAGGGTCACCATTTCCTCCTCTAGGAGATCCACCTTTTTGTCAGGCATTCATTCAAAGATTAAGAGAATTGTCCAGGGTCAAACACAGCTAGGAATTGTCTGAGGCCATATTTGAACTCAGGGCTTCCTGACTCCAGACTCAGCATTCAGTACCCCAAGCCACCTATTTGCTTCTTAGACATACAGAGGTTAAGAGCCTTGCCCAAGGAAGTAGCTGAGGTTCCATTTGAGCTCTGCTATTCCTGACTCCAAGAAATTTACTCTAGGATGTTCTCATTGGATTCCACCAGCACTGATTAAAGATATTCTTTGTTAGGAACGGAACATAAAAAGACAAAAATAAGTTCCTTCAAGGGACCTAGTTATTGATGAAGGCCAGAACTAGACTGATGAGGAGACAAAAGAGCTTTTTATTATTGTTTTTCTCCTTATACCCCCCAGCCTCATACTGTCATGTACACAATAAGGGCTTAATACATGTCTGTGGAAGTTGAAATTGAAGTGACATATGAGTGGAGAGAAGAGGTGGAGAAGAGGAATCAATGGGACTTGACAACTGATTGGATATAAAAAATGAAAGAAATGGAGGAGTCAGAGATAGCTCAAATGTTTCTGACCTAGTTAGGTGTGGATTAGGCTGGAACAGATGGAAGTGCTCACAGAAGAAATGGGGAAATTTGAGACAAAATAGACATAAGGGAAGAAAGGTGACACGTTTGCAGTTTGGGACATCATAAGTTTGAAATGTTGGCAGAACATGCATGCATTTGCATTGCATTCATATATATTTGGATATATCTGCAAGAAGTGATAACTGGACTCTTAAGGGCTGACAAAATCAGAGGCAGCTAGGTGGTTCAGTGGATAGAGCGCCAGGCCCGAAGACAGGAAATCCTGGGTTCAAATCCAACCTTAGATGATTCCTGGGCAAATCACTGAAGGTTCATCTGCTTGGAACCAATACAAAGTAAAGTTGGGGTTTTTTTAAGTCAAGAATAAATTAAAATAAGTCTAAAAAGGCAAAGGTTGTTTTTTTTAAAAAGGCTTAAAAAGTTAAGAACGAAGAAAAAGAAGTCAAGAAAAAAGTGAAAAGAAGTCAAGACAATAAGCATTTCTTCAGTGCCTACTATCTACCAGACAATGTGCTAAGTGCAACCAATACAAAGCAAAGCAAAAACAAAAAAACAATCCCTAATCTCAAGAAGCTTATAATCTAATAATAACTAATAAATTTATAATCTAATAACTGTCCCAACAAGCTATGTAGAGAATAAATTATAAATCATCTCAGAGGTAAAGCATTATCATTAAAGGGAATCAGGAAAGGCTTCTTAGAGAAGGTGGGATTTTAGCTGGGCCCTAAAGGATGTCAGAAAGGAAGGGAAGTTCAGAAGAGGAGGAAGAGGCAGAGCATTTCTAGGCATGAGGTCAGCTGCTAAAAATGCCTAAAGTGTTTTGTGTGAGAAACAGCAAAATGGCCTGTGTCACTGAATCTTAGAGTACATGGAGGGAAGTAAGGTCCCCTTATAAGGAAACTGCAAAGACAGGATCAGGCCTGGCTTTGAAAGACATTAAAAGCCAAACAGGGTTTTATATTTCATGCTGGCGACAACAGGGAGCCACTGAAGATTATTGCACAAGGGAGTAACGTGGCCAGACAAACATTTTAGGAAGATCTACTTGATAGAGACGTCAGTTTATTGCAATAGCCTGGGTGAGAAAGGCTTACTCTAAGGCAGTGGCAGGATCAGAGGAAAGAGGAGGAGCCTGTGAGAGATATTATCAAAGGTAAAATCGACTGGACTTTGGAACAAACTGGATTTGGGGGATGAAAAAGAGTGAGGAGTTGAGAAGGGTAGGTTTGTGAGCCTGAGTGGCAAGGAAGATGGGAGGGATTGGGGGCAAGAGAATGAGTTGGGCATGTTGAGTTTAAGATGTCTCCAGTGTTAGATATTCAAGAGGCAATTTGAAAGATAAAGGACCAAAGACAAGGCCTGAGATGGTTGATGTTTCATCAAAGGATACTAAAATTGGAGAATCAGAAGAAAAAACTGATGACAAGTTAGGAAAAAGTATCCAAGAAGGTTAGAAAGAGGGGAGAAGGAGAAGCAAATAATTTACTGAATAGAAAGTTATGGAAAAGTCAAAGATAATAACTACAAAAAGGTCATCAGATTTATCAATTAAGAGACTGGCAACCTCTGAGAAAGCCATTTCAGTAGAGTTCTAGAGTTGGAATCCAATTTAAAAACAGATGAGGCATGAGAGGTAAGGAAGATAATTAGTCAGCCAGCATATATTAAACACTTCCTCTTACTAGGCATTGTGTCAAGTACTGAAAATAAGAAGAGGCAAAAATAATCCTTGCCCTTAAAGAACTTACATTTTAATGGAGGCAGGGCAAGGGAAATTGGGGGAGGAGACAGCACATTAAAAATAAATAAATAAATAAATAAATAAATAAGTAAATAAATAAATAAATGAAAGATCCACAGAATAGGTGAAAGATAATCCAAGAGGGGAAGATACCAACCACTGAGGGGACCAGGAAAGATCTCCTGAAGATGGGATTTGAGATGAATCTTGTAGGAAGCCAAGGAAACTAGGTCAATAAAAGAGGTCAAGATGGATGAGAGACAGCTGGTGCAAGGCATGGAAATAGTAGGTAGTAATGTTGTATTTAAAGAAGAATAAGTAAGTAAGTTCAACTTAATTGCAGAGTGTATAGAGAAATGAAAAGGTAGGATGAGGCCAGGTTATGAAGAGTTTTAAATGACAGAGGACTTTATATTTGATCCAGGAAATAATAGTGAGCCCTGGAGCTTACTGAATGATAGGGTGGAAACTATACTTTTAGAAAAATCAAGTTAGTCCATCAGTTGGGGAATGGCGAGGCAAATTGTGGTATATGATTGTGATGGAATATTACTGATGCCATAAGAAACAATAAGCAGGCTATTTTTTTTAAACTCATAAAGACCAACACCCGATTATGAACAGTAAAATGAGTAGAACCAAGAGAACATCATACATGGCTACAGATTTTATACTTTAAGAATAAATTGTGAATATTACTTCTAAAGAATGAACTGAAAATATGAGAGACAATTTATATATACATATAAATTTAGATATACATTTAGATATATATATCTTCAGATAATGCCCTCTATAATATGGGGAGGGAGAGACTGAGACACTTGTAAATAAATTCTATTAATTTTTTAAATGAGAAAAATATATTTTTTTAAAATAAAGAAAATCGGTTTGGCAAATGAGTAAAGGATGGATTGGGATGGGAAGAGATTTGAGGTAGGAAGACCTGCACCACAGCCCAAATAAGAGGTGATGAGGAGCTGAACTAAAATAGTATCTGTGGGAGTAAAGAAAAGGAGGCAGAAGTTAAAGATGTTAGGAAGGAACAAACAAGATTTGCCACCTAATTGGACATATGGAGAGACTCAGAGTGAAAAACCAAGGATGGATCTGGACAATGGATAATGGAAGGTAATGGTACCTTTGACAGTAGTATTGAAGTTTAGAAAAGGGAGGAAGTGTTTGGAAAGTTCTTTTCTGGATATGTTAAGTTTGAGATACCTACAAAACATCTAGTTTGATATGTCCAAAAAGTAGTTTTTGTGGTGGGACTGGAACTCAGTAGAGAGACTAGGATTGAATATATAAATCTGTGCATCATCTTATAGGAATGTCAATTGGAGCCAAGATCACCAAGTGAGATAGTACAGAATAGAAGCAGAAAGAGTCAGGAAGTTCTTTTTAAAAGTTTGACATGAAAAGAGAGGAAAGCTAGAGAATGATAATTTGAAAGAATGACAGCATCAAGAGAAGGGTTTTTGTTTGAGGCTAGAGAAGACCTGAGCATGGTAGGACAAGAGTCAGGACAGAGAGAGCTAGAACAGGAGAGAGGAGGGATAAGTTTCTAAATGACCTGGAAGAGGATAAGATCTAGGATATAAGTGGGGTTCAAGCATTAGCCTTGGAAAAAAAGTGATCCCCTCATCCTCTGAGACTGGAGCCAAGGAAGAGAAGGTAGGTGATGACCTGGAAAAGTTTTGTAGTATAGAGAAGGAGAGATGAAGGAGATCATGACAGATGGTCTCAATTTTCTAAGTAAAGAAGGAAGCAGGGTTGCCTGCTGAGAGTAGGGAATAGGGATGGCTTTGGAGGTTTGGAGGATAGAGAGGTTCTGGAAGAGCAGGGGGTGATATTGATTCAATAAGGGATGAACGAAAGGACCCCAGAACAGCCCTGGAGACCCAGATGGGGATAATTAACGGGAAGCCAATCAGCATAGCTTCAGGACTTTCTTCAGCTTTCCTTAGCACCTTGGCAATAAGAATAAAGAAAGCAAATGGTACAAGGAACCCAAGGCAGAGGATCAGCAGGGTGTGAACAGCAGAGGAATAAGTCAATGTCTTTTGTACTCTTCTGCCATGTAGATGAAGAGTGAATATATTTAACTTATGAAGTGGTAGAACTCACCGCTGGTCCCACTTTTGCACAATATTTATCATCTCACAGAGCAGCCCTCAAGCTCATTTTTCTTCATATACCCATATTATTTTCTGGCTTACGTTCAGAGGAAAGAAGGAAGAACAGGAAAAAAATAGAAAGAAGAGGGGAACCCTCAGACTCTCTAATGCCGCCTACTTGTCCCCCAGGTGTTCTTGCAGGTACTTAGAAAAACTGCAAGATCAGCTCTGACCTAGGCCCCAGGAAAACACAAGAGAGCTACATCACTCCCAGAGAATTTGGAAAGAAACCCACTCAGTCAAAACACTTAAGCTTGGGCTCCGCAAGAAAATTATTAAAGAAAATCCACAGCTGTGTGCTATGGAGCACTTTCTGCTGAAGAACTGGGATTTAAGCTTCCAAGGGACTAAGGTTGTCAAGATACCAAAAACCTCCTTTTTCCTAATTTAGCTCTACTGAAGGACAAAAAGAAGCCTGGGTGGCCTTAACTTTAATAAAAGAAATATGATGATGTAGTAAACCTGTAAATGCTCAAGTTATAACCTCTCCCAAGTCATTCAGTATAAGTGAAATTATTACTCTGCCTCCATCTCACACAAACTGGAGTCAAGAGGAGTGTATGGCATTGTATCTTGACACAAGACCTAATGGTATATATAATGACTGAAGTAAGGGGAGGGAATGGAATTTAAATGTCCTCCTCCTTCCCACATCCCCTATCTCCAGCTTTCACTTAAAGAGATAGGCAAGATGGAAAAGATAATAATGGAAAGGAAGAGAGAGGAGAGAACAGTACTCCCAAGAAATTATTCCCTATTCAAGGATGAAAAAGTCAAATTAAAATCATCAAAATAACATTTTAGAGCCTCTCCCTCTCAGCCTTATCTGAGGGGCATCGAGTTGACTCAGTAAATAGAGTACAAAGGCCTGGAATCTCAAAGAACTGAGTTCAAATCCAGCCTCAGACACTTGCTCATTATATGACACTGGACAAATCATTTAATCTTCTTCTGCCTTTGTCTCCTCATCTGTAAAATGAGGATAATAAAAACACCTCTCAGGGTTGTTGAGTGAGGTTCAAATGAGAGAATAATTATAAAGCACTTAGCATAATACCTGGCACACAGTAAACACTATATAAGTGTTAGTTATTATTATTATTATTATTATTATTATTATTCCCAGAACAGGAAATAAAAGAAGACTTATTAGAAGATCAGCATTCTAGAAAATGTCAGCAGAGGTAATTTGCCAAGTCTTTCTAAGTGTCAGGTTGTTCATCTACAAAATAGATTTCTATTTTATAGTCACATTCTACCCACTTCAAAGAGAATCAGAGTGATGGGAAAGGTAGAAGTCAGTGAGAATCAAACTCTTTTAGACCACATAAATAGTCTGCAATTTTAAAAGCTCTCTCATTTGTCTCTTCTCTTCATCTCACATCTCTTAGACAAGATCATTATCACCCACTAACTCCTCCATCATCACTCCAGTCTCTGATGAAAAGATGGCTCTTCTCACTGCTAAAGCCAACTTCGGTTATGTATACCCTAAATCCCATCCTTTGCCATTTCTCCAACAGACTGACCCCTACTATCATCCTCATTATCTCAATATTCTGTAGTTTCTCCCTATCTTCTGAGTCCCTGCCATGATGATTATAAGCACACTAAGGTCTCATCCATCCTTTAAAAACCCTCATTAGATCCTGCCATCCTCAATAGCTATCATCATCATGTATCTCTTCTCTGCTAAGCTCCTTGAAAAAAGCCATCTTCACTTAGGGTCTCCACTTTTCCTTTGCTTAGCCTCTTCTAAACCCTCTTCAACATGACTTCTGACTTCATCAGGCAACTGAAATTGTTCTCTCCAAAGTTACCAGAGATTTCTTACTTTCCAAAACTCCACTCCTAGCCTTTTCTTAAATCTCCTCTTTCTTGACCTCTCTGCAGTCTTTGTCATTATTAATTTCCTTGTTCCTCTCTGAGTTTTTGGGATAGTTTTCCCTTTGTTCCCCTTCTACTTCTCTAACTTCTCCTTTTAAATCTTGTTTTCTGAATCATCGGCCCTTGAGGCTTTGTCCTGAGATTTCTTTGTTGTTTGGCAGGGTGGTGGGAGGGATTAGGGGTGGTCAAGAGGTTTGCATGGGGTCTCTCTATATTCTGTCCCTTCGTGATCCAATCAGTTTTCACAAATTTAATTATCATTTCTATGAAGATGACCTCAAATTCATATCTCTGTCTCTCCTGAGTTTCGGTACTACATCACCTATTGCCGTTTGAACTAAATATCCCAAAGTTGCCTCAAACTCAAAATACTGAAAACAAAACTCATCATCTTCCTCCCCTCCACCCCCAAATCATCCCCTCTTCTGAATTCCTGTCATTGTTCAGGGCACCATCATCTTCAGGTTATCCAGGCTCAAAACCTAAGAAGAATTCTCAACTCCTCACTCATTTACTCCACATACACAATCAACATCTCCCAAACATATCCCCTTCTTTCCACTCACATAGTCATCAATCTAGCTCACGCCTTCATTAATAAATACTTGTTTCTTTCCTTCTTTTCCTTCCTTCCTTCCCCCTTGCTTCTCTCCTTTCCTTTCTTCCTTTGTTTTCCTTTCCTCTCTTCTTTCTTTCTTCTCCTCTTTCTCTCTTCTTCCTTGCCCCTTCCTTTCTCTCTTCTTTCCATCCTCCCTTCCTTGCCTTTCTCCTCCTTCTTTCCTTCCTTCATCCCTTTCTTCCTCCTTTCTCCCTTTCCCTTCCCTACTCCTTTCCTTCCCTCCCTTCCTTCCCTCATCCTTTTCTTCTTCCCTTCCTCCTCTCCTCCCTCCCTCTCTTTCTTCTCTTCCTTCCTTCCCTGCCTCTTTCCTTCTCTCTCTCTCTCTTTCTTCCTCCCTCCTTTCCTTCCTTCCTTCTTTCCTTCCTTCCTTCCCTGCCTCTCTCTCTCTCTCCTCTTTCCCTCTCCTCTCTTTCTTCCTTCTTCCCTGTCTTCCGTCCTCCTCCCTCCCTCTCTCCCTCCCTTCCTTCTTTCCTTCTTCCTTCTTTCCTTCCTTCCTTCCTTCCTTCCTTCCTCCCTTCCTTCCTTCCTTCCTTTTCAAGGCTCTAGCAGCTGGGAGGATTGAGGACTCTTCCTGTAGAAGGTGGCATGGGAGCTGTGCCTTAAAAGAAACTAAGGATTCTGACAAGTCCTAGATTATTGAAATAACTTCCTAATTAGTCTTTCTGCCTTAAGCTTCTCTCCCCACTCTAATCCATCCTTCACACAACTACCAAAGTGATTTTTCTAAAGCAAAAGTCTGACATGTCACTTCCTTATTCACTTTAGTAGCTCCCTATTATAAGCTGATGGATAAAATATGAACTCTTTTTGACATTTAAAGCTCTTTACATTATGTTCCCTTTCTACATTTCCAGTCAACTTACACATTTATTATGACATTTCATACACATACAGTGTGGACATATGAACCTACTTGTTTTTCACATGTAACACTACCTCATCCATCTCTTTGCCTATGCACTGGTAGTCCCTCATGCCCAGAACGCTGCCTCTTCTTTCTTCAATATCAACTTCTCAGAATCAGGAAGGAAGGAAGGAAGGAAGGAAGGAAGGAAGGAAGGAAGGAAGATAATAAGAGAGCTAGGAGGGAGGAAAGGAAGGAAAGAATTAAGGGAGTTAGGAGGGAGGGAAGGAAAAAAAGAAGGGGAAGGAGGAGAGGGAGAATAGGAGGGAAAGGAGGAAAGAAGACATGGAAGAAAAGAAAAGGAAAGGAGAGGAGGAACTTCCTATTTTAAATATTCTCTGTGGGACACCCACTTACATATGACCTTATTAATCTCAATTAAAGATGGGCATTTAATGTCATAGTATACGCATGTGGTCTAAAGAAACTATAAGAACATCTTAGTAGTACCATGCAAAATGTCCCTCCCTGATAGACTAAATTCAAACCTCAAAGATAAAATTCAAGGTCCTTTGACTTCTAACAGAGCCTATTGCTTAAGAAAAAAATAAAATGTCTTTCTGTTCAATAATAGTCTAAGAGCTGTAGAACAGTCTTGAAAGGGTTTGTCAGGGTGAGATGAAACTATGTCCAGTGTGGATTGCCTCAAGACTTGCTTGAAAAGAGACTGTCCAACTTTCTTATTTCCATCATAATTTCCTTACAGAGATTATATTGTAGTTATTCCCTGCAAGCAAAACAGAAAAACCGGAAACCTCCTGTCCAGGATTCCACATATAGGGTTTTTTGAGTCAAACTTAACATTCAATCAAAACTGCATTTTCAATACAGTAAACCTCCAACAAAAAGAAGTCTAAAAATGTCACCTGTTTTTTTTTCCTTTCCTCAAGGTACCATAATTACAACTCAGTACAGGATGGGAAATTGTTACTTACCAACTTCAATGCACTCTGGCGTCAAGCAGTACTTCTGTTTAACTCGAAGACTTAAAAAACCTTGGCTAACTGAAAAATAGACAAGAAAAATAAATATATCAATTACCTGTGGTGTAGTACGCCACAGCAGAGGCATGGATTTGTATAGCTGAATTGTTTGGGGTAGCACTTGGCTCTTTTGGTTTTTCATACACTGTGCAATGACTAACAATTTAATTTCATCTTAGATGTTGGTTATATCATCCCCATTTAAGAGAAAAGAAAATCAAATCTTAGAAGCAGCTGAGAGTACTGGAAAGAGCCCTGGCTTTGGAATCAGAAGTTCTGTATTTGAGTCCCTGCTCTGCTACTATTTTGCTTGTATGACCTCAAATAAGTTATTCCTGTCTATGAGCCTGGTTTTGTTCATTTATGGAATCAAGAGACTTGACTAGAGGATTTCCCAGTTTCCTTTCAGCTCTTAATCTTTGATCCTAATGATTCCATTAGCATTTGAGTTTTTTAAAGGCAGGAACTGTATTTTGCTTTTTGTTTGTCTTTTTGGGGAGGAAGGAATTATCGAATGTCTGGCACAAAATAGGCACTTAAGTGTTTATTGACTGATTGACCTGCAATTTGAGTTACACACAGTATTTCTGAGCTAGCATTGGGCACGTAGAGTAATAAACACATATATATGTATTCTAGATGCCACAATTACAGACTTCATAACTGTTATCCAAAGTCTAGATTGACTAAACTGTGATTCATGATCAGGTTATTCTCCTCCAAGGTGATGAACTTTTAGGCCATAGAAACTCTCAAAGACCATTTATTAAGTGGAAACGGATTGCAATAATCATTGGTGGAGGGAATATACATACCAACGAATCTGACCCAATTAGCAAGCATTTTTATTAAACTCCTACTCTACCCAAGGCACTCTGCTTATAGGTGCTAGGAGCTTACCTTCTATGCAAGGGATATGAAGTATAAATATATATATATATATACACATAGATCTCCATATAATTATTTGAGAAGGGAGAGATAGCTAGCATCTTAAAGAAAGAGAAATGGATTCTTTAGAAGGTAAAATATGAGATGTTCCTTCAAAGGAAGCAGGGATTCTATGAGACAAATGTAAAAAAAAAAAATTCCAGGCATGGGGACAACAAATGCAAAGAATACTGAGTTCATAATAATATAGATGAATTCATTCTATTATAGGAACAGGAAGGAGACCGATCTGACTGGAACATAGAATAAGTAAAGGGGCGTGATATATGATAAGTCTGAAAAGGCAGTCTGAAGGTAGCTTTAAATGATCATTTGAAGAATTTGCATTTTTCCCAGATGTAGTAAGGAACAACTGAAGTTTCTTGATCAGGGGACCATTATGGTCAGGCAAAAATTACAAATTCCTTTTTAAAGTAGATAGATAGATAGATAGATAGATAGATAGATAGATAGATAGATGAATAGATAGATAGATAGATGAATAGATAGATAAATGGATGGATGGATGGATGGATGGATGGATGGATGGATGGATGGATGGACAGATAGATAGACAGATAGATGATAGAAGGATGAATGGATAGATAGATAGATAGATAGACAGACGGATAGACAGAAAGACATGCAGATAGATAGATAGATAGATAGATAATAGATAATAGATGGAGATAGATATAGTAGACAGATAAGGTAGATAAGATAGATCACTTCTCAGCCTTTTGGCTAAGATCAAGTGTGTAAGATAGATAGATAGATAGATAGATAGATAGATAGATAGATAGATAGATAGATAGATAGATAGATAGATAGATATGTAGGACAGTGAGGTTTTTTCTACTGTAGAGAAAACTGTACTAAAGTGGCAAGGTTTTATGGCTGAAAAAGAAAAATCCTGAGAATGTCTAATCCCCAACAAGGGAAGTTATCCATAACCCTTACCTTCTGACTTAGAATCAATACTATATATTGGTTCCAAGGCAGAAGAGCTGGTAATAGCTAGGCTATAGGGGACACACAGCTAGGAAGTATCTGAGGCCAGATTTGAACCCTGGCTCTCAATCCACTGAGCCACCCAGCTGCACCCAAGGGAGAGCTCTGGTATCCACCCTGACATAGGGACAGAAACATCTGAATTCCCAGCCTTGGGATACTCCATTCCTGAATTTTCTTAGGGGAATATAGTGATTTTTGTCTAAAGGCATGCAAAAGGTGTCACCATATGCAACGATAAGCAAATCCAATAAAAGTAGGCGATCTTTCACCCAGAAGGCACGAGTGGTCCTGCAGCATAGGAGATTTAAGTGCCCTCGATAAGTTTCCAATATATTCATGTGTCTCATGCCCTGCTCTTGGTGTCCACTGTGTCCACTGAATATGCATGTATTTGCAAGAAAGTGGCTTATGGAAAGGAAGTTCTATTGCTACTTTTCTGACTGTTCATTTTCTTTAAATGCCTTTACTCTGAACTAATTATATCCTCTAACCACACCAAAAAAAAAGATAAACACTTTAGTGAGGCTTTTAGATTATAGCTTTGAGGGGACAAAGAAATATAGGGAGCCTTGAGCCTACCTAGCTTTGCTGGGAGGGGAGGGGGACCTGACATCACAGAGTGGGACATTTTATCTGTGATAAAGAGATAAGTAGGTAGGTGTGTAGATAACTAAATAGATAAATAGACCCGATAGAAAGGTCTGGAACTAAAGTGAACCTCTGAGGCCATTCTAATTCTATTCATAAATGAGGAAACTGAAACCCAAAGAGGTTGTGACTTGCCCAGGGTCACAAAGACACAAAAATCATAAGTATCAAAGGTAGGATTTGACTTCAAATCTTTTAACTTCTGAACTAGTTCTCCTTTTTTCTCTGCCTCTAGATATGCATGTGTGTGTGTGTGCATGTGTGTGTATGCACACCTATTAGAAGAGGCAAAGTGCCATACCCATAGAGCACTGCCTGGGAGTCAGGGAAAACTAAGTTCAAATCATACCTCGGACACTAGCTGTGTGACTCTCTTCGCCTCAGTTTCCTCATCCATAAAATGGGGATTTTTAAAAAATCCCTTCCTTACAATGTTATTATGAGTATCAAATGATATAACATGTTAAACAAACCTTAAAACAACATAGAAATGCTTTTGTTGTTTAGTCATTACAGTCATGTCTGACTCTTTGTGACCCCATTTGGGATTTTCTTGGCAAAGATACTGGGGTGGTTTGCCATTTCCTTCTCCAGTTCATTTTACAGATGAAGAAACTGAGACAGAAAAGTGACTTGCTCAGGGTCACACAGTTAGGAAGGAAGGAAGTGTCTGAGGCCAGATTTGAACTCCTGAAGATGAGACTTCCTGACTCCAGGCACACCATCACCTAGCTGTCCCATAAATAAATGCTAGCTATTATTCTATATTTTATCCAAATTAATCTTTCATCAAGTGCTCTCAGAAAGCAAGTCCTCTTACTAAAATGCAATTCCAGAGGCTCTATCACAAAACTACCAGGGTTACTGAGTGTGATTCCATCCACACTGTGTCTCACAAGTTTCCTGGCAGATGATCCAGGTGTCAGGGTCTTTCTCCATGGACCTAATTTCCCCAGCTTGCTAGCAGCATCGCTTCCACCGAGCCCCCCAGAAGACCACTCCAGTACACCATACAGGAACTCACAGGAGTTCTACATGTTTCTTCACCAGGGGATTTATAGCAGCTGCAAGTTTGGATTTCAGAAATATTTCTGGTCACTGGGGAAATCATGCTGAACTCATTATTACTGTTATCTGTGAGCGGAAACAAGGAGTCATTTGGAGATGTCATCACAGGGGAATAGAGAATTCCATAACAGCATGGGGACCTCTGTCTAGATGTCAGCCATCCAACCCCCCCTAAAAATTGTCCAGTGGAAAGAGGCAAACTTGCTCACACTCATCCAGGGAGGAGCTCGGGGAACTTATTTGGTACCAGTGTTTCAGCTAAAAGTGAAATATCTAGAGATGACTTGTTAATATGATTTTTTTAATAGTGTCCTAGAAAGAGGATTGGGGGGTCAGGGGAAGAATCCTACTTTTGCTTTTATCTTTTCCTCTAGCACCACTCTGAAAACGGCACTTTTATCTAGATTTTATTTCTGGGTGGCTCAGTGGATCGAATGCCAGACTCATTTTCCTGAATTCAAATCTGGTCTAACACTTACTTGCTATGCAATCCTGGACAAGTCACTTGACCCTCTTTGCCTCAGTGTCTCATCAGAAAAATGAGCTGAAAAAGGAATGATAAACCACTCCAGTACCTCTGCCAAGAAAACCCCAAATAGGGTCCCGAAAAGTCAGACACGACTGAAGAACTACTAACACTATTACAAATATCAGTAAATTATCTTTGATATAACATCAGAGAAAGGTTTGCCTGCTTTCCAGAAATAAGCTTTTAAAAATGAAAGTGCACTTTGAATTTTCGAATTTAAATAATAATAACTTTGCTCTTATATTTCTATACAAATCTTTCATGACATCTAAATTATTCGAGTCACCTATTTTTACAAAGTGATATATTGAAGGTATCAGTTGAATAAGTCATTAGACATTAATGCAAATAAATGATTAAAAACTAAACCCAAGACAAATGATTAAAAGACAGAATTTGGTGAGAGAAATGGTCCACAGCTCTGATTTCATAGCTTTAGCAAACTTCCTGTAAACTTCCTGCACCAACGCAGATCAGTAGCTCATCTATAATCCATAGTCTGAGAGCATTACTTTGCCCTTTGAAAGCTGAAAATATTTGCCCAGGGTCATACAGTTGTTCTATGGCAAGCTGGACTTGAATTTGAGTTTATCTGACTTTAAAGTTGCTCTATCTATTCCCTACCCCATGCTGCCTCTTGAAAACAAAAGAAAACAGACTGAAAAGCAAGCAAAAAGGAAATAAAGTTTAACTTTACATGAATTAGGACCTACATAAGGTGTCTTAGAGAATTCCAGTTCTTTGGAGACTAGAAAGAGAATTGATTTTCATATTTAAAAAGTAAATCAAGGTCAATAAAACTGGGTTAAAAATAATCTGACAAAAAAAGAGGAAATGTTCCTTAAATCTAAAAGAACAAGAAATAATTAATTGATTGAATTAGTTAATTAATTAAAGGGAATATTGTGTTTTATTTGTTTTTCCAGTTATGCCCAACTCTTTGTGAGTTTTGGGATTTTGTTGACAGAGAATGGTTTGCCATTTCTTTCTGCAACTAATTTTACAAATGAAGAAACTGAGGCAAACAGAGTGAAATGACTTGCCCAAGATTGCAGAGCTCATAAGTGTCTGAGGTCAGACTTGAACTTAAGAAGATGAGTCTACCTGACTCCAGGCCCAGCACTTTATCTTCTACACTGTCTAGCTGCCCTTTGTGTTTTATTAATGAAATTTAAATAAAAGTAAAAAAGGAAATTGATTTTTTTTAAGATTTCTCTCTGCTTAAGGAAATAAAGGAAGAAAAGAGACATATAAAACAGAAGTTTCTAGAAAGCACCAAACCTGGGAAAAAGTACTATTTAATAGCATTAGGAATGTTCACATCTACATATCTCCATATTTAAAATTCTAGATAACTAAAATAAACATCTGAAATCACTGCTTAGGCTCTGAACATAATGTTGGCAGCTCTTTATTGGGGAAGGAGGGGGAAGATTTCTTTTTTTTTTTTTTTTTGGCATTATCACAGACCTGACACTATCAAAAGGGAAAGGAGCTAGAATTGTTTATAGATAGAGGTTCAATGGAGAGAACATTGACCTGGAAAGTCAGCTCTGGTCTACTTTCTGTCACTAACTCACTGCAAGATACTCTATCTAAAGCCTCATTTTCTTCTTACAAAATGAAGAGGCTGACATAGACAACTGCTAAGAGTCTTTCCAATCCTACCATTCAATAGTCTATAGAGAGGAATGTACAGGAGCCAGCCTGACAGCTCTGATCAAGCTGATTGTTAAAATTTTCTGTGTAAGTGAGCATTTACACCTCAGAAATAAGCAAGCACTACAAATTAGAACTTGATTTAGGGGGCAGCTGGGTAACTCAGCGGATTGAGAGCCAGCCCTAGAGACGGAGGTCCTAGGTTCAAATCTGGCCTCAGACACTTCCCAGCTGTGTGACCCTGGGCAAGTCACTTGACCCCCATTGCCTAGGCCTTACCACTCTTCTGCCTTGGAGCCAATACACAGTATTGACTCCAAGACAGAAGGTAAGGGTATAAAAAAAAAAAAAAAGAACTTGATTTATTGGTTTGTTGATTTCTAGACTTAAGAAAGTGATGGAGAAAATATTAATAATGCAGATTAAAATCTGTCTCCATCTCTCTCTCTCTGTTTCATTCTTTCTCTGACTCTAGCTGGTTGTCTCCAACTATGTCTCTATCTCTCTGTTCCCTCTGTCTCTCTGTCTCTCTCTTTTTCTCTATTTTTCTGTGTTTCTGTCTCTGTCTCTATGTCTCTCTGTCTCTTTGTCTCACTCACTCCCATTCTCTCTCTCCTCTCTTTTCTCTTTCTGTTTCTCTCTCTTCTCTTTCATCTCTCTTCTTTCTCTCTTCTCTTGCTCTGTTTCTCTCTCTGTCTCTGCCTTTCTGTGTCTCTGTCTCTCTCTTCTCTCTCTGTCTCTCAGTTTCTCTCTCTTCTCTTTCATTTCTCTCTCTTCTTTCTTCTCTCTCTGTTTCTCTCTTTCTCTCTCTGTGTTTCTCTGTCTCTGTGTCTTTCTGTGTCTCTGTCTCTGTCTGTCTCTCTGTCTCTCTGTCTCTCTTTCTCTCTGTCTCTGTCTGTCTGTCTGTCTGTCTCTCTCTCTCTCTTTCTCTCTCTCTCTCTCTCTTAATCTCCCTCCTTAAATAAACCCACTAGAACTTGTACATTCAAATGAGAATTTTCTTTCCAAGTTGTCACTTTAGGAAATCACATTTACTCCAATGAAGCTGCCTTTGATCAAAAACGAAACGTGTGTGAACTTCTCTTCGGGGAATTACATTTTGGGAAACAGCTTGGTATAATGAAAACAGACCCTGACCAATTTCAGAGACAGCGCTGAGTTTCGGAGGGGCTCTGCCACTTACTGGACGTAGAGCCATGGCCAAAATATGTCATCTCCTGGAGCTTCAGTTTCCTCACCCATAAATCAGTGATGACACCTTTCTTGACCCTCTCACTAAATTCTTTTAAGGATCAAATGACAGGTTGCATATGAGAACCGTTTGCGTAACAATACAATGGAAAGAGGACTGGCTCTAGAGTCAGGGGCTGTGAGTTCAAATCCCCTCCTACCTGTATAAATTTGGGAAAGCCATTTAACTTATCTGGACCTAGATCCTTCCTAATTCTGGATTTATGATCCTATAATCCAGTGGTTCCCAAAACTTTTTGGCCTACCACCCCCTTTCCAGAAAAACTATTACTTAGCATCCCTGGAAATTATTTTTTTTTTAATTTTAATAGCAATTAATAGGAAAGGTAAATGCACCTGTGGCCATCACTGCCTCCCTGGATCGCTGCAGCACCCACCAGGGGGTGGTGGCACCCACTTTGGGAATCACTGCTATAATCCATAAATCACTGAATCTCTGTCATTCAATTCAGCAAATGTGTAAAGGAAGATCATCTCATTTCTTTGTTATCATGCGTTTTTTTTATGAAAATCAGTATTGCCTAGTTTGATACCCTGGTGTCTTTCCTATTGATTTTTAACTGTTTCTAAAATTCAATCTCCTCCCAAACTCCACCTCCTTGAACCTCAAGGTCAGATATTTCTTATATTAGTGAGACTGTTTAAAGAATATCCCAAAGACGCAACTAGGTGGCTCTGTGGGTAGGGAACCAGGGCTAGAGATGGGAGATCCTGGTTCAAATCTGGCCTCAGACACTTCCTAGCTGTGTGACCCTGGACAAGTCACTTAACCTCCATTGCCTAGTCTCTTCTGCCTTGGAACCAATGCATAGTATTGATTCTAAGATAGACGGTAAGAGTTTAAAAAACAAACCAACAATTTAGAATATAAAAATAAATGCCCAACCTCATTTGAAGGTGACCACTCTCCTTCTGTCTAAAATCTATTGTATTTGTTATCCCCCAAATCAGTCACATTCTATCCCCAACCCCCAGTATAATGTTAGCTCTTTGAGGCCAGGAAATGTATTCTTTTTGATTTTGCATATTCCCCTCACCTAATGCAGAACTTCCCTCATAAGAAACACTTAAATTTCCTAAGTTGGACTGATTCCTTTACACTCAGGTGACAGTAAATTGGAGGTCCTTAATATGGTTTTATAACTTTCCCCACCTTTAACATTCAAGATAGGATTCCACTGAAGCATCGACTAGTGAGGAAACTGGCACCATTTAAAACAACCACAAAGCCAAAAGGTCCATTAGGACAATTTGTACTCACAGAAAGCAAGAGATGCGACCGATTTTCTAAATCTACAGCAACACAAAATGTGGGGAAATGGTTTCTTCTTTTAACAGAGCTTTCAAACCACATAATTCTTACTCTTTTTAAGAGAATAGCAAATCAGCAGTTTTGCTCTGCCAACATAACTGTGGATTCCTGGATTCTCTGCATTCCACAGAACATATTCTCTACAGCCATTGTTAAATACAAAACCTCCCAAGTGTCCCTGTGTGTCGGTCAAGATGATCGATTAGATTTAAACACAATGATGGGGTTAAGCCCAGAAGAGACCTTAGAGACCATCTAAGTTAGCTCCCTATTTTACAAATGAGGAAACTAAGGGACAGGGAGGTGAAACAACTTAACCTAAGTCAAGCAGATGATTAAGGATTAATGGAGAACAATAAAAAGAATATTTTCAAGTTCAAAACCGCTAAAACTTTAGGATAGCCCTCTTCTTTAACCCGTGAGATATTTTTTTTGTTAGAAATAAATTTACATCAATACCCACAGATTCAATACATCCTCATTCTAAAGTCATCAAGTCAACAAACATTTATTTAAAAGCTATTATATGCCAGGTACTATACTAAACAGTGGGAAGTTAGGAAAAGCAAACAGTAGTCCTTGCTCTCAAGGAGCTCACAAAATGACTTTTCAAGAAGATATATTAACATAATTTGATTTTTCTTTAATAAAAATCTCCACTTCTCTCACCTTTGGGTATTTAATAAGATAGAAATAATTGTTTTTTAATTCCTCACCTTTAATTTCTAGAATATAAAAAAATTATAAAAATATCCCATTTTAAAAAAAGGATTATTCAGTTTATATAGATCACCCTGGCAAAACACTGATAAAAAATCAAATGGAAAAAAAGCTCAGCATGTTTCTGTTAAGGTAATAAATAAAGCAGGATTTTATTTTGGTTTTCTTTTTTAAAAATTTAACTCAAATTAAGTAGGTGAATTTGACTCTCTGAATCTATAAATTCTGATCTTTCCATGGGATGGTCAGAAAGATCTTGTCTAATTGTGCCTCCAGTCAATCAAAGCAGCTTTCATTCAGATCAGTGTTCTAAATCATTTTTCTTTTCGTTTGAATACAATCTCAAGATTGCTGCACATATCTTTGTAAGCAAACCCTAATGGGCCCACACTTCAATAAAGTTCAGTGTATTGTGCCCAAAGGAAAGCCCCTTTTTGGGGAAGTACCACCACCCTTCCCTTTGCTTCTAAAGGAGAACTTACCTAAGAAAAGAAGGGTCCCAAGTACAGCAGTCCCAGTGATGAATATGGCCAAAGCAACTCGAATGGCTTTGTTGGCCGTCTTCCCAGTGCCTTGTTTTGCATTTTTGCCAGCCTCTGCTTCCATCAGATGAGCTCAAGACAGTCTTCTGGAAGAAACTGGCTTTCCTTTGGTTGGTGATTGATCTCAATATGTTAGTAACTACCTGCTTCCATGGGCTTTCTCACTCTTTGTTGTTTTCCTTATCGATGGCTTAAAAATACATTCCTGTGAGCAAGTCTCTCTTTGCCCCTGGCTCTCAAGCAATAAAAAAATAAAATAAAATAAAAATAAAAATAAAAAACAAACCTCCTAATATTGATCGTTCTAGGGATCACCCTGGCTGAGTCTGGTGAAATAGACGGCGGCTATTTTATCCAAGTCCCTCTGAACCAGCTGTTCGTCAGTCCCCTTTATCAGGAGTTCTCAGTGTACATGGTTTACTGTGTTACCGAACAGATGTTTTAGCTATTTAAATGTATAGTCACTTAGAAGAGGGAAAAAAAACACACAACACTTGTATGTATCAAATCTGGACTCGTGTCAAAACTCCTGGAAACCACAAGACTGACAGGCCAGGATTTTCTCTACCTACTCAGAGAGTTTAATTAACGACTGACCTCAGTTCCTTCTTTTCGTTGCAGCCATTCAGCTTGGCCGATTGGTCTTCATCAAGGAGATGCTGCCAGTGTGTGATTCTCTTTTTAAAGCTTCCTAAGTAAGAGTTCTTGGGATATCCTGTAGCACTTTATTTTAGGAACATTTTGTATGATTACATGTGCCAAAAATCAGTCATACTCAAGGGTAGTGCAAAGTAGCAATTAAGACAACCTACCAAAAGGATGGTGTTTTAGCCTCCTAAAAAGAAAAAAAGAAAAGAAAACCATTGGTGTGGGATGGATAAAAACCATCCTCCATCTGATACTGTGAATCTTAAAAAGACTCTGAGAATATGAATACAGCCTTTCAAGAGCAATTTCAGAAGGAGGAAAGGGGGGGACTTATTTACACTTTCGGCAATTTTCCTGAAAAATATACCTACGTATTTTTCCTTCCAGCCTAGAGGAGGTATTCATTAGTTTGTGAATTAAGGAAGAGGAGGAGGAGGAAGAAGAGGAAAAAGAGGAGGAAGAGGAGGAGGAAGAGGAAGAGGAGAAGAAAGAGGAGAAGAACAGAGAAGGAGGAGGAGGAGGATATTGCATTAAAAGTTACTCTCCAGAAGATTCTCCAAAACAAATCTAAGGATGGTAGTTGTATTTGGAAAACAAGTTCTCCCACGATGTTGATCATTTGGTCTTAAAAATCTTTCCTTTTGGTTGTTTAATTCAATTTAACTAATATTTATTAAGTGCCTACTGCATGTAAGGCACTGTACAAAGTACTGAGGAGAAATGAAACATTCCCTACCATCAAGGAGCTTACACCATCCTACTGGAGAGAAGGAGAAAGTAATGTATACAAGTTGTCTGTATAAAATATAAATACAAAGTAATGGGGGGGGGGGACCACTAACAAATGGAAGGATCAAAGTCAGCCTAGGAATTCCAAGAAGCAGGGTCAGGAGGCTTGGGGGCACAGCCTGTGCCAAAGGAGAAGGTGGAAGGTCTTCTCATTCTAAGTATAATACTTGTGTCCCTGGATGGAAAGAAATACTGACAATCCATAATGTTAATTCTAATAAGGAAGGTAAAGGTTTAAAAATATATATATTGAAAGCATGCCTAACATTTAATTATTTAGCAAAGGATCAAGGTTCAAACCACTGATGTCCTGGGACTAGTTACAAAAGCCAGTGCAAAGGCGATCAGGGCTTTACCCTCAGGTTTCTGACCAGACCAGCACAGCCAACATAGAGAGGGAAAGTTTCACTCTACTGAGTCAATATGTCTTAGCTAAATATCTTTTCCCTGCCATGGCTAAGTAAACTTATTTTGTTACTTGATAAATGGTCTACAAGTATCCCATTTCATTCAAATGCCAAACCCAAATGACCAGATTGGCCTGAGTTGGGCTGGCCAACAGCATAACCATAGCTCATTGTCTCCCAGCTGGGTGACTAAATTAACTTGCCATTTGGACAAAACTCTTCTCTTTTCCTGGCCTCAGTTCTCTAATCTGTAAAAAAAAGGTGATTGGACTAGACATCCCTTCCAAGACCAGATTTCTGTGACTTCCACTATTGCTAAACTGCAGTTTCAAATCAGAAGGAATATACTTTAATAGCCGAGATGAAATATAAAATGACATTTTTATATTTTTTCATATAATTTTATCCTCCTCTTAAAAAATGTGCACTTTAATAAACAAGCAGTTGAGTGACAGCTATGTCCCCAAAAGAATAAGCTTTAATGTCATGGAAAGATCCTGGGACAAGGTATCAGGAGAGATGGCTCCTACCATTCACTTGCTGTGGGATTTAAAGTATCCTTCTGGGCTTCCATTTCCTCCCATGTAAAATTAGGAGATTTACGGGGTTCTTGCAAACTCTAGCATTCTATGATTCCTTTATTCCCTTTCCCTCTCAAGTTGTCAGCCTCCATGCCTAAAACAAAATAGAGACAGAAATAACACTGCAGTCGATGCTTTTTGAAATTATAGCCTGAGGGACATGGGTATTTCTACCTCAGAGGTAACAGACAGGATTTTCTGCACAGACTCTTTTAGAAGTTGTGCATTCAATCAAAGAATTCTTTATACCAATTCATGCCCTTGCAATGATCAGAACTCACACTCTTCCATGCAATCAATCTCCCACCTTAGTGTGAGGCTTGCAGAAATCCTAGAAATAGAGATTTAGAGCTGAAAGGAAGGGACCATCTATAGACGTTCAACCCTGTCAATTTTACAGCTGAGGAAATAAGGCACAGGCTCACATGGCTAATAGGTTTCTGAGGTAAAATTTGAACTGATGTCATATAGATGCAAGCCCAACATTCTATCAATTATGCCATGTTCAGGACACTTCATTGATGAGCTTCTGTTTAGGTTTAACATTCAAAATGGTTCCAGAAAATGTGGTTCAGGTATGTTGGTTGGCTGTGTAATGGCTTTTTGAAAAGTCCTTCATTATGAATGCAATTTTATATCTAAAATCTCAATGTCTACATATGCTTTGATGGACCCTTCTTTAATTTTCTTGGATCATTCTTTTATTTTTTTTCTGAGAACTCTCAGATTTTTTTTATTTTGAGTTGATTGATATCTGTAAGATTTAAATTTAGTGGTTGGACTTAAATTATGTGAAATAACGTGGTTGGCCGGACTTATTATATCTCAAGTCAGAAGTTTATTTACAAAAATAGAATGGGAAACAATAAGGTAGAGAAATGTGAAAGAGGTTAGAGAAAATACCTATACTAGTCCTCAGCCAGGAGGGCCGGTAATGAGTAACTACTAGCCTCCTCCAAGATGGAAGCTAGTCTCTTAGGAAACTAGGAAAGTAGTCAGCCCTTTTCACTCACCCAACTAGGTAACCCAGGAGTCAGAATCCAAGGTTGATGCCTCCATCCAAGCCACAGTCTAAGCCACAGTCTCCATTGAAGTTCCCTTGAAGACTATCTCCAGGAGACACTCTTCACTAGAGTCACCTTCACCAGACTGATTCCTCAGGGATTTTCATGGTTTTTATGGTGGTTTCCTTGTCTCTGCCCCTTTTCATGGGGGCCAATCACAGTTTCCAAATTGTCTGAGTTTTCACCTTTGGAACCCCACGAGTATGTGAACTCTTAAATTTCTGGCTTGTTCTCACCTAGCATCAAGTAAGGTGTGAACTCACTAAGTGGTTTGTGAGTTCCTCCACCTAGTTCAAGCTTGTGTTGATTCAATCAAAAGGTAGACAAAAGAGAGCTAATCTTGTCCTCACAATCTAGTGAGGTACTAAGTAGAGGTATTTAAGTTATTGTCAAATTTTTTTAAACATTTATTAATATTCATTTTTAACCTGTTTACATGCTTCATACCCCTACTTTCCCCTTCACACACACACCCCCCCCACATTCCCCCCACCCATGGCCGACGCACATTTCCACTGGTTGTAACATGTGTCCTTGTTCAGGACCCATTTCTATATTGTTGTTAGTTGCATTGGTGTGGTTGTTTCTAGTCCACATCCCCAATCATGTCCGCCTCAACCCATGCATTCAAGCAACTAATTATCTTCTATGTTTCCTCTCCTTCAGTCCTTCCTCTGAATGTGGGTAGCGTCTTTACCATAAATCCCTCAGAGCTGTCTTGTGTCATTGCAGTGCTGCTGGTACAGAAGTACATTACATTTTTTTTATTAGACATTTATTAATATTCGTTTTTAATCTGTTTACATACTTTATGCCCCTACTTTCCCCTTCACCCCCACCCCCTGCACTCCCCCCACCCATGGCCAACGCACATTTCCACTGGTTGTAACATGTGTCCTTGTTCAGGGTCTATTTCTCATTAATGTCCGCCTCAGCCCATGCATTCAAGCAATTGTTTATCTTATATGTTTCCTCTCCTGCAGTCCTTCCTCTGAATGTGGGTAGCATCTTTACCATAAATCCCTCAGAGCTGTCCTGTGTCATTGCATTGCTGCTGGTACAGAAGCCCATTACATTCGATTTTACCATAGTATATCAGTCTCTGTGTACAATGTTCTTCTGGTTCTGCTCCTTTCACTCTGCATCACTTCCTGGAGGTCTTTCCAGTTCACATGGAATTCCTCCAGTTTATTATTCCTTTGAGCACAATAGTATTCCATCACCAGCATATACCACAATTTGTTCAGCCATTCCCCAATTGAAGGACATACCCTCCTTTTCCAGTTCTTTGCCACCACAAAAAGCGCAGCTATAAATATTTTCGTACAAGTCTGTTTATCTATGATCTCTTTGGGGTACAAACCCAACAATGGTATGGCTGGATCAAAGGGCAGGCATTTTTTTATAGCCCTTTGAGCATGATTCCAAATTGCCAGCCAGAATGGTTGGATCATTTCACAACTCCACCAGCAATGCATTAATGTCCCAATTTTGCCACATCCCCTCCAGCATTCATTACTCTCCCCTTCTTTCATTTTAGCCAATCTGCTAGGTATGAGGTGATGCCTCAGAGTTGTTTTGATTTGCATTTCTCTAATTATTAGAGATTTGGAACACTTTCTCATGTGCTTATTGATACTTTTGATTTCTTTACCTGAGAATTGCCTATTCATGTCTCTTGCCCATTTTTCAATTGGGGAGTGGCTTGATTTTTTATACAATTGATTTAACTCCTTGTATATTTGAGTAATTAGACCCCTGTCAGAGTTTTTTGTTATAAAGATTTTTTCCCAATTTGTTGTTTCCCTTCTGATTTTGACTACATTGTTTTTGTTTGTACAAAAACTTTTTAGCTTGATATAATCAAAACCATTTAATTTACATTTTGTAATTTTCTCTAACTCTTGCTTGGTTTTAAAATCTTTCCTTTCCCACAGATCTGATAGGTATACTATTTTGTGTTCACTTAGCTTATTTATAGTTTCCCTCTTTATATTCAAGTCATTCACTCATTCTGAATTTATCTTGGTGTAGGATGTGAGATATTGATCTAAACCTAATCTCTCCCATATTGTTTTCCAGATTTCCCAGCAGTTTTTGTCAAATAGTGGATTCATGTCCCAAAAGGCTTTTTGGCTTTATCATACACTGGCTTGCTGACATCATTAACCCCAAGTCTATTCCACGGATCCTCCCTTCTATCTCTTACCAGTACCATATTGATTTAATGACTGCTGCTTTATAGTATAGTTTAATATCTGGTACTGCTAGGCCCCCTTCCTTCACATTTTTTTCATTATTTCCCTTGATATTCTTGATCTTTTGTTATTCCAAATGAAATTTGTTATAGTTTTTCCTAATTCAGTAAAGAAGTTTTTTGGTAGTTTGATAGGTATGGCGCTAAATAGGTAAATTAATTTGGGTAGAATGTTCATTTTTGTTATGTTAGCTCGTCCTACCCATGAACAATTAATGGCTTTCCAATTGTTGAGATCCAGTTTTATTTGTTTGGAAAGTGTTTTGTAGTTGTTTTCGTATAATAGCTGTGTTTGCTTTGGTAGATAGATTCCCAAGTATTTTATATTGTCTAGGGTGATTTTAAATGGTGTTTCTCTTTCTACCTCTTGCTGCTCTAATGTGTTGGAAATATATAGAAATGCTGATGATTTATGTGCATTTATTTTGTATCCTGCCACTTTGCTAAAGTTGTTGATTATTTCTACTAGCCTCTTAGTTGATTCTCTAGGATTTTTTAAGTATACCATCATATCATCTGCAAAGAGTGATAGCTTAGTCTCCTCATTGCCTATTTTGATACCTTCAATTTCTTTTTCTTCTCTAATTGCTATTGCTAGTGTTTCTAGTACTATGTTGAATAATAGAGGTGATAATGGGCATCCTTGTTTCACTCCAGATTATTGTCAAAGTTTTAACTTCAATTTAGGCAAAGAAAACAAAGGATTCCCTTTTCACAAGTGTGAACTCGAAGAGAACCAATAATTCCCTTTCACATATCAAGATATCAACCAGGCATCATATGATATGATATAATATGATATCATAATATGTCAGTCAGCCTCCAAAAATGACTGGAGGATTTGGGTCTTTGTCAATGTTGCTTCTCCCAAAGATGATCTCTCTTTTTTTTAATTTTTTTTTTTTTAGAATATCTTTCCATGTTTACATGATTCATTTTCTTTCCCTTCCCTCTTCCCTCCATGCAGCCAGAGCTGACAAGCAATTCCACTGGGTTGTACAAAGATTATCACTTGATACCTATTTCCATATTATTCATTTTTGCAATAGAGCAATTTTTTTAAAGCCTAAACTCCAAATCTCATACCCATATATACACGTGATAAGTGATGTCATCTGTTTTGCTTTTGCATTTCTACTCCCATAGTTCTTTCTCTCAATGTGGATAGCATTCTTTCTCATAAGTCCTTCAGGAGTATCCTGGATTATTGCATTGTTACTAGTAGTAAAGTCCATTACATTGGATTGTTCCACAATGTTTTGCTTTCTTTATACAGTGTTCTTCTGGTTCTGCTCATTTCAATCTGCATCAGTTCAGGGAGGTTCTTCCAGTTCATATGAAAAGCCTCCAGATCACCACTGCTTATAGCATAATAGTATTCCATCACCAACAGACACCACAATTTATTCAGCCATTCCCCAATTGATGGACAACCCCTCATTTTCCAACTTTTTGCCACCACAAAGAGTTCAGCTATGAATATTTTTGTACAAGTCTTTTTCCTTATTATCTCTTTAGGGTACAAACCCAAAAGTGGTATTGCTGGATCAAAGGGTATGCATTCTCTTAAAGCCCTTTGCATATAATTCCAAATTACCTTCCAGAAGGGCTGGAATCACTCTTTTTCTAAAAGTTTTTATTGATGTCTTTTGCTTTTTGTTATTCTTGTTCAGTTGTTTCAGTCATATCTGACTCTTCATGACCCCATTTGGGGTTTTCTCAGCAAAGATACTGAAGTGATTCATCATTTCTTTCTCCAGTTCATTTTACAGAGGAGGAAACTGAGACATGCAGGATTAAGTGACTTGTCCAGGGTCACTCATCTAGTAAATGTCTGAGAACAGATTTAAATTCAGGGAAATGAGTCTTCTTCTGCTCCAGGCCTAGCACTTTATCCCCTGTAATACTTAACTGCTCCCTTCTGTGTTTTTTTTTTAACATCATTATAATTACCCTCCAATATGCCTTCCCTTCCCATCCAAGACAGCCATCCTAATAACAAATAGTCATTTTTAAAGGAAAAAAAAAGGAGGGGGAGAATCATCACAATTTAATTGACATATTGGAAAAGTCTGAAAGTACATGCAATGTTGACCACCTGTGAATCTCTCACCTCCACACAGGGTAGGGTTAGAAGGAATCACTCATTCTTTTACATTAAAATTTTAAAAAATTAAAATTACAAAATAATTTTAAATTTTAGTTTAAATTTAAAAAAATAAACAAAAACCAACTTGCTAGTTCAATGAAATCAGCCAGTTCCTTAGTACTCCCTAGCCACATGAGCCTGGAGAGAAAAAAAATTATGGGTGCCCTTGAAAAAGTTCACAATATTGTTTGTTAGTCTTTTCATAAAGGAAAGAAATTAAAGCTCTCAGGTCCAATTTAGAGGGACTTATTTCTGCATGTTGTGGAGGGATGGACTAAATTTAATTCCATAAGTTTCCTTCTACAAACATCTAAGCGCCTCCTATAAATGGAGCCCTCTATTGGGCCACGAAAAGAAATACAAAGTGGAGAGAAGCCATAATCTCTGCTTCTGGGAAGCCTACAATATAATGGGGGAGACGGCACGTGTACAAATAATATAATGAAATTAACCTGTGTACATGCCACCGTGTGGCTCTGATCATTGTTCACCCAGGCCAATTCAGCACGGAGGATTCTGGGTCCTGAAACTTCCGATGCCCACCTACCCAAGTGATTTGCAGATGTACTACTGCAGGGAAATGAGTAACTTCTAGGTAACTCAGTGGGTAGAGCCAGGAAACTCATCTTCCCGAGTTCAAAGCTGGCCTCACATACTTCCTAGCTGTTCGACCCTGGACAACTCACTTAATCTTGTTTGCCTTAGTTTCCTCATCTGTAAAATGAGCTGGAGAAGGAAATGGCAAAACAATTTAGTATCTCTACCAAAAAAAAACCCAAATAGGGTCACATAGAGTCAGACATGATTGAAGAACAACTGAGGGACAGGTAGGTGGCTCAGTAGACAGAGAGCCTAGAGTTCTTTTTTATTGTCACGCAAAAACACACTTCCATATTGGTCATTGTTGTAAGAGTCAAAGTATCCAAGACAAAAGAAAGCAAGAGTTGAAAAAAAAAAGGGGGGATGGTGCTGAATAACAACTGTGTTTTCTACTTTTCAGAGGGTCAGTGATTTTCCCTCAGCTCCACCTTTCTTTATGGTGTATCCCAGTTTATTATCAAGAGATGACTCAATTTATTGATTTATTGGGTCAAAAATTAGCTCTGAGTCCTAGCAGTCAGTTGCCAAGTCCTGTTGTTTCTAACTTTCATATATCTCTTGTCTTGGGCCCTCTTCTCTTCCCTCACACTGCCACGACCACCCCAATCCAGAGCTTCATCACCTCAAGCCTAAAGCATTGAAACATGCTTCTAGTCACTCAGCCTGCCTCAAATTTTTCCCCACTCAGTCAACAACATAATCTTCCTAAAGTGCAGGTCTGTCCCTGTTACTCCCCTCTTCAATAAACTCCAGTGGCTTCTTATTACCGCCAGGATCCAATATAAAATCCTGTTTGGCTGTTAAAGCCCTTCACAGTCTGGCCCTTTTCTGTCTTCTTGGTCTTCTTGTATTATTCTCACCTCCAGGTACTCTAAGATCCAGGGACACAGCCTCCTTGCTGTCTCTCCTGACATTTCTGCCAGGTACCCCCCACCCCATGCCAGAAACTCTGTCTGCCTCATCGCCATCTCCTGGCTTCCTTCAAGTCTCAAAGCCCATATTCTGTGCACACACACACACACACACCCCATCCTCCTTAAAGTTAGTGCCTTCCTTCTCAGACCATCTGCCATTTATCCTGTATTTATCTTATTAGAACATAGCTGTTTGCATGCTGACTCCTCAATTAAATTTCCCACTCCTTGGGCAGAGGGACTCACCTTTGTCTTTCTTCATGTCCTCAGTGCTTGGCACAGTGCCTGGCACATAGTAGGCAATAATTAAATTCTTCTTCACTTGACCTACCAGTCAGTTTCTCCATCTACTCAGCTCCTATAACCAACTCCTCCACTCCACCATAGCTACACACTTAAGAGATGATCGTGCCTTCGATCGTGCCATCACCCACAGGGACACTTCTTCTATGTTCATTAACTAAAACTTTCCTTTATCAGATCATAATCTTATATGATTCTATCCTTCCTTCTGCCTTAAGTTCCTTGGACCTCTACTTTGGAGACAGACCCAGTTGAACCACACTTCATTTCTCTCCTAGCTTTCACCAGACTTTGCTACCATGATTCATCTGTCTTTTCACCCAGAACATCCCTCTGTCATGCTGGCTTCCTTCTCCCATTGCTGAGCTCCCTCCAGAGCATCCATTGTGGGGGGAGGCCCAGGCTGACTACTCTTCATTCCTCTCCCAGCTGTGCAGCTGAATCTCCAAATTTCATCACCATACCCCTGGGAAGGTACCTGTTTTATCCTCCTTCCTTTTCACCTCTCTTTAATGTGTTGTCTTCCCCCACTGGCATACAAACTCCTTGAGAAAAGGGACTATGTTTTTTTTACTTGTATTTCTATTCCCAGCACTTAGCCCAATGCCTGACACATATTAAGGACTTAATAAATGTTTGTTGTCTTATTGCTTAACCTAACCCTGTTTGTCATTCTCCAATGACCTTGAATCCCTCCACCCCTCAGTCTTTTCCCAGGCCATCACTCCTACATCAGCTATTTTTTCCACCCTTCCCTACACTGACCCCTTGGTGAACCAGTTTAACTCTCCATCCTCCATTTAAAAAAAAAAAAAAAAAAAAAAAAAACCTCTCCATCAACTTTTTTTAAACCCTTACCTTCCATCTTTGATTCAATACTACGAATTGGTTTCAAGGCAGAAAAGCAGTGAGGGTTAGGCAATAGAGGTTAAGTGACTTGCCCAGGGTCATATAGCTAGGAAGTATCTGAAGTCAAGTTTAAACCCAAGACCTCCCAACACTAGGTCTGGCTTTCTATCCACTGAGTCACATCTACACTGGCTTCTACCCTCAGTCCCTTGGCTCTTTATCCTATCACTAATCTAGTCTTGCAAAGTCACAACAGTAGTTTACTTCAACCATCCGCAGCCTTCATTCCTGAATGGAGTTGGAGAAAATCACAAAACTGTACTGCCTTGGGCCACTACAAATTATGTTTCATAACCTCAAATGGGTTCTCACTGCTATAAATCATTCCCTTTATACCTCCCTAATTGATTTGCTATCCCTCTTACCACAGTGGATATCTCAGACCTTTTCATCCCGCCTCAAATGTGTGTCCCTCCACTCAGCTGAAAATTGTACTTCTTCATCAAAAAAAAAAATAGATAGATAGATAGATAGATAGATAGATAGATAGACCATTTTCCAAGAGCTCTTTTTTCTCTCCTTTTCTTTATTTCATATCACTCAGATGTCTTCCCCAACTATCTCCTGCTTCACTTCTATCTCTGAATATCCTATTCAAATAGATCTTCTCCTCTGAATTAACAAATCAATCAACTAATATTTAGCATTTATTGAGCCCTTACTATGTTGCCAGGTTCTGTACTAGGTATAAATGATCCCATTCTATACCATCTTCTCCAGTAAATTGTCTCACTTTATCATTAATCTTCAATCTCTCCCTATCCACTGCCTGCTTCCCTCCAGCACACAAACACATCTCCCTATTATCCCCCCTTAATAATCCCTTCCTGATCCAACCATCCCTGCTAGTTATGGTCCTGTACTCCATTGTGTGGCTAAATTCCTTGAGAAAGCCCTTTGCCATTGGTGCCTTCATTTCCAACTAAAACTGATCTATCCAAATTTACTAATGATCTCTTAATTGCCAAATCCAATGATCTTTTCTCACACTACATCTTTCTTGACTTCTCTGTAGTCTTTGACTCTGTCAATCACCCTGTTCTCCTGTATAATGTTTCTTCTCTAGATTTTTATGACACCAGTTTTTGCTGATTTTTCTACCTACATATCTGACCCCTATTTCTCAGACTCATATACTGAATTTTCTTCTAGGTCATGCCCATTAGCTGTGGGTGTTCTCCACAACCCTGTCCTGCGTCCTTTTCCCATTACATACTTAGTTAATGGTTTTACTAGCTGCCATGAATGCAATTATCAGTGCTATGCAGATTATTTCATGTTCTGTATAAATCCAACCCTATTCTTTCTTCTAACCTCATATTACCAAGTTCCTATTGAACATCTCAAACTATATGTTCCATAGGCATTTCAAACTCTTCCAAAAAAATCTTCCCCTCTTCCAAATATCCCTATTATTGTCCACAATATCTCCTTGCAGGCACCCAGGTGTCATCCTCAAGTCTTCACTAGCATTCACTGCAAATATCCAATCTATTTTCAAATTTTGTCATTCCTATCCTCATACATGACCCCTTTTCCCACTCTCACAACTACCACCATAGGGCAGGCCCTCCACACCTTATATTTGAATTACTACAATAGCCTTCTGGTTGGTCTCCTGATCTAAAGTCTCTTCCTACTCCTATTCACCAAAGTGATTCTCCTAAAATGCAAATCTAAGCACATTGATACTCAGTAGACTCCAGTCAATCACAGACTGGACTCCCTAATACATCTAGAATCAAGCATAAAAAATCATCTGTTTAACTTTTAAAGCCCTTCATTACTGAGCCCCTTCCTCCCTTTCCAGGTTTCTCATACTTTTCCTCTGGCCACACACTCATGATCAAGGGACATTGGCTTCGTTGTTGATTCTAGTGCATCATAGTCCATCTCCTAACTCCATTTCTTTTCCCTGGCTGTCTCCCATGCCCACAAATAGTCTTTATCATCTCTTGTTTTCTGGCTTCTCCTGCTTCTTTCTTTTTTGCTAAACCCTTACCTTCTATCTTAAAATCAATCGATCCCAAGGCAGAAGAATAGTAAGGGCTAAGCATTCGGGGTTAAATGATTTTCCTAGGGTCACACTGCTAGGAAGTGTCTGGTGAGGCTACATTTGAACCCTGGACTTCTCATCTCCAGGCCTGGCTTTCTATGAATTAAATCATCTAGCTGCCCTTCCCTTACTTTTTTCAATACAATTCTAATCCCAAATTCTCAAAAAGACTTTTTCCAGACAATGCCTTCCATTGCTAATACCTTTTCTCTGATGTTATCTCCCAGTTACACTATAACTACCTTGCACTTGTGTAGTTGTATTCATATTATCTCTGCTTATTAGAATGGGAATTTCTTGAGGACAGAGATTACATTTTTGCCTTTCTTTATATAAAGGACAGTTTCTTCCCTTAAATTTACAATCTAATTTGTAAACTGTAAAGCACTATATAAATGCTAGCTGCTATTATTGTTATAATTATTAGTCTTTCACCAGTGCCAGCTGCCTAATTATTGGCTGGCCCTTCTGACCATCTCTGGCCTTTTAGTAACCCATCAGAGAACAAGGTGAATGGACTCAATGACTGGCCATACCAAAGATAAATCTGTCACTTTCATTGCCACTCTGGGACCCTGTTCCTGAATGGAGATCCTCTCTGTTCCCACAATTTCATCTCTCTTTACGTTTTTTTCACCAAAATTTCCAAACAATATCAAGACTCAGAGTCTAAGGATGGGAGGAGGTAAAGGAAGTAAAAGTAGTACTTAAAAGAGATATAGATAAAATAGGGATGGACCCGTTTGTACAAAAATATTTAAAGTTGTGCTTTTTTGTGGTGGCAAACAAATTGGAAACTGAAGGGATGTCCTTCAATCAGGGAAAAGCTGAACAAATTGTGGTCTATAATGGTGATGGAATACTATTGTGCTATAAGGAATGATGAACAGGATGATTTCAAAAAGAGCTGGAAAGACCTATATGAACTGATGCAGAGTGAAATAAGCAGAACTAAGAGAACACTGGACGCAGTAAATGAAGCATTATGGGATGATCCAATGTAATAGACTTTGCTACTAACAGCAATACAATGATTCAGCAGAATTCTGAGGGAAAAGAATGCTATTCACATCTAAAGAACAAACTGTTGGAGTAGAAATGCAGAAGAAAACATATGATTTATCATTTGTTTATCTGGGCATATAATTTGGGGTTTTGGTTTTATAAGATTACTCTCTTACAAAAATGAATAATATGGAAACAGGTTTTGAGTAATAATACATGTATAACCCAGTGGGATTGTTTGTCAACTCTGGGAGGTGGAAGGGAAGAGGGGAGGGAGAGAACATGAATCATGTAACCTTGGAAAACTTATATGTAAATTTGTTAATGGAATAAAAAAAAGAAAAAAATCCCAATGAATCAATCAATCAAGAAAAAAATAAATAGAAAGATGCAAAGAAGGGGGCAGGTAGGTGGCTCAGTGGAGAGACAGCCAGGTCTGGAGATAAGAGGTCCTGGTTTCAAATCTGGCCTCAGACATTTCCTAGATGTGTGACTCTGGGCATGTCACTTAGCCCCAATTGCCTAGCCCTCAACATTGTTCTGCCTTAGAACCAATACTTAGTATTGATTCCAACATAGACAATAAGGGTTTACATGCAAAGGGTTCCATGATGTCTAAGGTATGTGTGTAGTAGGACAAGAGGAAAGTAATAAACATTTGGGGGAATCATGGAAAAATTTCTGGGGGTGGTAGCATTTCAATTATGTTTTAACAAATGAGCAAGAGTTTTACAGGCAGATGAAGGTAAAAGGCATTCCAGACATTAAGAACCTGAGGCAACTGGTGGCTAGCTTTCAAATTAGTTGGAGATGAACATCATTAGATAAGGTGTTATCTTAATAGTCCAGGGAGGTGATAATGAAGGCTGTCACTAAAGTAGCATAGAGAAAATAAGGCAAATGTAATGATCGCCTTTAAAGAACTCTAAACGGGATAAATAAAAACAAATAACACCAACTTGTCAACATGGGGGGGATGAGTCATTGGTGGTACCACTGACAAAAAAAGTAGTCAAAAGAAGGAATAGATTTTAGGAGAAATATGATAATAAACTAGATGGCCTATCCAATCCTTTCCAACTCTAAGATTTGATGAAGTGATTGCCTAAGGAACAGCTTTCAAATTTTGTTGTTATTTTATCTAAATAAATGAAGGTAAGCATACCTGAAGCAAAGTCAAACAAATAAAACTTGATCCTAGACTTTCCCACCCCACAATAAATTCTCATTGAATTATTTTTATAGCTGCATCTTGACACTGAGAAATAATATTTATGACTGGCCAAATGTTAGCTCCCTGGGGAAGAATCCTGATATTAGACAAAATAACTCAGAATGTGCCTGAGACCTGGGATAATGCTGCTCCTGAGTGGCAACCAGTAACTATTGCTCTCAATTCTTTGTTAGATGCAGCATTAAGGATGAAGGATAGTTTCAAGGACTTGTCAGATAATTGGTGTATAGTGAACATGGATTTTTTACATCAAAACATTTGAACCTAGGAACATAAAAGGAAATCATTTTTTTCCTTTTTGTGTTAAAGGCTAATTATTAGTAGTAGGTTTTTTTTTCATTGCATATGTGAGTGGCAGCCATACAGAACAGCCATTAGGGAGGGAAATTGGGCAGTATGTTTATATACAAGATGATTTACTAATTGAAAAATTAATAAAAGGGGCAGCTAGGAGGCTCATTGTATTGACAGCCAGGTCCAGAGATAGGAGATCCTCAGTTCAAATCTGGCCTCAGACACTTCCTAGCTGTGTGACCCTGGGCAAGTCACTTAACCCCCATTGCCTAGTCCTCACCACTCTTCTGTCTTGGAACCAATACATAGTATTGATTTTAAGACAGAAGGTAAGGTTTTTTGGTTTTTGGTTTTTTTTTAAGAATTAATGAGGTTCTACTACAGGAGAGGAAACACAGAAGAACAACAATTGCTTGAACACACGGGTTGAGGTGGACATGATTGGGGATGTAGACTTGAAACTACCACACCAGTGCAACTATCAATAATATGGAAATAGGTCTTGATCGATGACACATGTTAAAACCAATGAAAATTCGCATCGGCCAACGGGTGGGGCGAAGGGGAAAGTAAAAACAGGAATCTTGTAACCATGGAAAATTTTTCTTAAAAATAAAATATAAATAAAAAAATAAAAAAAGAATTAATGAGGTTCTAGTCACAAAAAAGACATTTTGGAAAAACTCCTCACGATGGTAGAGTGAATATAAATAAAACTATTCCACAAAAAAGACAGGCCAAATCCTGGGGGCACTAGGAAAGAATGTGACAGAAAGATCTAGCCTGCAACTAAGCTCTCAAAGGATCTCTAGTTTGAAGACAAAAAGAGAGCTAAGGGTTCTTAGAACCTGAAGGATCGGGGACAGGAGCCCAGACTACAACTGTGCTGTTCTAACTCCAAATCAGGGCTGAGAACTCTACATGCCTTGAACTGGGCGGGCAGTGATCAAGTGTACCCTAGAGCGGACTTGGCTAGCACAGACTGCCTGGATGGGCCACTCAGTGCAGACTGCCTCAGCCCAACGAACTGGGCCAGCAAATCGTGAAGTCTTTGAGGAACACAGCATTTGTCATCCAGACCCCAAATAATACAAATCAGTACCAGAGGAAGTCCCTCAATTCCTTCCAGAAGTATACTGTAAGGATAAGGGATGAGGGATAGGAAAAAATGCATGGATTGTCTTTAAGAGGAAAGGAGGACTGTATGACCCTGGGCAAGTCACTTGACCCCCATTGCCTACCTTTACCACTCTTCTGCCTTGGAGCCAACACACAGTATTGACTCCAAGACGGAAAGTAAGGGTTTAAAAAAATTTTTCAGTTTTATTAAATTTAAATTTTAAGAATCTGAAGTAGGGGGCAGCTGGGTAGCTCAGTGGATTGAGAGCCAGGCCTAGAGATGGGAGGTCCTAGGTTCCAGTCTGACCTCAGACACCTCCTAGCTATGTGACCCTGGGCAAGTCACTTGACCCCCATTGCCTACCCTTACCAATCTTCTGCCTTGGAGTCAATACTCAGTATTGACTCCAAGACAGAAAGTAAGGGTTTAAAAAAAAAAAAAAAAAAGGAAGGACAAGAATTTAGACACAAACCCTGAGAGAAGATTCTGGAAGGACAGGAGGATGTTGGGAGTTTTACTGGAGTTAACTGGCCCTCCTGATCTGGCTGTCCTCTGAGCTGGTAGGGAGGACTTTTCTCTGGCATCTCCCCGGAACAGACTAATCTTGTGGAAAGATTAGGAAATTCCTGGGTTGGAGAACTAACTGCCTTGGAGGAGACCTGCCTTCCCCTGAAGTACTGAGATCAACCTGTCAGAGACAACTTGGCTAAGGTAAACCCAAGGGTTTTTCACCTGAGACTTTGGGTTTACCTGGGAAGCCAACCCCAGGCTTTGGGTAAGGACTCAGTACATCTGTGCATCCTGCATTCTCAGCCTTTTAAAGACAATCTGTGATATTTAGGTAGTCAGATAGTTTTGGGGTCTAGATAAGATCTGGGAACTGGTATAAGGGCTTGTGAAGGCAAAAGGGGCATCCCAGTGAGGGGAGCGTAGATTGGTAGGAGGAGCTAGAACTGTATAGATTTAGGATCTTATCTACCTTCCCTAACCTCAATAAACTTGTTTTTTTCTATAATTGCAAAGGGATTTTGCTTCACTGGCCCTGGGAAGTTCCTAGTTGGGTTTTTTCAATTCCAACCCATCTAGATCCTTTCCATTAAATCTATCTCCTTTTTGAGGTAGATTTCTTTTTCAGTACAAAGCTTGTTCCTGATACGACGTCCCAATTCAATAAGTAATGCTAGAAAAATGAACAGACAGAATAAAGCACTGATAATAAAATTAATATATTTAAAAATAATAATAATAAAGACATGACAAAAACCCAAGGGGAAAAAACTCCATATCATCTGCAGACATAGCCTCAAAGGAAATAATAGATTTTACCAAGTTCTACTGAGATTCCAAGAAGAAATGAAGCAATAATTTTAAAATAATGATATAAATTAAGCGAAAGCTCTAAGTGAAGGAATAGGAATGGAAATGAACTCTACAGGGTGCAAAATAAAGTATATGTTTTGGCCAAAGCCTACACAGGAATTTGTTTTGATTGTCTACGCATATATTAAAATTATTTTCTTTAGAAATTATTTTCTTTCTTTTCTAAAGAGGGCAAGGTGAGCAGGACAAAGAGAGAATACCTTTTGTTAATAAAAAATATACATATATATTTTTTAAAAGCAACAGCGTTGGAATACTAGCCAAACAAAGATAATCTAAAAATCATCAGACTTACAAGAAAACTCCACCATGAAAAAATCCTAAACCATATTTCAAGAAATTTTGAAGATTTTTCAGTCATATTAGGACTAAAGGACAAAGCAAAAATAAAAACAATCCACTGGTTATTTCCTGAGAGATATGAAATGAGAACTGAAATGAGAGAAATGAAAACTAAGGAATATCACAGAAAATTCCAGAGCCTCCAGATCAAATAAAAGAATGAAGAAAAGAAGAAGATCCATTGTCATTATTTGACAGTGCTAGAAAAATGCTAGCTATGACAATAAGAGAAGAAAATAAATTGAGGAAATAAACCTAGACAAAAAGGGGAGAAGTTAATAAACATTTCTTAACTATTTACTTTGAGTCAAATAATATGCTTAGGACTGGAAAAAATAATTCTTGCCCTTAAAGAGCTCATATTCTAATAGAGGAGACAACACAACATGCAAACAATATTCAAAGGAGCAAATTGGCAGTAACTCAGAAGAAGGTCACTAATATTTAGTGGGACTAAGAAAGGCCTCTCACAGAAGATGAGATTTGGAGAAAGCCAAAGAAACCTGAAATTCTAGGAGGCAGTGTTGAGAAGGGCCTGGGAGACCAAAAGTGAAAGTGCCTATAGTGGGAAGATGGAGCAAAAAGCATAGTGGACTTTGAGGAGAATAAAATGAAAGAAGACGAGAAAGACAGGAAGGACCTTGATTTCGGAGTTTTTCAAAAAACAACAGGATTTTATATTTAATCCTGGAAATAATAGGTAACCCCTGGGATGTGCTGTTTAGAAAGGAAGGTATAGCCATACCTGTGCATTAGAGAGCTCACTTTGGGCTACATATTGGAGAATGGACTGGAGTGGGGAAATACTTGAATCAGGGACACAAATCAAAAGGCTATTGCAGTAGTTCAAGTCTAAGTTAATAAGGGCCCCAAACATTGTATAAAAGGGGATAAAAGGGAGATAAACAGGAGATGTTTCAAAAGTAGAATCAACAGAACTTGGCAGGTGATTGGATACAAGAGGTAAAAGGAAGTGAGGAATTAAGTAGGATATCATAGTTGTGAAGATGGGTGACTGGGAAAACAGTGCTACACACAGGAGTAATAAGAAAGTTTGGAAGTGGGAAGGGTTTGGGAAGAAATATTAATAAATTTTAATTTTGGACATGTTGAGTTTAAAATATCTAGCTCAAGATATCCAATAGGCAGCTGGAGATACAAGACTAAAGGTTGAAAATAAAGGAAAACTATGAATGTTGGAGGGGATGTGGGAAAATTGGAACACTAATACATTGTGGTTGGAACTGTGAATTGATACAATCATTCTAGGGAACAAAATGGAACTATGTTCATAGGGCCATAAAATTATGCGTATCTTTTGACCCAGCAATGGCACTGCTAGGTCTATATCCTAAAGAGATCAGAGATAAGGGGAAAGGACCTACTTATACAAAAATATTTTGTATTTGTGTTTGTAATAACAACTCTTTTTGTAGTGGCAAAGAATTGGAAACTATGGGGTTGTCCATTGCTTGGGGGAAGGCTAATCAGGTTGTGGCATATGGTTATAAGGCAGTGATTCCCAAAGTGGGTGCTACCGCCCCCTAGTGGGTGCTACAGCAATCCAGGGAGGTGGTGATGGCCACAGGTGCATTTATCTTTCCTATTAATTGCTATTAAAATTTTTTAAAAATTAATTTCCAAGGGCTCTAAGTAATATTTTTTCTGGAAAGGGGGTGGTAGGACAAAAAAGTTTGGGAACCACTGAAGGGATACTCTTGTGCCATAAGAAATGACAAACAGGATGAGTGCAGAAAAACCTGGAAAGATTTATAGGAACTGATGCAAAGTGAAGTGAGCAGAACCATGAGAATAATGCATAAAGTAACAGGAAAAATTACACAATGATCATCTGTGAAGGGCTAAACTATGATTAGCAAAACAAGTTTCCAAGATAAGCACAAGGAACTCATGATGAAAAATGCTCTCCACAATCAAAGAAGGAACTGTTGGAGTCTGATTATGAATCAAAATACATCATCTTTCACTTTTTTTTCCTTTGTGAAGTTTTTATTGTATGTGTGATATGTCTATTAATGCCTTGGAGGAGGGGAGAAAGAGAAAAGTTGAATACCAAAATGTCCGAAAACAATTATCAAAAATTGTTTCTATGTGTAATTTAAAAAAAAAACATTTTAAGACGATGTTGAGATAGGTTAGGACTGGTAAGTGGGTCAAAAAATCATCTTCATAGAGATACTATGAATCCACAGGAACTGATGAGTTCACCAAATGAGATAGTAGAGAGAGAAGAAAAGAGGGTTCAGGACAGAGCCTTGGGAAAGACCCAAGATTAGCAGGCATAACCTGCTAAGAAAATAAAGTGGAAAGTTGTGATTACATAAAGTTGGAAAGTTATGACCCAAAATCAATGAATTTAAAAATTAAAAAGGGAAATAGTTAACTGGCGGGGGGGGGGGGGATTTTACTCCATTTCTCTGATTATGTTGATATCAATCAGATATGTGCTGGAGGATGGGATCAAAGTTCACTAACTCAAAAGGACTGTCAGGAGGGAATTGAATGTTGGGCAACCTGGATCCTTGCTGTAAATAGAACTCTGAAGGGAACTCATCAATGGGAGAAGGGAAGTGGCCCAATGGAGAGGCATTTCAGAGTGAGGAGGTCTAAGTGCATTTCTAGAGTGAAACAGTTGAGACATGGTTGCAAAGTCATGAAAGTCAGAAGGTGGGGAAAATGCTACAAATGACTAATGAGTATGTAAAATATTCAAACAAATATGAGGTCCCACCTCAGATCTATTAGATTAGGAAATATGACAAAAAGAAAGAAAGAAAGTGACCATCTCTGGAGATACTATAGGAAGACAGGCACAGCTGGGCCAGCACTTCTATGAAGCAATTTAGAACTATGTTTATAATTATAAATCACTAAACTCTGCATATTTTTTGATTCACTGATATCACTACTTGGATTATACCCAAAGAATTAGGAAAAAGATCTACATGTATAATTTTTTTTAATAAAAGCCCTTTTATTTTGGAAACAAACTAGAAACAAAGAGAATGTCCATTTATTAGTGAATATATGAACAAATAGAATATTAATGTAACAGAATTTTAAAGAAACCTGGGAAGACTTGCATGAACTGTTTGTGTAAAGTGTCCAGAACCAAGAAGATAATCAATACAGTAACATTCATCAAAGTTCAGCCATGTCCAACTATTCATGACCCCATTTGGGGTTTTCTTTTTTTGTTTAATTTTTTAATTTTAATTCTGAATATTTTCCCATAGTTACATATTTCATGTTCTTTCCCTCTCCCCCAAACTCCCCTAACCCCCCTTAGCCAACGCTCAATTCCACTGTGTTTTACATGTATCACTGATTAAGACCTAATTCCATATTATTCTAAACTAAAGTTTATTCTATATTCTATAATTCTAAAGTCCATATTAGACTAAAGTTATCGTTTAGTGTCTACATCTTAAATAATATCCCCATCAGCCCATGTGTTCAAGCAGATGTTTTTCTTCTGTTTTTCTCCTCCCATAGTTCTTCCTCTGAATGTGGCTAGTTTTCTTTCTCATAAGTCCCTCAGCCTTGCTCTAGATTCTTGCATTGCTGCTAGTACAGAGGTCCATTACATTCTATTTTACCACAGTGTATCAGATGTGTACAATGTTCTCCTGGCTCTGCTCCTTTCACTCTGCATCAGTTCCTGGAGGTCTTTCCAGTTCACATGGAATTCCTCCAGTTCTTTATTCCTTTGAGCACAATAGTATTTCATCACATTTGGGGTCTTCTTGACAAAGCTACTAGAGTGGTTTGCCATTTCCTTCTCCAGCTCATTTTACAGATGAGGAAACTGAGGCAAACAATGTTAAGCAACTTGACTATGATCATACACCTAGTAAGTGTCTGAGGCCCACTGTGCCACCTAATACAAGAAAATAATGAACATAATAATTAATACAGGAAGTAATCTAGTCAAAATATAAAAATATTGAAAGATTTTAAAAGTCTGGTCAATGCGATGAGCAATCATAACTACAAAGTTGTGTTGATGGTAGACTCAAGGTTACTTTATCCTTCTTTGTCCAAGGACTGTGTTTTATTTATTAATTTAAAGTCTACCCTTGTCAGGGAGAGGTTAGCAAATAACAATAAAGAGGTAGAAAAAGGAGGAGGAAGACGAGACGAAAATGAATAATTGAATTGATAATTGAAACTTTTAAGTACACAGAAGAAAACATAAGGAAACCCAGAAACATGTCAAATTAGTTATAAATGTTTACTATATTAATATAAATGTTATAAATTATACATATATTTAATTTTTAAATCAAGCTATATATAACATTGATCTGTGTTTCTACATATCTTTCTGTTCTTTGTTTACAAAAATGTTTTTGGTATTTATTAAAATTCAGAATTTTTTAAAAAAGAAGACATTTTGAAAATTTGAAAAGTTGTATTAACCTATAAAATCAGACAGAATGTGGCATAATAGATAAAGAAATGGCTTCGGAACCTAGGAATACGTAGGTTCAAGTCCTGCCTCTACTACATACTGGATATGTGACCCTGGGCAAGTTCTTTAACCTTTCAATATCTCTAGGCAACTCTCTAAATCACAGAATGATCCCTTTTTGAAGTGTGAGCAAGTTCTTGGACTGAATTGGCAAGAAAACATGGCAAAAACAAACAAACAAGCAAAAAAATGGTCATACTCACGAAAGGTAAATAGGTAAGTCGGCTGGCACAGAAATCAGCCCATAAAGTTAATCAGTTTGTCAAACCAATCCAGAAATAGCTTTATAGGGTATAATCCCTATGCCTACCAGAGGGCAGAAGGGGATTTTACCCCACCACCCCTACTGATCATGGCATCTAACAACAGAACTACTTGTAGGAAACGCCCCATCCATCAGCTGATACATTTCAAGAATTTCTCAAGAGCCAGAATGGGTGGGCAGCAAGGTGTATCAGCAGAGTAGGAGACCAAATTTGAACACAAGACTTCCCATTTCTAGGCCAGGCTCTCAATCCACTGAGCCACCTACCTGTTCCTTTTTATATCTGTTTATCAGTTCACATAATGTCTTTTTAATATGAAAAACAATAAATTGGAGAAATATTCATTATCTTTCATTTTTTATTGAATTTTTAAAATTACATGTAGAAACAGTTTTTGATGATTGTTTTCTGACATTTTGTGATTCAGATTCTCTCCCTCCAATCCACTCCCACCCTGGGCAGTAAATAGTCTGATATGTTATACCAGTGCTTTCATGCAATACATATTTCCATTTTCCTCATGATAGAAGACATATATCACGCATACAATAAAAAAACTCATCCTTTTGTTTTATCTATTTATTTATTTTTAAACCCTTACCTTGCATCTTGGAATCAATACTATGTATTGGTTCCAAGGCAGAAGAGAGGTAAGGACTAGGCAACAGGGGTTAAGTGACTTGCCCAGGGTCACATGGCTAAGAAGTATCTAAGGCCAGATTTGAACCCAAGACCTACCATCTCTAGGTCTGGCTCTCAATCCACTTAAGCCACCCAGCTGCCCAAAAACCTTTTAAATTTAATCAAAATTATCCATTTCACTTTTTATATTTTTTGTCTTGTGGGATCATAAATTTTCTTATTCTTTTTTTTTTTAACCCTTACCTTCCTTCTTGGAGTCAATATTGTGTATTGGTTCCAAGGCAGAAGAGTGGTAAGGGTAAGCAATGTGGGTCAAGTGACTTGCCCAGGGTCACACAGCTGAGCAGTGTCTGAGGCCAGATTTGAACCTAGGACCTCCCATCTCTAGGCCTGGCTCTCAATCCACTGAACCACCCAGCTGCCCCCAAATTTTCTTATTCTTAAGATGACAGGTAAACTTTTCTATGTTCCCCTAATTTGTTCATGTTATCCCTTTTTTTCTAAATTAAGTATTCATGTTATCCCTTTTTTTTCTAAATTAAGTATTCATTTTGACTTTATTTGGTGTATGGTTTAAGATGTTGGTCTATACCTAGTTTCCGCCATATTGTTTTCCAGATTTTCCAGCAGTCTTTTGTCAGGTAGTGAGCTGTTCCCACAATAGCTTGGATCTTTGGATTTATCAAACACTAGGTTACTATGGTCACTGTATGTTGATTACCTAACCTATCCCATTGATCCACTATTCGATTTCTTAGCCAGACTGTTTTGATGAGTACCAGTGCATAGTATATGCCCTTTATTTTCCAAGAAGACCAATGATGTCATGGGGTGACAGCGTGACTTGTATGTGAAATGGACTTAAATGAGGCAAAGTTGCACAAAGCCAGCAGCCCAACTCTCTCTTCCAGAGTTATCCAAGACAAGTCAGGATGATGGATGATGGCCCTCCCACCAGGTGCCAGTCCTCCCCAGAGAGCCCCATATAGCTATAGCTACATAGTGTAATGGGGAGATTAGAGAGGGTGTCTTTAAGGCAAGCACCTGCTAAGAACTTGGTGGATAGAATCCTGAAGGCAGGAAGGGAGTTGGTGCAACGGAATCTGGACTTTTCTCCTGGGACCTGTTTGAGGGAAAGAGTACCTTGTTGGGCATCTGTGGTTGCCCTGTGGACCTGGCTTGGGAAACCTTATTTCCTTGGAGTTGGCTTAAGATTCCTGGCTCCTACAGACTACCTAAGAAGAATATCTTGTTGGCAACATCCGGATTGGTTCCTGAGACCTGATTCTTGAACTGTGAGATCCTTCCCTCTCTGGGTTGTTTCCCAGAGAGGGTTTGGCTATTTCTACTCTGTAATATCAACTCAGAGACAACCTCTTAATCTAAGTCAGTGGTTCCCAAATGTTTTTTGGCCTCCCACCCCCTTTCCAGAAAAAAATATTACTTAGTGCCCCCTGGAAATTATGAAACTATTTATTGAACTCAGAATAGAATGTAATACAAAAAAAGAGTGTGGCCATCACCGCTCCCCTGGGTCTCTGCAGCACCCACCAGGGGGCGGTAGCGCCCACTTTGGGAATCACTGATCTAAATCATCTGAGGGTTATTTAGAATAGCTTATTTTGGGTAAAGTTGGGGAAACTGAGTTATATTGGGGAGGGCGATTAGAGCGGCAAGCAAAAGAAGAAATTTCTTTGCAGAAATTGTAGCTGGCGGGATAAGAGAGATTTCTAGGGACAGGGATTCCCAATAACCCTCTTCTCAAGAAAATCTACAATACAGACATCAAATTTTATATATTTCAAGTCTTTGGGTGATTTTCTGCGCACTGGGTTAGTGGGGGAAGACAGTCAGCTTCTCCTACATGGAGGGGTCTGAGGGACTGAATACAGCCCTTTTGGTACCTGTAGGACATCCCTTACCACAATACTTTTTATAATATACATATAACCAGATGTGTATACACAAAGCATACATTGATATGCTTACAGACATATACATATAATTTTCATCTGTGTAGTTAAGCATATAAAAAAATGAAAACAAAAATAAATACAAATAAGATAGTTGAAGGAAGGAGGGAATTAGCAATTAGAAGGAATAGAAATAAGGTGAAGGAAGTAAGGGATTCTAAGGGACAGACGGAAGGAGTGAATACATTCCCAGAATGGAAGAGTCATAGAGAGCTGTATGTGAAGGACAGTAAAAAGGGCAAGGTGGGGGGCAGCTGGGTAGCTCAGTGGATTGAGAGCCAGGCCTAGAGATGGGAGGTCCTAGGTTCAAATCTGGCCTCAGACACTTCCCAGCTGTGTGACCCTGGGCAAGTCACTTGACCCCCATTGCCTACCCTAACCACTCTTCTGAAGGTAAGGGTTTAAAAAAAAATTTTTTTAAAGGGCAAGTTGGCTAAAAGAAAAAGCACAAAGTCATGTTATAATGGGGCATAGAATGATAGATTGGAACTAGAATGTGAGATGTCTTAAAAGTCAAACACTAGAACTTATATTTAAGCCTAGAGAGATGCACAATAACAGGATCATAGCTTTAGAGTCAGAAGGGACCTTAGAGGCCATCTAGCCTGACCCCTTCTTTTTATAAATGAGAAAACTGAGGCAAAGAGGGGTTAAAGGGCATGCCAAGAGTCCACAAAGCCAGTAGGTTTCAGAAGCACGATTTCATTAGACCTGCACCATTTTAGAAGCTGTGCCAAAGGAACCGGAAAAGAGACTTGAGGCAGAGAAACCAGTAAGGTTCTTTTTAATAGCTCAGGTAATAAGTGATAAGGAAGTGACAAATGTCAGAGACATAGAAAGAAGATACGAGAGAGACATAAAACAGAGGGAAAAAATTAGTAACTGATTGAATGGGGGTGGCAGATGGGTCAGGAAGAGTAAAGAATCAAGGAAAACATCTTGGTTGAAACCCTGAAAGATTAAGAAAATGTTGGTACCCTCGACAGAAAAAGAGAACTTTGAAAAAGTGTTGGGGGGAACAGCAAAGAGCATCAGTGGCTAGAGAGCCAGGCTTGAGATGGGAGGTTCCTGGGTTCAAAACTGGCCTCAGACACTTCCTAGCTGGGTGACCCTAGTCAAGTCACTTAACCCCCATTGCCTAGCCCTTACCACTCTTCTGCCTTTGGAACCAATACACAATATTGATTCTAAAATGGAAGATAAGGGTTTAAAAAAAAAAAGGGAAAGATTTGATGTATTTGTGGTTGACAAAAAAGGATCCAATAGATAGGGAAAGACTGAAAATTAGAGGGGAAGATCTTTGCCTAATCTATCCCTAATTTGCCCCTGCAGAGTTCTAGGAAGGTAACACTGACCCTTGGGGCTCTAATCTGTAACTTTGCTTTGTGTGCATGTGCGTGTATGTGCGTGTGTGTGTGTGTGTGTGTGTGCGCGCGCGCACGCTTCTGGTTTAGCTATTGGTTGAAAGTGGAAAATGTTTAACAGCTTTCTGGAAGAAAAAATAAACATATATACAACACACTTTTAAACTTAATTTTCACTATCATTTTAAGACTAGAAAACTAAAAAAATAAATCAGTCCCTTGTCTTTTGTCAAGGTATAAATGCTCACATTGAAAATTTAATAATCAGCTCTCAAATCAATTTAAGCTGGCTCCAGCAAAGATGCAAGTGTCTTAAGATTCTATTTCATGAGGCTCCTAAGAGCTCTAAATGTAGTAGGGTTTTTGTTCGATTTTGCCTTAAGGTTTTCTTCAACTCCTTTTTATAAAACAATAAATCCATCTTCCTTATGAAAAAAAAATTAGGGGGATGATTACGGGGGCAATCTTCTAGAGAAGGCAGGAGGGGACATGGTCAAGGGCACATATTTCTGAACCTGAGCCTTTTAACTCTCAAGACCAATACTCTTCCTGCCCCCCATGCTTGTTGCTGTGGATTTAAGGTGCAGGGAGGGGACTTTTGGCTCAATGTAAGGAAAAACTTCCTAACAATCCAAACTATCCAGAAGTAGAGTTGGATGCCTCTCGGCAGGGGTAGCTGGACCCCAATTACCAAAGAGTCTACAAGGAGAAGCTATATGACCACTTTTGAAGGATGTTGTCTACGGAAAATTCCTGTTGAGGTCCAGGTTGGATCCAATGGCCTCTCAAGTTTTCTCCAATTCTGAGACTGAAGGATTCTACAAAGACTTAAAAGGAACCAAGGAAGGCAGTCTAAAGTGAATCTTACTAGACACTCTGCCATTGATTGCAAATTCTTATAGTCTTCGCAGATGAAATGGCTGTAGTCCTAGATCCCAACATCATACTGATGTCAGGTAAACCATATGTAGTATGAGTTGTCCAACTGTCTTTAAGTTATCTCAGAATCAGACAATTTGAAGACAATTCAGAGGTGGCCTAGTCCAACCACATATGACTCATGCCTCATGACTTAAATTTTCCAGTCATATTCTAGACATGAGTCACATACCACCAAGTCTCATTGATATCCTTGAGACTTAATACGTCTCCTTGTACTAAGGTCTCCAGTTCACCTTGGTTTATTGCCCGTAACTGGCTCATTTCTTTAGGGATATGCAAGGGCCAGAAGTTTTATTACTGTCCCTCTTCTTGGATACTGCCTCCTGAGAATTAACTGGGCTCCTCCATCGATATTTTTCGCTCTTGGCCATACTTGTTTCTCTCAGTGCCTTCTGGCTTGGAAGAAATATGTGGACCATTTTCTCCTTTGCCCTCCATTTTCAGTTTAAAGTTTCAGATCCGTAAGTCTCAAGACAGCTATATTTTTACCAGATCTCAAAAGATATATTCCATCTTTAGCCAAGAGCCTGAAATTCCTATATCTTAATCCAAGATTCAGAAATCCAAATACTGTTTTCAGATGTGATCTTTTTTTAAATTTTTTATTAATTTAGAATATTTTTCCATGGTTACATGATTCATGTTCTTTTCCTCCCCTCTTCCCTCCCCCATCCCAGAGGTGACGAGCAATTTCACTGGATTTTACATGTATTGTTGTTCAAAACCTATTTCCACGTCATTAATATTTACTATAGAGTGATCATTTAGAGCAGTGATTCCCAAAGTGGGCGTTACAGCCCCCTGGTGGGTGCTGCAGCGATCCAGGGAGGTGGTGATGGCCACAGGTACATTTATCTTTCCTATTAATTGCTATTAAAATTTTTAAAAAATAATAATTTCCAGGGGGCTAAGTAATATTTTTTCTGGAAAGGGGGCGGTAGGCCAAAAAACTTTGGGAACCACTGATTTAGAGTCAACATCACCAATCATATCCCCATCGAACCATGTGATCAACCATGTTTTTCTTCTGCGTTTCTACTCCCACAGTTCTTCCTCTGGATATGGATGGTGTTTTTTCTCATAAGTCCCTCAGAATTGTCCTGGATTATTGCATTGCTGCTAGTAGAGAAGTCCATTACATTTGATTTTACCACAGTGTATCAGTCTCTGTGTACAATGTTCTTCTGGCTCTGCTCCTTTCACTCTGCATCAATTCCTGAAGGTCATTCCAGTTCACATGGAATTCCTCCAGTTCTTTATTCCTTTGAGCACAATAGTATTCCATCACCATCAGATGCCATCTTCTTAACCAGCCACAATATTCACTTCCCAAGCAAGAATAGGAAAAAGGAATGTTCCCTTAAAGCAGTGATGGGCAAACTTTTTAAAGAGGGGGCCAAAGGAAAGGAAATGTTCATCTGTCAGTCTGTTTCTAAGGCAACTCTTTCTGAGTATCCTACTCAGTTGTATTCATCAGATTAAGAATAATGTCAAGGCAAGATAGAACATTTCAGGGGGCCGCATCTGGCCCGAGGGCTGTAGTTTGCCCATCACTGCCTTAAATGATAGAAGCTAGTAAGGAGGGTGGAAGTGCAGTGAGGTGGCTCAGTGGATAGAGAACCAAGCCCAGAATGGCAGGACCTGAGTCCAAATCTGGCCTCAGATACTTCCTTATTATGTGACCCTGGGCAAATCATTTAACCTCAGTAGCCTAGCCCTTACTGCTCTTCTACCTTAGAACCAATACTTAGTACTGATTTTAAGACAGAAGATGAAGGTTTAAAAAAACTAAAAGAACATAAAGAGGTGATCCAATGATGAGACACTGCATGGCTCCTGGTCACAAAATCATCTTAACCATGTTTGTATTAGAGAACAGGTTCCTGCTGAAATAGAGGGATCAGTTCAGTGGACTCAGATTCTAGTCCAGTCTCTGACATTTAGTACCTGTGATCTTAGGCAAATGATTTAACTTGCCTTATTCTCAATTTCCTCATTTTTAAATAAAGGAGTTGGCCTATATGACCTTTCTAGAGGTTCCCTCCAACTGTAGATATATTATTCTGTAATCTTTGAGGAAAGCATTGATGTGAAACAAGATTTACCTTGAAAAGAGTGAAGTAGACATTTTACGTTAAAGTTGAAGTCTGAAGCAAATTAAATAATAGTATACCTTAAATGTCCTTTTCCATTTTCAACTTTTAAAAGCGATCAAAATCAAGCAGGGTAAATGTTAGAAATACACAGATTGCATGTTCCTGAATGCAGCCTTGAGGATGTTTGGGGGAAGGGGACTCAGTGAGAAGGAAAGAAACTACACACTCAGGAAAAGCTGACCATCACTCCCACAGAGATGCATGGTGGACACAGATGGTTGCTCAATACTAAACGAAGTGGAAAGCAAAAGTGCCCAGGCCTAGAGGAGCCGCTGAAAATCCAAATACTTTGATTTCCTCCCAATACCTTGAGCCAACAAGCCAATAAAGGCTAGTTGCCTAATCTATCTACTTTTCTCACTATGAAAAGGCAAGGTACTCCTGTGAAATCAGAGATCCTAAGGGTTTCCATACCTTGTTTAGTATATCCATTTCATAGGTTTTGAACAATGAATGATACATGTATAACCCAGTGGAATTGTTTGTCAAATCCTGGAGGGGGAAGGGAAGAAGGGTGGGAAAAATCATAAATTGTGTAATGATGGAAAAATGTTTTTAATTCATTAATTTTAAAAATAAAATAAGAGATAGTGGACCTTAAAAAAAAGTATATCCATTTCAAATCAATTAGACTAAACCAAAAATTGATGAGATCCAACACCGTGCCAGGCATGAGACTAAAGACAAAAATGGAAAGAGTCTCTGCCTTCAGGGACTTTACATCTACTTTGGGAGTGGGAGGAGATATGATATACGCACATATAAGTAAATACAAATTTCAAGAGGGAAAGAGCTCTAACAATGAGCGATCAGGAAAAGGCTAGGAATTCTCATTTAGCAATACACTAGAAGGTTAGTGGTAGAATAAGATAAAAATCTTTGTATCAAATTTCTCTCATAAGGTCTTGGTATCTAAGATATATTTCATCTATGTATGTGAAAAAACACACACAGGTAAATTATATTTGTACACACATGTATATACAGATATGTATATAGGACTCAAGTCATTCTCTAATAAATGATTAAAACAAGAACAAACAGTTGTCAAGAGAATTACAAAAGTATTCTTTTGGAAACTAAACAATAAAATAAAAAAAATTTTAAATGCTCCAAATCATTCATATTAAGAGAAATCCAAATTAACATAACTTTTGAGGTTTCACCTCATGGCCAACAAATTGAACAAAGATGACAAACAATGACAACAGTCAATGTGGAATGGTTGTCGTAGGCACAATAACACATTGTTAGTGGAATGGTAACACCACTTTTGGAAAGCAATTTGGAATTATACACAAAAAATTACTAAAATATTCAGACCCTTTGAACCAAAGACTTCTTTACTGGATTTATACCCCAAGAAAGCTATTGACAAGAAGTACCCATGTATAGTAAAATATTTATAGAGGCACTTTTTGGGATGGCAAAGAATTTGAAGCAAAGTAGACATCTATCAAGGGGGAATGTTTTAACAAATTATTTTAAGTTGATGTAATAGAATAGTTATTCAATATGTCTCTCTCTTTGTGACCTCATGGGGACCATACTATCCATTGAGTTTTCTTGGCAAAGATCCTAGAACAATTTGCCATTTCCTTCTCCAGTCCTTTAGGACAAACAAGAGTTTAAATGACACCCAATGTCACAGAGCCAGTGTCTGAGGCCAGATTTGGCCTCAGGTCTGAGCCACCCAGCTGCCTTCTGTGCTGTAAATGTGTGAGAATGCAGAAAAGCATGGAAAGAGCTACATGAAAGCAAAGGAAGCAGAGCTTTAAAAAAAAAAAAAACCAGCAGATACAATACCAGTAATAATGGAAACAGAAAAAATAGTTGGTAACTATAGTCCCATGGAGCAGAGGGAGAAAGACCCTACTGTAGCATTCAATCTTCTCATCTCTGATCCCGAGTTCCATTACCAGTGGTCAAGAATTGTCATTTATTTTAGAATCTCAATTGGTTCCTGAGCTTGACTGCTTCCTCACAAAGAGGTGGGAATAAAAAAATGAACAAAGGGCTGCAAAATGAGGTATAGGTAAAAAGGGAGGGAATATAAACTAGGCATGGCAGGCAGCACAAAAATGGGAGGTAGCGGGGGCAACTGGGTAGCTCAGTGGATTGAGAGCCAGGCCTAGAGATGGGAGGTCCTAGGTTCAAATCTGGCCTCAGACACTTCCCAGCTGTGTGACCCTGGGCAAGTCACTTGACCCCCATTGCCCACCCTTACCACTCTTCCACCTATAAGTCAATACACAGAAGTTAAGGGTTTAAAATTTAAAAAAAAAAAATGGGAGGTAGCATGTTAAGTGCATATAATAGCTAGTAAGACAATACATTGTTACTGGCAAGGTATTTGGGAATATTCCAAAGAATTCTTCACCATTCAAATGTTTGTGGACACTTTGATACTAAATGTCTGTCAAATAAAGATCTTGTTCTTTCTCCCTAGATCTTTCTATTGTTTGGATTTACTGAAAAGGAAGAATTAATTTCTAGTATGGTATTTTTTAAATAAGAGATAGTTCAAGAGACCAAAAAAAAGTTGTAAATATTTTGGATGCCAACAAATTTAATGATTCCTTTCAGAGTCGTACCATTAATAATGACATTCAGTTATTTGCTTATTCATTCAGTTATGTCCAAAGAATTATGTTAGATGCTAAAAGTACAAAGATTTTCTTAAATGATGGTTCCAACTCCAATTTGTACTTGTCTTCCTCAAATAGATTTAATAGTCTGTTTATCCAAAACAGAAATTAATACCTCCCCAAAAAAATCAGACAGCCATTTAGAACTGGTCCAACAATTTAAGTCTTTCTCCAACACATAAAGCAAAAATGTAGACAAACAAAATTCATCTTTTAGAAAAAAGGAATTAATTTCAAAAATAAGGCTAAATAGAACATCCTAAATACAAACTTTCCATAGTACTGGAAACAACTCCACCCTCCCCCCCAAAAAAAAACTACTTCAACAAAATGTAGTGATTTTCCAAATCGTTTGAATGTAAAAATGAAAAATTCACCATTAGCTTTCATTGCTTTGAAAAAATGCTAAGTACCTTTTGAGGATACTTAACATTTTATCTCTAATATGCAGAGTAAGAGTAGGCTATGGGTTTGATTCTACTTTTGAAAGCAATAAAAAGATTTTTAGATTATAAGTTAAATGTTAAAAGTAAAAATAATATTCAGGTCACTTTCTCATTCCCTTATATCCATTCTTCTTCATATAAAAGTTTTTCTACATTTCAAACTTCATTCTGTGCCAGGATTAACTATCTTGGGAGTAGTGGGTTTCTTTCTGGGATATTTTTGGTGGCCATTTCATTTACTCTGGGCCTCAGTTAATTACTTTCTATGTAAAATTATAAAAATGCTGGATTACATGATTAGATCTACCAATCAGTGAAATGTATTAATTACCCGATGTGTGACAGGCACTGTTTGAGGCACTAGAGGACACAAAGATAAAAGGAGACAAGTCTTGACCTTCAAAGAGCTTACATCCTAGTAGGAGATGTAATGGATGGATGGATGGATGGATGGATGGACAGATGATTGATAGATGGACATATAAATGATTTAAGTAGGCATATTTATAGCTGATTTAGATATAAATAGTATACGAAACATTAATAAGGTAGTTGGACAGAATTAGGCAACAGCAACGTGAGGGAAGAATCAGGATAGGCATCTTGTAGAAGGTGATGCTCGAGCTAGTCTTAAAAGGAGACGAGATGTATAACCCAGATAGAAGCGTCTGCCAGCACTGAGGTTGGGAAGGGAAGGAAATAAGTTTGATCATATAACTAAAGGAAAATGTGTGAAAATGTATTACATGGTAAAAAACAAAATAAAATAAGAGATGAGGAATTCTAAGAGGCAAGGCTGAGAGAGAATATTCTAGGCATGGAATATAGCCAGTGACAGAATGAAGACAAGAGGGAATATATGTCAGGAACTATAGAGATATTGTGGAGTGCAGCATGGGCAATGTTGAGCCTAGGAAAGTAAGGTGGAGTCCAGTTATGGATTTCAAAGTGACAAATAGGAGAACTTCTGTGTGCTTCTAGAAAAAAAATAGGGAGCCACTGGAATTTATTGAGTAATGAGGTTAACAATGGGCTGACCCATCTTATAGGAAATGGCCCTTGTGTGAAAGGTGGCTTAAAGAGAGGGAGTGGAAAGGGCAGCCGGGTGGCTCAGTGGATTGAGAGCCAGGCCCAGGGACGGGAGGTCCTCGGTTCAAATGTGGCCTCCTAGCCATACTTCCTAGCTCTGTGACCCTGGGCAAATCACTTAACCCCCATTGCTTAGCCCTTAGCACTTATCTGCCTGGGAAGCAATATACAGTGTTGATTCTGAGACAGAAGATATAGGTTTAAAAAAAAAAAGTGGAGGCAGATTTTGTCAGTTGTGTCTGACTCTTCATGTCCCCATTTGAAAGATACTACAGTGGTTTATCATTTCCTTCTCCAGATCATTTAACAGATGGGAAAACTGAGGTAGAGAGAAGTGACTTGCTTAGGGTCACACAGTTAAGTTTCTGAGTCCGGGTTCATATTTCTATGGCATTGATTTTTTAAAAGTAATAAAGTCAGGAGTAGGATGAGAAGTGAGTTGTCTTGGATATGTTAAATTTGACATCTCTTGGATATCTCCGGCAAAATGTCTAATGAGAAATTACTTATACAAGTCTAGAACTCAGGAGGGAGATTGTAACACCCAGAACATAGTAAGTGCCTAATAAATGTCTCAATCGATTGGATTAATGTTTAATCTGGGAATTAGTGGCATAGATAATCAAAACTCAAGAGGGCTAAATAAGTCACTGAAAAAATGTGTTAGAGGAAGAACACAAAGGCGTGAGATGCTCCCAGTTTGTGGCTATGATGTGGGTGATTAATGAAGAAAAAAGACTGAGAAATATTCAAACAGGTACAATATATGGAAGACTCAGAGAACAGTTCTCAGAAGGTGGCAAGCAGCATCAGAAGCCAGTCAAGAAAGATGAAGATAGGGGCAGCTGGATTGAGAGCCAGGCCTAGAGACAGGAGGTCCTAGGTTCAAACCTGACCTCAGACACTTCCCAGCTGTGTGACCTTGGGCAAGTCACTTGACCCCCATTGTCTATAAAATTTAAAAAAAAAAAAAAAAGAAGAAGAAGAAAGATCAAGATAGAAAAAAGATCATCCAATGTGGCTAATAAGGACACTTGTTTTGCCAGACTACAAAAACACGTATTGAGGCATTTTTTTGCCCTTTTTTTTTTTAATTGCTCAATAGGGTTAATGGGAAGGATGGATTATTTTTTAAATGCTAGTTACTCAGCCATGTTGTACAATGATTAACTGTGAATGACTTGGCTGTTCTCAGCAATACCATACCAGACCATTCCAAAGGATTTAAGATGAAAAATGTTCTCCAGCTCCAGAGAAAGAACTGATAAAAGTCTGACTAGAGAAGAATACTTTTCCTTTTTTGATGTTTTCTTTTGCAATATTGTAACTATGTAAAAGTTTTGCACGACTGCACATTTTTAATCTGTATCAAAGTGCTAGCCTTCTCAAGGAGTAGCAAAAAGAGAAATGGGGAGGAGGGAATTTGGAACGGAAATTATTTTTTAAAAAGAATGTTAAAAAATGCTTTTGGATGTAATTGACAAAAAAAATTAAAAACATTAAGATGCTTGTTACTTGAAAATAAGAACTGTTTTTTTAAAAAGTGTGTGTATAGATATGTAAACTACAAAACAAAAAGATATTAGGGGGAATCTTCTGGGGAGGAAGCAATCAAATTTACCGGGAGGAGGATTGCCCTTGGTGAGTACAACATTCTCAAGAGACTGAAGGAGATGGTGGACAAGGACATCAGAGGGATATGAATGAAAATGGAGAGAAAAGAGGGTATCCTCCAAGAATGGACAGGAGATTTTCTGTGGTTAAGTCCTCAGCAAAGAAGGTGGGGGAAGGGAATAGCCAAGGATCAAGGAAGAAAATTTTGGGATGGCTACTTTGGGGAGCAGAAGAGCCTTGCTATAGTGAGAACCTGGCTGAGATAAGCTTTAGGCCACAGTTCCTGCCCGGCTCTTTCTTCGTTGGTCTAAGGGCACAACCTACTAACATCCACCACCATAACATGGTATAATCAGGACCAAATGTTTACTTTCCTTAAATTCAACATCCCCTCACCCCTACCCCAAAAGCTAGACATTAGAGTACTAAATATAATGATCTCGGTAAACCAAATTGCTATGTTCCTGGCAGTCCTTCCCTGCTGTTTCCCTTAAACATTTCTATCTAAAATGATGGAAGAAAAAAAAAAAACCCTGGAAAATATACAGCTATTCCTTGAATACATTCTTCCACCCACCATCCGGAATTTCCATTTTAGGCCTTTTAAAAAACTCACTTTATCCTGTTTCCAAAAAATGGGGCAAGAAAGGGGAGGGGGAGGACTACTTTATATCATGCTTCCCCATGTTTCAAGTGTTTGTACATAAAACGTGCATCAAAAAGGAAATGATAATCCAGTATGACTACAGATATTTGACTTGCTCAGGACCTGTTTCCCTAACTATAAATGGGACAGTTGCCCAATCTTGTTCTGGATGTCTGAGATTAAACGTTAATAAGTATATAACCCATTCCCAAACGTCAGTGTCAAAAATGATGTTCTCTTAGCTTACTTAACATTCCCAGGTGCACAGAATCCATTATTCTTGGGAAAGGAAATTCTTGGTTCTCTTTGTCTATTCTGAAACAGGGCATTCAAGTTATTGTTTCAGAATAGACAAAGAGAACCAAGAATTTCCTTTCACACTTGGCTGTGAACCATTCTTTCACATCTTTTCAAATGCTGTCTCCTAGGCAAACTGGAATAGAAATAAGGGCCACTAAACTTTACCTAAGAATCCCTAGGGGTTGTATATTGACATAGAAACCCATATTAATATGGTTTTATTTCTGTTAAGCATTTCCCAATTACATTTTAATCTGGTTAACGGGTCACTTGGAGATGCAGGTCTGACATCTAGACAATTCTAAGTTGCAGAGAAAATGATGACCTGCACCGGGAGAGGGAGTTTCCTCACCTCACCTCACCTGGGAGTACTATATACAATGAAATCATATAATTCTGTAAAAGAATGAACAAAGCAACAATGGTATTGTTATAATTGAATTAATCGCATAACAGAGACCCAATTTTCTCACAATTTGGTGATTAAATAAATATCTACCACTTACTGGGGAGGTCCCCCAATGGTTTTTGGACTATCAAAGGCACAAACAGGTACCTTTAGCTACTAACACCCCTAAAAATGAAGTCTGTAATTCGTAAGTACAAGAGGCCTCCTGTGGGGATTAAAAAGAAAATAAGGGTTGTCCCATGGCCACTGAACAAAAACTGGGACTAACAGCTGGGATTTCTGACTCCTGAACCACTTCATTAACTAAAAACAACAAAGAACGTCTCTGGTCAACATCTTAGGGGCCTGAAGTTGGGAGGAAGGGCAAACTTGAGAGAGGAGACTGCAGCACTTTCTGAGAAGGAAGAAGAAACAGGATAACTATATCTGTGGTCAGTGCTCCGCTCCCCTCCCTTTTTGCACCCCAATAAAACCAAAAAGTGCTTTGCCTGGGGGAAGGGGGAGGTCAGATCAAAACGAGGAGGTGACAGACCCAAGTCAGGTGGCAGCAAACCCAAACCTCCACACAACTTCGGAAACGCTAAGGGGCCCAAATGATTGAGTCAACTGCCCAAGTGGTCAGAGCATACCTTTATTTAATATATGCACTGCACTAAGGCAGTAGATACATTGCCAGCAGTCTTTCTTGTTGAGCACAGTCAAATCACTATCAATCAAGTTTGTTTTTTTTAAATACTTAATCACATTTCTAGGTGGAAGCAGCAGTTGGTGCAAAGAATACAAATAAACATGAACGAATTCTTGGTACTTGTTGATAGGTGTGGAATTGAGCTCAAAACTATGTCCACATTTTCCTTTCTTTGTAAAAAAAAAAAAAGTCTATATATTGCGCTCTATAGTATGTTCAATCAAAAAGCTCACTGTACAGAGGGAATTGAGCTTTAAATTTTACACTACAGCATTAAAAATAAATCTTACAATGACAGTGCTTCACTCTTTAAACATTTTCTTCAGAATCTCTTCAGCAATAGCAAATAAAGTCACCAGTATTCTGTATTTGCATGCCTATCTTTTTATAGTAACTACAAAATATTTTGAAAAGCAAAAGTCATTCTTTCTCCACACAAATAATGACAATAAGAAAATTATAGGAGTTGTGTGCATTATTAGCCCCACACATTTTCCCTCTGCCTCCCGCTCTCCTATCTCCCTCCCCACTTCCCACTTACTCTCCCCTCCCTCCACCCCATATACCTTTGCACTGAATGTACCTTCCAGGGACCTGAATGTCCAAACCTGCCACACACATTTCTAACTTGTGATCTTGGTAGCAGGACCTGTGCTTTCTCATTGATGACTAGATGCCCAGCTTCAGCCCACAAGTTGATCTGATCTTGTCAAGTTCAATGTCAAAGTTATGCCTAAACGCTGGTCACATATTTCAAGATGCTTTTGGGTGGCGGTGGGTTTTTCAGTGGTGAAGAAAAATGCTCCCTCCCACTGTTCAACTCAAATGGTAATTTGAACATTAACAGCACCATTATACATTATGTGTGTATAATTTGTATGTGTGTATATTCTATAATGTTCACATATAAATATATATTTATATATATATGAACATTATACCCAGCCTTTGCTCTGCAAGCATTCTCAAAGATAAGCTCATTCATTATACAAAGGCTGTCAAAGACAAATTTTACTATATGTGTAATACAACAAAACTATTTCTTGGTTAAAAGACAGGTCCAGTTACGACATCCTGTTTTATCCTATATACTTAATAAGAGGAACCATTAATATCTCCTCTCCTCTCTTCCCTCCCACTCCAATAAACCAAGTAGTTAAACAAAACATTTTTAGTTTTTAAGGAAATCGTTTCTTCTTTAAAAAAAAATTTTCTCCCATAAGCATTATAAAAAAATTCTCTTTTCCTCCATAGAAGTCATACATTATATCTCATTTTACAATAAATGGTTAACTTATAGCAGTTACCATAAATGAAGTGACCCAATTAGCAAACTAAATAAACTTTTCACAAAGATATAGGTAGAAATGACCAAAGGAGGAGATCTTAACTTTGAAATCTCAAATCTTAACTTGGAAATATCTGAAATCTCAACAAATAAAACATCAGATTTGTGTGACCTCTGAATTGCTGAACTTGGAAAACTGATACATATCCATGCTTTCCCTTAACAATTTGAGAAGTATAAAAGTTTTTGGCTATTCACTTCTCTTCTGTACAAATCTAACTTACATATATACTACTGTAAACCTCCAGGGTGGATAGCCAAAGAAAGTCTCATTTCAACATCTCACATCAGAGTGGATATGGGAGCATGCATTGACTTTCAATCTGATAGTAATGATAGTAGATTTACTAGCTTCAGTTCAGGTTTCAGGTTCACAAAAAAAAAAATAAATTTGCACATGTAGTGGGTTCGGGGAGAAAGGAGGGAGCCAAAGAGGAGGGAAGGGAAAGATTATCTTATTGTAGAAGTTGGTTAATGGGACTATATGTATACATGCATGCATACATATATAAATTTGTTTTGTGGGTCTAGAGTATTGAAAAGTAGATTTTTAGAAAACACACACAAAAAATTAATTTTTATAATGGAAGCACTGTTATTCACTTTAAAGTCTCCTTTAACCCAATCTCTAAACCATAATCAACTTTTGGAAAAGGAAAAAAAATATGTTTTTTCAGGTATTCCTTAAGAATGAAATTTTTTAAAGAATGAAATAAAAAAAAGATACTACAACATTATACTTCATACATTCCCCATACTACCCATTCTTTTTTCTCTCTCTTCCATACATACATCCACACATTCACCCATCCACCCACCCACACACCACACTAATGAAGCTCTATCATAAAAGCCTACATTAACAGAAATACAAGGATCACATTCTAAAAGGTTCAGTGCATTCAGCAGCAGTGCTGCCAATTCATCTTTAAGTTGACTTTCAAAAAATAACACCCTAGAGCTCATCAAAATATACATTTTTCCATTTGCTTTTTAAATTAAAATAATAATAAAAAAAACTTTTTAAGGAATTCACAATCAATAGAATGACTAATTTCAGAATCATCTAGAGCATATAATTTAAAAGGTTCAAGATGGCAATACGCAGGCAAGAGTAATCTTCAAAATTCAGTTTTCTTCCAAACAGTGTAAAATACCCACCTGGGGGGAGGGGAAGAGGGTCAAGGAAGAAATACGGATGTCATTCAAAGAAAAATTCTTAAATACCTACTGAGACCTCACACATATCAGAATCTGGATGAAAATTTAATCTCTTTTGTGTTCTAAGAATGTCTAGTCCTCCCACATAGTGCTATCTATGAAATGAATATGAAAGGCCTACATAAGGGAGTTGGAAACTGCTTAAGGGATCCTCCGTATTAATATATGATGCTAATGTTTCTCTCTGATTAACAAGCATTTTATTTTTCTTCCTTCCCCTACCCAACTGAATAAAGAGAAATTGAAAGAGATCCAGAAAGTTCTGAGGAATTCATGCAATCATAACAATTGGGAGAAATGTTAAATTTAGTGGATTTTGTGATCTCCCATGTTGGAATTTCCCATGGAGTTTAAACTGCAACCTGCCTAAGGGAAGGGGAGAAACAAGACAACAAAAGTATAAAATGATGCTCAACAGTCAAATCTGCTCTGACTGGAAAATTCGAATAATGTGAGAAAAAATTCCTAATGATCATCTGAGATGCCCCGAAGTGGAATGGGCTGCCTTTACAAAGAAGGCAATTCCTCATTCTGGAAATTTTCAGAGGAAGGAGATGATCTGTTGAGGAAACTGAGGGCCAGGCTGAGCTATATATGGACCCTGTGCCTAGCCTTTGTTTCTATGACATGAAGAAATGAGGAGCTGAATTTGTATGGGGAAAATGGTCATCATTGCTTTTGATATAGTAAGTTTGCCACTTACTGCTACTGCTGGAGCAGCTGACAAGATATTCCCAGAAGTGGGGCTATCTAGCCAAGAAATGAATACACAGACACCATATTAGGAACCCTTGATTAAGATACAAAGAAAACAAATTTGGTTTTAACCTTTCCAGGTAACTGTACTTTCTTGATCTGGGGAGATTTCTTTATATATTAGTTAATGTTTTTTCTAAACAAAAAAAAGGGGGAGGGGGGGAGAAGGAATCTTTTCTCCATTTTATTCTCTAAGGAAAACCCAAAAGAAATCCTCAAAGATGCTAACTTAAGAGTAGGCAAGGCACTATATATGAGATTAACAGTTATGATTCATAAACCTCATCTTCTTGAGCATCTATAATCTATAATCACTCTCTAAAGCAAATTAGTTCTCTCTCTACTATAGCTAAACAAAAAATTTCACTTAGAAAAAGTATGAGGACTAAACTGCTTTCACATATCCAAACTGGCATAGCAAAGCCTTGTTTACCCATATTGAAGGAATGAGATGATTCTCTTAATAAAACAACCATTCTAAGCATTCCTTTAAAAAAATTTAATGGAAATCTTTCTAATATATTATTCAGGGGCAGCAAGTAGCAGTGGATAGAGCACCAGGCCCGGAACCTGGAGAATTCAAATCTGAGTTCAAATCTAGTCTCTCAGATACTTCTTTGCTGTGTGAACCTGAGCAAGTCACTTAGTTGTCTAGGCCCTTGCTGCTCTTCTACCTTAAGAATTGATACTAAAACAGAAGGTATGCATTTAAAATAAGTAAATTACTTCCTTCTTAAGTAATATATGCCAAACCTAACCAATTCTAAACCAAATCATGGATCATAGATTTAGAGGTAATGAAGTCTTATCTCCATATTTTACAGATGGCCCAAGAATTACTGTATTGTCTTGAAATGCAACAACATCCTTAGGAGCTACTACAGTGTGGGAGTTGCTTCCTCTCATACAATATTACTAAGACTTGCTAGTTCCTGTGCCTGCTTTTAAGATTCTCTTTCATTTAGTCAGAGGACTAAAAGTTAGGAGATGCCAGAGAATCTCAACTTTATCTCTTCAGTTACAGACTCCCAATTACACTGCATATGGGTTCTTTTTACCAGTGCCTGACACATAACAGGCACTTAATGAGTGTTGCTTGCTTGACTCTAGAACCTTCTCTATCCCCTATGCCACTCCCCACACCTCCCAATTTGCTGCTTCCAAACTTGTGTGGGGCTTAAGTAACCAGCTTTTATTTAAGAGACAAAGGCTCTGACTGACCCCAAGGGCCTCTTCCATAATATAAATAGATTCTAATCCCCAGATTTAGTGAGCACTGTGGAAGGGTTTTTTTGATTTGCTTTGAGTTCAATGTTCTTGGTGGTTAAAGTTACAAAAAAGTTATTATAGGGTAAAAGATTTAAAGGTGGAAGAACTTGGAAGTCATCTAGTTCAATCTGATCTTGTCATAGAGGAAATAGGACCCAAGAAGTTACTTGTGTATAGCTATAAGGCAAAAAAGTTGGTATTTGAATCCAAGTCCTAAACTATAAATCTTTCCACTAAATACTGCCCTAATACTGTACTAAAAAGTGACTTTACTAGAATTTTGCCACTGTTTTGAATAACCTTAATTTGATGTATAATTTTATACTTTTGTGTTCTCTGGTACCTTTTAAAAATGTTTTCTTAGGGACTAAGATCTAGGGATATGGAGATAAAGCTTTAAAACCTGAACCAAAGTCTTGCTAATGTCTTCCTTTGGCAGGACATCCAAAAATAGTGGTTCTCCCAAGGGTTGTCTACAGACACCTTAGGATCCCCAAAATCCTCTCAGGAGGTCTGATTTTAAAACTTTTTTCATTATATTAATAAGTTGTTACTTGGTTATTAAAATACTCCTCTCCCTTGCAACTACATATCTTATGAGAGGCCAGATTTTCTTCAAAAATTTCAACCAAATCAACATGTCTCGATAGATTGAATGCAGAGAGATGAGAATCCAGCTATCTTCTATTAAGTCAGAAAGTGAAGATTTGTAAAATATGTAAAACAATGCCACACTTCATTTTTTCTTTTGAATAATATTTTTCATTTAAAATGTTTATTGTTTCATTACTATTTTTCACAAAATGATCTTTTTCAATGATTAGTTTTAATTTCTAATATAGTAAATTAAATATTTACTATATAAAGAAAGAGCTTTAAGCTCTTTAAGTATCTTCAATAATTTTAAAGAATCTAAGAGGCTCAGAGGCAATGTATAAGAAACACTAACTTAGAGAATAGGTAGGCAATAATCATAAAGGAGATGTGAGCAAATGTGTAGATGAGACCAAATCATAAATTTATGTGAATTAAATTCTCAATAAGAAAGCAGAAAATAGAAAAGAAAATAATGTATGGCTGGCAACTTTATTGAGCATACCTGTCCTTAGATTGCCAGTTTCACTTCATCAGGGTCCTTTTAGTTTGACAGAGCAGCAAAAACGGCCTTAGAAATCAACATATAGGTACTAGGAGCAAACAAGCAGGGACTACTATAGGTTTAGGTTATAAAGATCTATCTTTCCATTCCTGAACCCTAGCTCAAAAGAAAATGGAAAAAAAAAAAAGGAATCAGAGAGCAAAAAAGCACCAAAATGATACAGCTTAGTAGCTCCTGAGAATATCCTTGTATTTCAAGACAACATAAAAATTCATAGGCCTGAGTTTCCTCATCAATAAAACATGGAGATTGGATTTCATTGTCTCTAAAACCATAACAGCCATTTCTTGGTTTGGAATTACTTAAGTTTAACATATGCTATTTAAGAATTACTTATTAAATTCTTAGTAAACTTGAAAATAAAGGAAATCAGTAATATATTTAGAATATATTTTCGTAAAACTTTGCTGTTAACTGCCTTAAGTCTTTATGGTTCCCTTAATTATCAACAATCCTTAACTATGCACATCACTCTTGTACTACTCCCCACTCCCACGATGAGAAACTATGAAAAGTAGGAAAAGATTGAAAAAAAAGAAGATATAAAAAATAAAAACAGCTTAGGAAAAATTCTCAGGAAAAGTTTAAGTAAACACTTTATATGCTACCTAAAATTTCTCATTTCATTTCCTTAATCTAATTGAAATTCTATTAATTGAAACAAAACTTTGGGGAGGTGGCTGGATATTTTAGGTAACAAGACTTTTTAATATACTGTTGATAGAGACTATGATATTTAAGATTCAGCTCAGTAAGCCTAAGTAATGCTAAGCCCTTACTTATTACCTCAGCTGTAAAATGGGGATATAATGGTAGCATCTACCTCCCAGGGTTGTTGTGAGGATCTAATGACAGAACATTTGCAAAACATTTAGCACATAGCAGGTGTTATATAAATGTTAGTTGCTATTATTAATAATACATGATTTTCCATTTGTTCATTACCAGTTTCTATCTCACTGCAGATGTTTTCCTAATTCCTTCAAAATCTGCTAAACTAATAGCAGTTTTCACTGTTCTTTGCACTATCCAAAGGTGGGATTTAAATCATCTTATCATTTAATTTTAATTTCAAACAAAAATCCTACAATAAAGATGATCATGTATATAATTCTTGATGCAATCTATGACCTAAAAAGTTAGGTCTCAGAATATATAGCAGAGTGGATAGGGAAACGCTAAGTGCAAGGCTCGCCTCTGACACATTCTGGCTGGCACTTAATCAACTTAAGTCATTTAAGTCGCAGTTACAGAATGGATCAGAATGAGGATGAGCTAATTTATCTAGTACTTACTATGTGCCAGGAACTGTGCTAAGAGCTTTACCATTATTATCTCATTGACCCTTAACATCTTAGTGCCTCGGGCAACTTTCTAAGGCAACCTGTAGGCCAGTATCTGCTCTGCATTGGTCTAGGGAGGAAGTTACCTCATTGGAAGTTCCGGATACTTAAAGGATAGTTGTGGTTCAAAAAATAAAAAAATAGTTTTCATTTAGTGTTAAGATCTGAATCTAAATTGCTTAATTAGATGAGGCTCCTTGGGTGTTTGACACAGACTATATCCAATTCATTAAAAGGATACAATTCCATGTATGAGGGAACACATACAATTTCCTTTGAGAATTCCACAGGACAATAAAGCCGGCTAAGTTGTTCTTCATAGAGAGTCAAGGCTTCAGTCAAATTGATACAGTTTCCCTGAAAAACAAGATGAAATAGAATGCTACTCAGAAAACTGCACACAATGTTAACAGACCTGACAATCCACTTAAAAAAAAATCTTGTTATATTTTCATATTGCCTACATGAGTTCTCCTCTCTCCCCACCCTGGGGGGAAGGGTGAGGGGGAGATCCAGCAAATCCATCAACATATTTTTTAAAAAAAAACCTGAAAATATATATACACATTACCCCATACCCATTGACCACCCACCTCTACAGTGGAATGAGGGGAAATTTCTTGGGACCATGCATGTTACTCTGTAATTGTGCAATATTCATTTTTAATTATTTCATGGATGCTATTCTTCCCATTTTCATTGTTGTAGTCAATTTAGTGTTTTCTGTTTATTTTACTTTGCATCAAATCATGTCTTTCCATGCTCCTTTCATCTTATTTTACATTTCTAGCTTAGTACTCATCCCCTTATAAAATAGCTCCATTTCTTCATTACAAATGGCATTAGATTCCACTTAGAAAATGAAGTTGTCAGCTTTGCATTCTTCCAATTCACTTACCAATCCATTTCAAATGTTTATAAGTAACAATGAAACAGCTTTAAAAATTCAGATGCTAAAACTTCTTGTTAGTGAAAAATTCACTGCATCAATGACAGTTATAACATTCATTCCATATATTTTGTTGTATATACAATATCACTCTTCTATCTCAAGACTATACAGTGCTATAAAACAGCAGTTTCCTTTATCTTCAAAAGTATTTCACTTTCTATGGTACTAGTTGATTACTTTACTCACCCTCCCACTTAAATTTTTAGAATTCATTCTCTCTTATGAGTTGTACCAAATGGCCTATGAGATCTTTACTATATCTAAAGCTATATTTAAAATTTTTCTCAAAAACATTAGGCATGATAGAAAAATACCTTGGTGTATATTAAAGTGAGAACTTGTAAACTGACTTATGCCACACTCTTTATTACATACCCAATAAGACATTGTAAAAAATTATTAAACATTTCCTGTTTTTGTTCAAAAGAAATGGTTATGTTACCTAGCATATAATTAAATCTACTCCATTAGATATAATACAGAATAGTCTTTAGAAAATTTCTACCACTGAAGTTTTGTATTAAAAGAACTTCCCTTCTGCCAAAGTTAAGAAATTTCATGGGAACCATGTTAATCTTATATGGTTCTTAGGAAGAAAGCACCAAATAGCACAATATTATTTTAAGTGTGATCCAAGTCTTTTAGATGGAAGTTCTAACACTCAGTTTTTATTTGCTCTTTCCATATCAATGGAAAAAAAACCTACCCAAAGTCCCAGAAATTAAGAGTATTAAGGTTCTATCTTGTTATTTTGTATAATAATAGATATTTGTGACACAGAAATTTCTTTCCTACATATAGTCTTCAAGATAATATCTAACCAGAAGGGAAATAAAACAAGTATTATTGCTAAGTAAGGAAAAATAGAAACAACGAGCTTTTTAGTTAAGAGAAATAGTCTCTACACCTAGCTAACATTTCTTATTTTATCCTTTCCCCCATCTTAATGAAAATTCCATCCTTGAACAGAGATTTTGAGAAAGAGCACTGAGAAAGGTCACTAAATGTTTACATTGAAATGGGTCAAATGTTGGAAGCCAGTTACAAGCAGCTTGTCACATGTGGAAATAAAACACTGAAAAGGCAGAAAAGACTCCAAACCTAATGTCTTCTCCATGATACCATTTGGGCTCCAACCTCTAGGGGATTTTTAGTGAAAGAGGAAAAAATGATTTTTATATAACATCAAATACTACTTTCTTAAATTCCCATTGTTATCTTCTAAATTCTCAGGAATTGGGGAGAAAAAATATCATTCCATTAAAAACATTTATTCTCTCCGTTTTAAAAGGTCCTCAAAATAGTTGGAATTTTCTTTCACATTTTTTTTTTAAATTTTTATGATTTCATTCACAAGACCTCTCAGTGTAAAACCTCTTTCCATGAATAAATATCAGCAACTACACAGTAAATTAGTCTTAATAAGTTCCTAGGGATCAGGTTAGGTGTCTCAGTGAAGAGAGCCAGACAAAAGGTCCCAAGTTCAAATTTGGACTCAGACACTTCCTATCTGTATGTATGACCCTGTGCAAGTCACTTAACCCCAACTGCTTCTCCCTTACTGCTCTTCTGCCTTGGAACTGATACTTAGCATCAATACTAAGACGGAAGGTAAGGATTTATAGAAAGAAAAAGAAAATTCCTTGGGACACCAAAAGTTTAGGTCCCTTGCTAATGGTCAGACAGCCAGTGTCAGTCTGAAAATAAGTCTTCCTCGCTTTGATGCTAGCCCTCTACTAATTGTGACATTAGAACTTGAACAAAATATGAGACAAATGCTGTTAAGATTAAGTTGGTTTAAAAATAAACTTGTCTTCCTAACACTTCAGGTCTTTAAAATATATTTGAAAATAGCTACAGTGGACAGACCAGAAATGATTTTATCCTGAAGAAAAACTAAATGGTTTAATATAGCCCAATCACACAAAATGACGTTATTTTTCAAGGTCTATTTGTTTAGTAACCTATTATCATCTGGAAGACTTCAGTGGGTATTTGGCTCAACTGCCCTTTGCTAAGCATATAATTTTATTTCAACGTCAAGTTCACGGTGAGAGTACACAAACACCACATGTGTAATTTAAAATTCACAAATAGAAGATACCGCTGGGTAATTTTTAGAACATATCAACCGCTGTGGAAGTCATATAATAGCAATACGACTAAGGTACAGTAAACTAGTCTCTAAAGACCTGTTCCTTGTCATCCTACAAGTCACAGTTTTTTGTAAAGGGCACATGGGAGTACTACCTCTCTGGAGTGTCAATGTGGCAAGATACAGGAAGGAAACAGGAAAGGTTTTAGTGCTATTTTTTCACATTGTCAAACACCCTAAAAAAAAATCCAAACCAATGCCACAAAGCAAGACCTACAAAAAAAGAAACAAGATACATTCTTCTTTTATTTCCACATTTCTTTTCAAATCCACTCATTTTTTCCTAGGACTATATACGAATATAAGAAATATTGTATTTTTCCAAGCTATTATTAGTAAAGGAAAATGATGAAGAGTGCAAAAGGCAATGAATTTGGATCCAAGTTCAAAATCAAACCTCTGCCATTATCTATCTATGCAACCTCGGGCAATTACGTAACCTACTTGAAAAATGAGGGGGCTGGACTAGATGATTGCTAAGGTCCCTTTCAGCTTAAGTCTATTATCTATGAATGCTATTCCATCAAAAATAGCCCACAAGCAGGTGCCAGACACTGTGCTAATAATAAACATCAGGTATACAAAGAAAACCAAAAGACAATCCTTGCTCTCCAGGCAGTCACGGTCTAATGGGGGAGACAACATGAAAATGACTATGTGCAAAAAAAGATAGGAACACGATAAATTGGAAATAATCAACAGAGGGAAGGGATTAGCACATGAAAAGATCTAGGATTCTACTGAGCATGTGCCCCAAGGTTGTCAGGGACAGAAAAGTCCTATAAATAAATAATATATTCCTTGCAGCATACTGTTGGAGCAAATATCTGAAAGCAAAAAAGGTGACCAGCAACTGGAAAATGGTTAAACTAATATATTACAGTACTCTTAAGAAATAATGAAATCCAGAAAAACATGGAAGGACTTGTATAGAATGATGCATACTAAAATGAAACCAAGAGAATTATATAACACTTTTTTGGGGGTAAAAAAAACAAACACCAAAATGAGTAATAGTTAATCATTAAAACAGTAAAAATAATGAAATAATGTTTAATTATAATTAAGTATATAACACATTAATTACAATAAATATTTCATTTTAGAAAATCAGACATGGAGATCACATTTCCCTTTGGGTCACACTTCTGTCCCTCTTTTTCTTCAGTATGACAACTTTCTTTAGTCACGGCAGATGGTGTAAATGCAATATTGTTTCACTTGACCTATATTCTTGTAGGTAAAAAGCTATCTCCACTAGACAGTGGATGAGTATCAGGAACTTGTTATTTTTTTAATGATTTTTTGCTCTTATTTTTTGGGAAAGGTAATTCATCAATTATTCAGGTGACTTATTTAATGCATTCTTAAATTAACCTAGCCATACATCCTACACTGTCTACTGTTTTTGTAAAAGAATATGCACCTTGTTGGAATGTTCTTTTGTGTACCATCAAGATAAATTATTTAGGTGGTGCTTGTGCATAGGGTTAGATCCCAGACAGCACCTCATCTTTGGGGAGGGGGGCGGCAAGGGGAGAGGAGGGGACAGTGAAGTTATGCGAAAACTCCACAGATTAAGAATTTTTTTTTCCTTAAGCAATTTTAGGGCAAGATAGTATTACCACATTCACTTGGATCAGGAAAACATCTTCCAGAGAAAATGCTGTGAGGACAATCATGATTCCAGATAGATTTAAAAAAAGATGACAGCAACAGAAAATGTCCCCAGAAATCAGACCCTCCCAACATGAGTCAGGCTCTCCACTTCTGTCCTTCCCCATTTGCTATTTTGATTGTAAAACCCTAGTGCCAAAAAGAGAAATGTCCCCTAATGGCTCCTTGTCAGTTCAATCATTTTTAACATGTTAAAAAACACTCAAATGTAATTAGACCCTCCATGATATGTATAATACTTCTGGGCACTATCACCTGCCTTGAGCTCTCTGATCAAATCAGGACCTGGGGGGGAGGGGGGAGAAGGGGAAGGGCAGACACGTGGGGGCGCTCCCCAGCATTAGGAAAACCTGCCTCTTGCCTAAGGGCAGAGAGAGCCCTCAATGCAGAGGGGCTTGGGAAAAGGGACATCACTCAGTTTGACAAAGAATGCTATCCATCCATCTCCAGAGAAAGAATGCAGATCAAAGAATCTGATTTTTCACTTATTTATTTGGGGTTATGTTTTGGGATTTTGGTTTTATAAGATTATTCACTTACAAAAATGAATAATATGGAAACATGCTTTTGCATGATAATACAATTATAACCCAGATCGAATTGCTTGCCAGCTCCAGGACTGGTGGAGAGAAGAAGGGAGAGAGACAATCTGGATCATATAACAGAAAAATTATGTAAAAATGTATTACATGTAATATGTATTAAAATAAAAAAGATAACAAAACAATTTTAAGATGTAGATTTTTTAAAAAGATATGATTATTAAAAAATCCCAACTATTATTTTCAGGAAAGAGGAAAAAAAAAGAATTATTTCAGTTTCCCATGACAACATTTTCCAAACTTGGCCAAAAAACTGGTTTGGGATAGAAATATACTTAAAGAACACATAAGTTCAAGAGAGGGAGAAAGGAGGATGAAATACCCCTAGGGATAAAAACAGCCAGAAGAAATTTTTTTAGAATCAAAAGAATTTAAGTGAGTAAGCTCTCCTAGGACTTCCTGATCTCATGTTAAAACATAACCTTATATAACTTCTCAGAGAAAACAATTAAAAGTTTTTTTCTTAAGAAAAAGAAAATTTAAAAACACAGCAGGATTTAAAGTAAAACTGGATTTATGCTAAATCAAACTTCCTACCAGGATGAACCTGCAATTAATACTATTGTACCCAAATCACTTTAAAAGCATGGCCAGGTCTGACCAGAAAGCTCTTGAAGGTTTGGGCTAGTTTACCCATCTTTTGACTGCTAGGATAGATTCTGAGAGAAAGGACATTCCATAATTGGATAGGGAAGGGAGGAGGGAATTAAATTAGGAAGAGCATGATACCATAGATTTAGACTGGAAAAGGACCTTAGATCTAGCCTAATCCCTTTCACTTAACAAATAAGAATGTTAAGTGACCCACCCAAAGCCACACAAGCAGCAAGTGGCACACCTAAGCTTAAAATCCAAATTGTGGTTCCAAATCCAATTTCCTTTTGCAATACTATGCTGCATTCAAGATCCAGCTCCCCTTCCATGGAGGACCACCAAGCTTTTCCCCAATTTTATCACTGAACTAAACTCACTCTAATATTCCATAAAATATTAAATACATGATGTAAGGAAATGTGAAAAAGAAACTGGTCTCTACTTTTGAACGGGGCAACCTATTTTGGATATTCATTTGTTTTGGTCGTGCCCTACTCTTCATGACTCCATTTGGGTTTTTCTTGGCAAAGATGTTAGTAGTTTGCCATTTCCTTTTCCAGCTCACTTTAGAAATGAAGAAACTGAGGCAAGGAAGGTTAAGTGACTTGTCCAGGATCACAAAGCTAGCAAGTGTGTGAGGTCAGATTTGGAATCAGCAAGAGAAGTATCCCCTTCCCTATCCGCTGCCTGCCCTAGCTGCCTCGGGTAGAGTAAAAGAACAAAAGGGACCTCAAGACCAGCCAAAGAAGTCTCCGCTTCCCACTGTTGGTTTGTACCAAGCTTGGGGCCTGTGAATCTTCCCAGATGTTTCCCACACGAGCTGCCGCCCTACCCACATCTGTACTGGGGCATCTGTTTCTTTGGACCGTTCCTCATGGCCAAACTTCTTTTAAAAAGGAGTCTAAAGTTGCTACCTCCATGTCTATCCTCTGCCATCTCTAACTCTTCCCTTGCTAATAACCCTGTTAAAACCCTTGTAACTGCGGAAGCGCCCTCAAGGTCACTCATGACCTCCTGAGCCCTGAACTCAAAGGACCCTGAGCATGTTCCCTAACCCTATAACTCCCCTATTTTTATTCCCCGGGGGTCACAGCCTTGGAGCCATTGTTGAGGTCACAGAGTCCCGTCAGTCTGTCATCCACTTCTTACTCACCAAGATCCTACTCCAATCTGAACTATACACTAACATCTGAGAAATCTTTAATATGCTTTCTACTAAATGCAGATGAAAACATGATTTATTACTTGCTCGGTTGCATATACATTTTGGGGTTTCATTCTGTAAAATTATTCACTTTAAAAAATAATATGGGAGGCAGCTGGATGTCTCAGTGGACTGAGAGCCAGGCCTAGAGACAGGAGGTCCTAGGTTCAAATCTGGCCTCAGACCCTTCCCAGCTGTGTGACCCTGGGCAAGTCACTTGACCCCCATTGCCTACCCTTACCACTCTTCTGCCTTGGAGCCAATACACAGTATTGACTCCAAGACGGAAGGTAAGGGTTTAAAAAAAAAAAAAAAAAAATAATAATAATAATAATATGGGGGGCAGCTGGATGTCTCAGTAGATTGAGAGCTAGGCCTAGAGACAGGAGGTCCTAGGTTCAAATCTGGCCTCAGACACTTCCCAGCTGTGTGACCCTGGGCAAGTCACTTGACCCCCATTGCCCACCCTTACCACTCTTCTGCCTTGGAACCAATACACTGTATTGACTTCAAGATGGAAGGTAAAGGTTTAAAAAAAAAATGGAAATATACCTTGTGATAATATATGCATAACAAAATATACATTATTTCATATATTACATATTATAAATATATTAACTATAAAATATGTTGATATATTTTGCATATATAATATATTAAAAATAATTTTTTATATATATGCTTTCTACTAATAAAACCGTTCTCTTCACTTTTTAACTACTGACAGTGCTGAGAAATCTGATGATTAGAACTTTCTTTTCTGGGACTTCTAATAGCTGTGGTGGCAAAGAGCCTGAGGGGCTAAAGAAACAGTGGCCAAATTTTCTCTTCTACAGTCACTTCTCAGGACGCTGGCTGAAGCAGAAGCAGGAAGCAGGTCCAATCCTTTGGCCTAAGTTTGCCCATTTATTGGTAAAAACTGGCTGGTGGTGATGGTGCTGAAGATGGCCTAACCATATGTGACAGGGATTTTCTAGGCCCTTCCAGGACAGCATTGGGGGCCAGGGATATCAGAGGGGCAGGGGTGATGAGGAGGAAAAGGCTGAAAAGAACAGCCGAAGAACAAAGACAGAGAACAGTTTAAGTAGGAAAAACTGGGAAGCATTAGTAGGCTATCCATTCAGCACAAATTGTCCATTCTCTTAACAATATAGCTAGGAGATTGCCGTTCTACTATTCTCAATGGGGCCACCCTCTAGATGTGGATTTAGGAAATTCATAGATGCAGGTCAGTAGCTACTGAAAACAAATAAAATCTGGCCATTTATGGAATTTTAAAACATAAAATACTTAAAAATTTTGTTTTGGTCTTTTTTTTTCTTCCTTTACTGAAACTGAGTGCAGGCCAAATTCTTTTTCTTTTCCCAAATGAAGGCAGATCAAATTCTTTTTTTCCTTTTCCCGATTTGAAACTGACTTAAGAAATGTTTTTTAATATATCTGTGACAATAACAGAGTAATTAAGCACATACTTGCTGATTGGGGGGAAAGAACAGAACGAATATTCATTTTTCCAAAGAAAACCTACAAGATCCACTCTATTCCTGGGCATCCTTAAGAACGTAGACTTGACATTATGGAGACATTCACTAGTCTAAAGGTCTCTTCTAGTCCTATCCAAATCCTTTACCATATGATTCTAAATTACATAAAAACTAGAATGTTTTTGCTCAAAATCAACTCTTTCTTCAAGGAGAATAATCGGTATCAAATCCTGCACCTGTTCAGCACCACCAGCCCTTAAAAAAAGGGGGAGGGGGAAAACAGGAAGGCAATTCTCCCCCATTCTTACTAAGGTTCTCTAGAGCAAACAATTCAAAGGGGAATTTATTTTCTACATCCCAGCCAAATAAAATAAAAACTTCATTTTTTAGGTTTGCAAATACAGGATTAAATTATCATTTCCAGAGGATTTCTTTTTTTAGATTCTTGTCAAATGTGCAAGGGCAGAGTACAACCTACAATACTTATAATGATGAAAAGGATTTTCCTAGCAAAAAATCATGGTCACTGCTCTCCATCTGGTGGTCTAAGATCATACTGCAGCTAAAACTCAGTTTTCCTATTCAATGTCACTTTGGGGAGTGCTCAGGATCACTACCATTAAACAACGCAGGAAACTGTTAGCCTCTATGAATTAATTTAGAATTTGTCATTCCATAATTTAGTCTTAGACTGACACCTACTGGCTATGCGACCCTGGTCATATAACTTAATATCTCCGTGCCTTACACTAGGCAACTCTCAGAATATAAATTAGATGCCTCTCTCCATTGGTAGAGTCCCTAAACCAATAAAACCACAAGTCCAGACCTTATTTCTACTTCACCATAGGTTCTAAGATCAGTGAGTATAAGGAAAATTCTCCATCCCTCCAGGGATTAGAACAACGAAATAGAGGTACTTAATACTTTTTTAATGAATTTAATTCATTTGGAATTTTTTTTGTTGGTGAAAGTTACATAATCTTGCAGATAATTTCTGAAAATCTCCAGTGCTACATCATATCTATTTACCCACATTATTTTTTTCTACCAAAATATTCTCTCTTACCAATCTTGTTTCCTGTTTTTCTAAATCCCAAAAGACAAAGAGGAGCAAGTCTTCAAGGTCAAACTAGCTTTCAATGACACAAAGAGAAAAGTGCAATTCAACAAAAGTGTAATCAGTGCACAATGCCTGGCGCATAGAATATAACTAAACAAATGTTTATTTACTGAGTGGAACATTAGTAATTGATAATGAAACAATAATCAAAAAAGTAAACAACAAAAAAAGCTAACATTTAAAGAGTTCTTTAAGATCACTCCATTACAAATGTGAATAAAATGAAAATAGGTTTTGAGCAATAATACATGTATAACCCAGTGAAATTGCTTGTCAGCTCTGGGAGGGAGGAGAAAAGGGGAAGGAGAGAACATCAATCATGTAACCATGGGAAAATATTCTAAATCAATCAATAAAGTTTAAATAAATAAGTTACAGCATAGTAAAAAAAAAAAAGAAGATAATTTCTCTCCCCACTTCTTTGCAAAAGTGAGTAGAACATTTAATATATTTTTTTAAGAAAAATAAAAAATAAAGAGTTAACTCACTGGATTCATTAACAATCTTATTAAAATTAAGGTGCTATTATTATCTCCCTTTGATAGATGAGGAAATTGATGCACAAAGAAACCAAATGATTTGCCCAGGAGTTATCCTCACTAGGGAATGTCAAGACAGGATTCAAACTCAGGTTTTCTAGAATGAAAAACTAGTGCTCTATCCACTCTACCAGATGGTTGCCTTGCCTAGGTCCTGGAGTCAGGAAAACCTTAGTTCAAATCTAGTCTTAGACACTATCTATGTGAACCTAAGCAAGTCACTTAACCTGTTCCCTTCCATTTTCATATAGTAGCAACTACCTCCCAAGGGTTGTGAGGAGAAAATAAGACATTGTAAAGTGTTTCACATAGTGCCTGGCACATAGTAAGCAATATATGCTAGCGGTTTTGTGAACTATTAGCATTATCATCATCATCAAACTAGAATATAAGTCCTGTGAGAATGTGAATAAATCAACAATCTCACACCATTTTCTATAAAAATCTAACAACACAGAAATCGAGGGAACCTCAGGTACCAAAAATGACAAAACTAAATCTTAAATGACACTGTGGATGAGACAGTCATCATGCATAGGCCTGCTGTTGTGCCATCAGATAAAAGAGAAAAATAAAACTTTTTCTCTGTAACTCATTTCCATGATCCAAACATACTTCAATTCTTTCTTAAATACACTAGATTTGACCTTCATCGGGAGAATGGAGAATGAAGTTAAGGAACATACCTGTGTAAAGTATTTTCCATCATGTTTCAATACTTTCATTGAAAGGTCAAGGATCAGTCTGAGAAATTCCCATGTAGAATCTAGATACAAAAGTTTAAATGCAGAAATGAGTTATGGAGCTTTAAAAAAAAAAAAAGATTTAAAGACTATTGAGCATTTCATTCAGTAAGTTTCTTGCTGTTTAGAATTTTTTAAATCTGACTTAAAAAAGAATTCCACAAGACCATAATAAACTTTAGAGCAAGAAACTATTTTCAAGTTAATGGTTCATGGCTTCTCAATTTGCAAAAGAGGTCAAGGGAACGTCAATGGCTCTATTTAGGTCCACAAATGTAATAAGAAACAGGGCTGGGATAAACCCCAGGAGGGAGACCCCAAATTTTCCCTTTTGATTATGCCACTATCTATAAACTCCTCCATATACAGCTGCCAGAATGATTTTTTTTTTTCCAGTAGATACGGCCTACTCGATAAACAAGAGGCTGCCTAATGTCTCAACAGCAAACACCAACTTTTTTGATACTCAAATCTCTTTACAACCTAGACACAGTCTACCCTTTCTGCCTGGCTGGATATCATTCTTAATCCAGCTAGAATGGATGCTTTTGTGGCTCCTCATACCCAGTATTCTTTATCTAAAGCCAGGGCCTAGGCCTCGCTGTGCCTTGGGCCTACAGGCCTCGCTGCGCCTTGGGCCTACAGGCCTCGCTGCGCCTTGGGCCTACAAGGCCTCTTCCTCCTTCCCTCCTGCCTCGGAGGCCTGCTGGTTTCCTTCAGGTCTCAGCACGGAGGCCCTCTTCCTTCTTTCCTTCCTTTAAACCCTTACCTTCTAGCTAAGAACCAATACTAAGCATCGGCTCCAAGTTAGAAGAGAGGGGAGGGCTAGGCAATGGGGATAACATGACTTGTTCAGTGATACAATTCGGAAGGGTCCAAGGCCAGATCTGAATAGAGGAAGAAGGGTCTTCCTGACTCCAGGCCTACTCTATCCACTGTGCCACCTACTGCCCTCAGATGGATTGAGAAGGGTTAGAGATATGGTCACATATAGCACAAAATATATGTGTGTGTATGCATACCCACAATATATATCTATACAACCTTTGTGCCAGGTGTTATATATGTAAATATCTATATCTATAGATATATAAGTGTATCAGAAAATGTATATATAAATGTTCGTATAACAATAAAATATATAATATGTAATGTAGCATTTTCTTTACACATAAATGACCTTCTATGTGCCAGGTTTTTGATGTCTATTTAATAACTGACAGATGTATATCATTATGAATATCCACTAAGTCCAAGAAAAAAGTAAGTACTAGGGGGCAGCTGGGTAGCTCAGTGGATTGAGAGCCAGGCCTAGAGACGGGAGGTCCTAGGTTCAAATCTGACCTCAGACACTTCCCAGCTGTGTGACCCTGGGCAAGTCACTTGACCCCCATTGCCTAGCCCTTACCACTCTTCTGCCTTGGAGCCAATACACAGTATTGTATGGCTCCAAGACAGAAGGTAAGGGTTAAAAAAAAAAAAACACCAAAGTACTAAATTTGTGAGATTTTAGCTCATATTTGAATCCTAGATAACTTCAAATTTCAAAAGCCAGAAAGTGTCTATCTAATGCTTGATAGATGCATGCCATTAGGGATAACTACTATGTTCAAGAAAAGAAAGTAAAGTATTGAAAAAGAACTAAATCTGTGAGGTTTAGCTCATATTTGAATCCTATGTAACTTCAAATTTCAAGAACTAGAAAGTGTCTACCTAATGTTTGACAAATGCATGCTATTACAAATATCCACTAAGTTCAAGAAAAGGGTAAAGTACCAAATCTGTTGAGACTTAGTTCATATCCTAAGGCCTAGGTAACTTCAAATTTTAAGAGCCAGAAAGTGTCTGTCTAATGCTTGACAGACACAGGCCATTATGAATACCCACTAAGTCTAAGAAAAGAAAAAAGGACTAAAAAAGGACTAAAAAAGTAAAGTACTAAATTTGTGAGATTTTAGCTCATATTCAAATCCTACATAACTTCAAATTTTATTTATTTTTAAGCCCTTACCTTCTATCTTGGAATCAATATTGTGTATTGGTTCCAAGGCAGAAGAGAGGTAAAGGCTAGGCAATGGGGATGACTTTCCTACTTCAGTTTTCAACAAAACTCTCTTTCTGTCTCTTTCTCCCTCCCTCCCTCCTTCTCTCTGACTCTCTCTCTGCCAGAAAGTATCTAATGCTTGACAGATGCATGCCATTAGGAATATCCACTAAGTCCAAGAAAAAGGGTAAAGTACTAAATTTGTGAGATTTTAGTTCGTATTCTAAGGTCTAGGTAATTTTAAATTTCAAGAGCCAGAAAGTGTCTATCTAACGCTTGACAGATGCATGCCATTAGGGATATCCACTATGTTCAAGAAAAAAGTAAAGTATTAAAAAAAGGACTAAAGTACTAAATTTGTGAAATGAGTCCTACGTAACTTCAAATTTCAAGAGCCAGAAAGTGTCTATCTAATGCTTGACAGACACATGCCATTAGGGATATCCACTATGTTCAAGAAAAGAAAGTATTAAAAAAAGGACTAAAGTACTAAATTTGTGAAGTTTTAGCTCATATTTATATATTATAACTTCAAATTTCAAAAGTCAGCAAGTATCTACCTAATGTTCAACAGATGCATATTATTACAAATATCCACTAAGTCCAAGAAAAGAAAAAAGGACTAAAAAATTACTAAATTTGTGAGATTTTGACTCATATTTGAGTACCACATAAATTCAAATTCCAAGAGCCAGAAAGTGTCTCTAATGTTTGACAGATGCATACTATTACGAATATCCACTAAAGTCCAAGAAAGAGGACTAAAAAAAGTATAAGTACTAAATTTATGAGATTTTAGCTCCTATTTGAGTCCTATGGTAACTTCAAATTTCAAGAACCAGATAGGCCATATAAAATCAACATGTAATCACTTAATAAATGTTATTTTCCAATGCTGCCCTTGAACACAACTAAATGTTAGAATGGTGGGGCTGAAAATCTCAAAGAAGACATTACTAAGCAATCCTTCTGTGACTGGATGATCTCATTGATACATCTATGTAATTTGCCACCAACTCCCGTGTCTTCCTGTGAGAAAATTAAGCCCCATCTTTCCCCCCAAGTCCTCTAGAAATGCACATTAGACTCTTGTTACTATTAATACAGTAGCCCAGGGGCAGCTGGGTAGCTCAGTGGATTGAGAGCCAGGCCTAGAGACAGGAGGTCCTAGGTTCAAACCCGGCCTCAGACACTTCCCAGCTGTGTGACTCTGGGCAAGTCACTTGACCCCCATTGCCCACCCTTACCACTCTTCCACCTATGAGTCAATGCACAGAAGTTAAGGGTTTAAATTTAAAAAAAAAAATACAGTATCCCTATGATTTGGGGGTTTTGGTTTTATAAGATTATTCACTTACAAAAATGAATAATATGGAAATTAAAAATAAATTTGGTAAAAAAAAAAAGAAAAGAAATATGGTAGCCTCAAGACAGTCCAGGATGAAGAAAGGCAGCTATGGAGGCACTGGAGAGGCTTCCGTCCAGATGCTCATCAGAACTTGGGCATGTGATGCTGAGGTCACTGTGTCACTGCACTTCTCTCTGAGGAAGTGCTCTACTATTCTAAGGTTGGATGAAACCGATCTTGATCATCATAAGATTTGGATTTGGAGTCATCGGCCTTGGATTTTAAAAATTCAAGCTCTGGGGGTAGATTGGTAACTCAGTGGGTTGAGATTCAAGGCCAGAGACAGGAGATCCTGAGTTCAAAACTAGCCTTCCTGGCTAGCAGTGTGATCCTGAGCAAGTCACTTAACCCCCATTGCCTAGCCTTTAAGGCTCTTCTGCCTTAGAACCAATACACAATATTGATTCTGAGACAGAAGGTAAGGGTTTTAAAAAAAAAAAATCCAGCTCTGCTAGGATACTGTCGTGGCCCTCTGGGTGTCACTGTCTTCATCTGTAAAATGATGCAAGTAGTTTGGATGCTCCCAGTAACTCTAAATTCTCTAAAAGCTCCAAACATCTGAAGAACCCCACCTTTATAAGAAATTCTTCTGTTTGGATTTCTCTCTGTACTGTCTCCTATGACACTTTTAGTGAGCTTGATCTCCCAGATTTATACTTTGTTTGATGTTAACTTTCAAGGCAATCACTGAATAAAGCTACTTAATAATAGCACAGGTTTATATAAACATAGGCATATATAAAAACACAGAAAAGAAATATCACCCAAAGATATTTCATCTAGAATACAGAAGCCAGCATAACATTCTATCAAAGATTCCAATAAGTTGTTAGGGCAAAAACAAAACGAAACTTGAATATTTAGTTTTACCAGAACAGTTCTCTATGCCTTGAACGAGTATCGGTCAAATACCAAGTAATGAGTAGAATCAGTAAATAACTCCAGTTGATTAACATGATCAAAATAGCTTTGATTTCACTATTCTATCCAAAGATTGTCAGATATCTGAAAATGACGAAGTGTTACAACAGAGTTCATTTTATAAAAGAATTAAGAAAATTAAAACAAATGTCATGAGACAACTTTATCTCTTGGGTTATTTAACTTTTAAGGATTCATCTAATAAGCCCATTTTAATTAAACTAATACTATTGTTTCAATCTCTAGCTACAAATGTTAAATCACAGAATATAAAAAGAAGCGTTAGCAAAAATCAGTAGAATTCACCTTCTTCTGGAGATGTGGAGATTGGAACAGCTGTCAGATCATTAATCACATAATCAAACATTCTCCCTTCTTTGGCATACCTCTTCAGTACTGGAATACAATCTTCTATTAGAACCTTTAGGAGATAACAAAAACAAAAAACAGAAATCACAATTTTGGGGTGAGTAAACTTCTGTAATGCCATAATGCTGAATCCAAAACAGATGATAGCATAACAGTAAATTAGAGTAATATGTAAGACTACTGATGTAGTATGGTAAAAAGAAAACTGGTCTCGTTAGGAGACTTGATTTCTAGTATTGGCTAGATTTTCCTAGCTCTATAAAAATGGACAAAAGACAATGCTCGCCTAAGAGCCAGCTGAGCTATCATCCTCTTGGCTACAAAGTAAATTAATCCTTGAAGACAGTTAAAAAAGAAAGAAAAGAGGATTATGACCTATATTGTCACAGGAACTATCCACACTAACAAAATCACATATTCCGGAGGCACTCCAGTAACCTTGGATGAGTCACTTTATTTTCTCCAAGTCCAAGTTTCCTTATCTATAAAATGGGAATAGATATATATTACTTAGATTAAAGCTCTTAGCAACTGTGATATGAGTGAACTGTCATCACCCAACTAATATTCAAGAATAAATTAATAAATTAATTAAATAGGATTAATTTTATTATTTATTATTAAGTCTATTAAACAGGGATTAATTAATTAAGCAGATTAAATTAATTACTCAAATAGGGGAAAGTAAAGAGAAAATTTGCTATCAAGTATTTACTTATTTGGCTTCTAGTATTTTTTTTTAAAGCACTCTTTTCTATCACACTGGCTAGAGAACTAACTTTCTCAGGGCTGTAGACCAGTGGCATCAATCTTTAACAGAAACAGAGATTACTATCCCGTATAAAAGGATCCCTGGGCATAAGTGATTTGGAAAACTACATATCAATACTGTGTAATGCCAGGTATTTGTCCAATCCACAATAAAATAATTGAGGCAGAACACCAAGAAAATAACTAATAGTCGGCCCAGGCCCCCTCCAAGAAATAGGATCCAAAACCTTCCTGACGGTGAGAGACCCCTTTCTTCTCTAGAGGTCAGCTTTTATTCCCTTCAGGTCAGTCCAGGGATCAGGGAGGGATCACATCGATGGACTCCAAGCTCTTTGTACGTCCCCCAGTCACTCTACTACCAAACAGGAGGTAGGTATATCTTTGTGCCTCCCACTTCCTTTTCTGTGGTTGCTGTCATTCAGTTGTTCCAGTTGTGTTCTACTCTTAGTGACCCCATTTAGGGTTTTCTGGTGGTTTGCCATTTCTTTCTCCAGGTCATTTAACAGATGAGGAAACTGAGGCAAGTGGGGGCAAAGTGATTTGCCATGGGGAACACTAGGGAAGAGGAGACTTCCTGACTATAGCTGCCCCTTCTTTTTCTCTACTATTCCCCAAGTATTACTTCTTGTTACATATTAATTATATTCTTTAACACAAATTTATTTCTTTAACATACTACTTAGTACATCATTCTCTAATTATCTTTATAGCCTCAGTGTTTTACCTTTTTAATTCTGTAATTTATTTTTCAAATAGAAGCTGATTTTTGAAATGATAAAAAAAATCATTTTTTCTACCTAATCAAAACCCTTGTGCAAAAACAACAGTTTAAATAGCGAATTTTACCAGAAAAGTAGCTCATTGTCTGAAGGGGGCATACATCTTAACAACTGAGCCAAATAATTTCCCACACTGGTTATGTCCAAAAAATGTATGTCTCAATTTGTACTTTGAATTTCTCTGTTAAAAGTTGGGGTGTAGGTTTCATTCACTGTTCATTCTTTTTTTATTTCTCATTCCCCTTCAATCTACACTGCTGAATTAATTCTATAGTATTAAGTCTCTTCCATTCTCCCATCTTCTCTCCCACCCCAGACCTCCTACATTCACCACCACCTCCCTTTTCACTGCTGTCTTTCCTCTTAAGAATATAAGCTCCTGGGACAGCTGGGTAGCTCAGTGGATTGAGAGCCAGGCCTAGAGATGGGAGGTCCTAAGTTCAAATCTAACCTCGGACACTTCCTTGCCCTGTGACCCTGGGCAAGTCACTTGACCCCCATTGCCTAGCCCTTACCACTCTTCTGCCTTGGAGCCAACACACAGTATTGACTCCAAGATGGAAGGTAAGGGCTTATATATATATTTTTTTTTAATTTTAAAAAAATAATAATAATATAAGCTCCTGGGGGCAATTGTGTGGCTCTGTGCATTGAGCGCCAGACCTAGAGGCGGAAAGTCCTGAGTTCAAATCTGACTCAGACACTTCCTAGATGTGGTCCTGGGCAAGTCACTTAACCTCCATTGTCTAGTCTAGCCCTTACCACCCTTACCAGTCTTCTGTCTTGGAAGCAATACATAGTATTGATACTGAGGTAGAAGGCAAGAGTTTTAACTTAAAAAAAAAAAAAGAAAAAAAAGAACATAAGCAATGGCAAGAACTGTCTTCCTGCTTATATTTCAATCCCCAATTCTTAACACAGTGCCTGGCACAAAATAAGCACTTGGTGTATGTTTGTTGATTATACCCACAAAATAAAACCTTTATCAGAGAAATTTGCTGCAAATATTTTTATCCAATTAACTGTCCCCTTTCGAAGTTTGGCTACATTATTTTTGTTTCTGCAAAAACTTTTAATTTTTTATAATAAAAATTCATTTTGTGAACCACCATCCTTTGATCATGAACTCTTCCTCTATCCTTATTACAAGGGATTTTCTTCTCATTTCTCTAATTTGTTTACAAAGTTAAACTTCATATCTAAGTTATGTAGTCATTTGAAGCTTATCTTGGTATAGAGAGATGTAAAGCATTTATTAAGCATCTACTACATACACACACACTCTCTCTCTCTCTCTCTCTCTCTCTCTCTCTCTCTCTCTCAAGTACTCTGATTAAGAAGGACTGGGAAAGGCTTCTTGCAAAAGGCAAGCCTTTAGCTAAGACTTAAAAACCATAATACCGTATATTATAGAATGTAAACACTGAAACCTTTAGTCCCTTATGACTGCTTGTTGGTATTCTCATTTTTCTCAGGACTCTCGTGTATTTCAAACTTCTCACTAAGTTCTTATCTTTTTCACTAAAATCCTCTATTTTATTAAAGATACATTTTTTTGCCCTGTAGGATTACATTCAGCCTATATCACTTTCCCTTTGGAATATCATATTCCAAGCTCTTGCCAATGTTAGTTATGGCTAGATCTTAAATGACCCTGACTGTGACTTTTAGTTTTTTTCATTCTTTCTTTCTGGCTGTTTGCAGTATTTGCAGTAGTTTTTCTTTGACAATGAGGTCTGGATTATTGCTGGAATGTTACTATGACTTTTTTGGGGGGGTGCTTCTTTCTGGAAGAGATTGTTAGATTCTATTTTCACTTTGCTCTCTGGTTCCAAGATATCTGAGCAGTTTATTTTTATGATTTCTTACAATGATTGTCTAATGATTCTTTATATTTTTCACATACTCCAGAGATTCTTAAATTATTTCTCCTTTATTTTCTAGGTCAGTAGTTTTTGATGAGATGTCTTATATTTTCCATGATTTCTTCGATCTTTTTGACTTTTAACATTTCTTCATCTCACAATATCATTTCTACATGAACCTTTCTAACTTTCAATAAGTCTGCTTAAATAAAATTTTATAACTTGTGCTAAACTGTTGTTTTTCCTTCATTGTTTATTCCCCCACAATTCATTTTTCTTCTAAGTACACTCGTTTCACTTGTTAAAACTATTTTAAATTCTTCTTTCATTCCTTCTAGGAATTCTAGTTGAACTTTTGTGCAAGCTGTGTTTATCTTTGGGGCTTTGTAGGTAGATGTTTGAAGAGCTCTGTCACTGTAATAATTCTTCATGATGAGATGCCTCCACACTTATTTCCTAATTTTGGAATTCATACTAGCGCTAGGCTCTACCTACTTCTGGAATGAACATTTGGCTATGCTTAGTCTTGTTTTATGTTCTCTTGGCTCCAACCAAAGACCTAAGGGATAGCTCAGACTGGGGCAATGCGACCCTTTTGATGTGTCCAAAGTAGTCAGATTCAGAGTAAAATCTCATCACTGACTTCCAGGTCTAAGCTCTGCAAACTGCAGGCTTGCCTTTAAAGTTCCAAGCAATCAGGAGGCAGCTGGGTGGCTCAGTAGTTTGAGAGCCAGGCCTAGAGGTCCTAGAGTCAAATCTAGCTTCAAACACTTTCTAACTGTGTGTCCCTGGGCAAGTCACTTAACCCCCAAAGCCTAGCCCTTACTGCTCTTTTACCTTAGAACTAGTACACAGTATTGATTCTGAGAGTGAAGATAAGGGCTTAAATAAATAAATAAAATAAGTACCAAGCAATTAAGCTGTGGGTATGTTCCTGTTTGAAGTTCTAGTTCACTGTGGCTGAACTCAATAACCATGACCTAGCTGCTAGCTGTTCAAAAGGCTGCCCACTTTGGTCTGAGGTGGTGCTGGTGTTGTTTTTATGTCACTGAGCCACATCCAACTCTTTATGACCCCATTTGGGATTTCCTTGGCAAAGATACTGGAGTGGTTTGCCATTTCAGCTCATTTTACAAGTGGGGAAACTGAGGCAAGGAGGGTTAAGTAACTTGCTCAGGGTCACATAGCTAATAAATGTCCGAGGCCAGATTTGAACTCGGGAAGAGGCGGCTTCCTGACTCCAGGCGCAGAGCTTCATCTCCACTCTGCCTTCTAGCTGCCCTGGTCTGAGGTACCTGCCCTGGGTTGCATGTTAATTACCCGAAATTCACTAGGATGCAGTCACACTTAGGATGCTCGATTCTGCTCTTCAGTGTCAGGCTGTGATTGTTCCTTGTCCTAGACTACACTTTGAGGCCATAACCACATACAGGGATAGGACCAACCTGGGCATGCCCCATGGACAGCTTTAGTCTCTAATCTGGAAGGCTCCTGGCTAGACCCAGGCTCCAGGGAACCAACGCTGTCTCCCTACACAGACCTGGGCTGAGAAAATGGCTCTCTCGGATTCTCCTGATCAACCCTTGGGCTGGTGTAATTTTGAGATGCTTCAGGAGCCTTTGTGAAGGGGAGCTGGAACATAATGCCTCCTCTTATTTCACCGACTTGCCCATTTTCTCCATTTTTCCTTTCTTAAAAGACCTGTCAGTGACGACTAGATACCACTATCAGCACATCTCAGTCCCTCTTGAAAAGTCCTCAACAATTCTGACTCAAACTCACAAAAACAAATTTTAAAAATCTGACATTGCCTTCAAATTTATATCCATTTTCTATCTTTGACTGTCAAACTTATTTTTTATACCCTACTCTAGAGATGGAAAAGAGAAAAAAAAAATAAACTGCAATCCATGTTTAGTTTTTGTTTTTGTTTTTTTTGGCAATGAGGGCTTGTCATTATCAAAATATACATGAATTCCTACATAACACAAGTTAAACGAAGTTCTTGTTCCCTGGGAACTATGATCAATATATGCCTATCAAGTGATCCAAACCTTATGATGCGGCTACATGTATTAAGTTTTACTTCATCCAGCATCTGGCACAGAACTGTACTATAATGAAAGAATCTCAATATTTATTATGACAAGACTTTCCCTATAATATGCATATATAACGTGGTTTGTTTTTTTTCTTAACCACTCTGTATTTAAATCTTGTGGGTAATCTGATTGGTAATTTCAGAGTTCATTCATTCCATTTAACAGTTGTTATTAGTATTTTAATAGGCATTAGGGAAAGATAAAAAGAAAATTTAGATATATCCCCAGGCCTTAAGGAACTTATTATCTAATGGGGGAATAGAATCATCTCTAACATACAAAACAGAATATAAACAGAAAAGGAAAGAGGAAATATTTATGGTCTAAGGAATAGTTTTATAAGTTCAATATACCTTTATATTATTATATATTATTCACTTTCTCCCTCACCAGCTACTATGTCACTCTTCTCAAATTATCTTGGACTTTTGTATTCATGTATATGTAATCTTCTCTACTACAAAGTAAACTCCTTGAAGGCAGATTCCTACCCCCCATTTGTATTTTCCCACTGCTTAAGCAGAGTGCTGGATACACAGTAGGCTTTTGATAAAATATATTCATTGATAGTTATCCCTACAATGCTTTATTCCCCACTAAACAAGAACCATACAATGTCTAATTTAGTTTTATACCAATTCCAGTGCCTTAGCACCCTGCTGTGTATACAGTTGAAACTTAAAATATTTGTCACCGATCACCTGCTATCTATTGCTTGCACTGATTTTTAGGATTTCTAAGTAACCAGAAAGTAGTGGTAGATCATTTTCCATTCATCGGGCACCAAGTCTAAGAAGCAACTGGCACTTGTATAGCTTTTCTGTGATGTGTGCGCCTTATCTTATTGTGTGATATTGAGTGACATTATAAACTACTTAATGGGCAGCTATAAAAAAATCTACTGTCTTAGCAATAAATCATTATTATATGCATAAACAACCTTAATGCGGCTTTAATGTTTAAGGTATACAACAACAAAAGGATTACCTGATAGCACTCTCCTTTAAGATTGTCTAAGACATCTCCACATGTTTTACGCATGTATTTCTTACACCCGTCAATCACCATTTGGTCAATGTTTGAAACTTGTTAAGGAACATGAAAATTCTTCCCAGAATATTCAGTTGTGTTAACTGACTTTTAAAAGAGTCAAACTTTTGAAAAAAAATGTTAGCAAGAATATAAAGTTATAAAACTGAAGTTTTAGTATCACAATTCTGTAAATATTTCAAAAAATTTTATTTTCCTTTCCAGGAAAACATGATTATTTAGGAGAGGAGGAAAATTAGCAGTGTAGAGACAGAGCTTTTTACTTAGCACCAAGGACACTTGAAAGAACAAAGATTTCTTCCTGTAAATTCCCCATAGCTCAGGCAGGCCATTATAATGATTACAAGAGACAAAGAGGCATTATGCCAAAGACTGCTCTTGTTTGCAGCTCTTGGGTGGATTATTCTTGACAACAGAAGAGACCAGGAGATAGCTATCTTGTTGCTCACTGGAACAACAACAACAAACAGAAAAATCTAAAGGGATTAAGTGAAAATGTTGAGATACCTTCATTTGTTCAAGGTTAGTTTTTAATGATTATTACCTTATCAGAGATTCTTAAACTTTTGTGTGGCAGGGGCATACATTCTTCAAACATTTAGCAGTCTGGCAAAGCCTATGGATTTCTCCTCAAATTAATGTTTTTAAATGAAAAAAATAAATAAAATACATAGAATTACAAAGGGGAAAATTACACAAAAAATAAAGTTATCAAAATATTTCTTTTAAAGTTCAAAGGCTACAAGGTTCAAAGAATATGTGCCTTAGAAAAAAGGAAAATGTAATATAGAGGCATATAGTAAGAAAAAACAAAGACATTGTAATTTGACTCTTTAAATTTAAAAAAAAAAAGGATATCTCTACCATAGTGACCATCTTTGGTTTCAATTTGACTATTTCATATAATATACCCCCATCTCCACCGCCCAGAATCAGCACTTCTTTGTCAGTGTAATCTTCCTTCCCACTGCCCATTATGGCTTGTGTATATGCCAAGTCACTCTCTGCCAAATCTAGGAATCAGAAAATACAAGCAGAAAGAGGATTAGATATTTTGACTTTATGAAAATTTATTTACAACTTAGCTGGCTAGAATTTATGTGTTTTATACAAACCTTAAAATTTACATGTCATAAAAAGTAAAAAACATTTAATCTACTGTAATCCCTTAAGAATTATTATTTTTCAAAATGCCAATATATTCTTGTGCATTGTCCAGAGAATAAAATTTATTTCCCTGCTACCTCGCACTGATGATTCAGATGTAATCAGCCACTGGGGGGAAGAAACTGAATTATAACCATATTCCAAGGCAATTACATTAGCAAGTAGAAATGAATAATAAAAGCATTTATAAAGCACTATGTGTTAAGCAGTATGGATTATATAAATAGGAAAGCAAGATAGCACGTGCCTTCAAGGCATTCACAATTCAATGGGAAGAAACAAGACAGAAAAAGAATTCAGCTTTAAGTGAGATTGAAATGTCCTATGGTCATTAAAAAAACATATGGTAATGCAATATCTTTCAGGTCATCTTAATAAAACCATAGTGATTTCTACTGCTGAAAATTTTGATAATACCAAGGATTTTGGAGTTTTCTATATCAAAACCATTAATCTTGTCTATTGATTATTTCATTTATTTTTAAAAAAAGAATATGCCCACTACCTAGTTAAAAAAAAACTAGAAACAAAAGTGCTCATAATTTGAGGAATGGCTGAACAAGTTGTGACACATGAATATAATGGGATATTCCTATGATCAAAAGTAGTGTATCTGTAAAAGCATAGTTTGCAAAATTTTAAAGCATGACATAAATGCTAGTTATTATTGTGCCACAAAGAACAATAAATGAGGAATTCAAAGAAAAAGAATAAGTCTTGTAGGAATAGAAACAGAATAAATCACATTTAGATAAAACTAGGAGACAGACAACTTAGATCAAATCCCATTAGCAATACTGGATTCCAGATCATTGACATTGGAACCATACTAACTTCTAGACAGAAAGGAAACAATATGAGACATTCTATACAATTGCAGTCAACATAGTGGTTGATTTTGCTTACCTCATTTGTTTTTCTGATATAAGAGAAAGACAATATGCAGGATGGGCAAATTACTGGGATATGAATTAACCACAGAAATGAAAATATTTAACATTTAAAAATTATTATTTTTATTGAAATTGAGTGATAAAATATATGTATTAATACACTGGAATTATTTGTCAGCTCCAGGAGGGGGGAGAGCAGAGGGAAGGAGAGAACATGAATCATGTAACCATAAAATTTTAAATTAAACATTTCAATTAATCATATAACATTTTATTTATTTTTTTAGAAGATATCTCATGTTTTTATATATAACATTTTTAAAATAGCTACCCTAAACCAAGTACCATGATTTTGGGAAGGAGGGGAAGCTTGTGGATAACAACAATCCAGTTTACCCAACAGCTTTGCATAACATTGGGTGGGGTAGAGGGGGAGGGGAATATGTAGCAATGGCAATTAAATAAAAAGTTTTTATTTTAAAATACTAAAATATTTTAAATATATGAAGTCTAAGGTAAGTTTATAGCAGCAATATTCTTAAAGCAAACTTGAATAAAGTTCTACTAAGTCCAAAACATGAAGGGACTCACTTCAGCCAGACTTGATCGAGAAGGGGAAATACTTACTGACATCCCCACTGAGGATAAGGATATTTCCAAACTGCTTTGAATGCAGAATTTTAATGTTCTGATAAGGTGAATCTTCATCATATACAACTTCATCTATGTCATATTCCACCAGGCGTCCATCAGCTGTAGGCCAATACTTATCGATCTTGCCTCCTCGTACAAGAGCTGGCAATCTGAAAAAATGAACATAATCTAACTTTCTGTTTATAAATGTCACATCCATTCCATCTTCCCTTTCTGCAACCAGGAAATGCCTGACTCCAAATAGCAGACTCAGACAGAGGCTTTTAAGAACTAAACCATGATTAGGCCAGGAGAGAGATAAACAAACACACACACACAATGAATTTCCAGAAGGAGTCTTAAAAAAAATACACAACAGAAGCTTTTATATATTCATTTTATTTTTCCCCCCGACATTATTTTATTTTTTTGAGAATGCTTTTCCATGTTCTCTCCTTCCCTTCTTCCCTCTCCCCAGCTTTTATGTATATAAAGATAAACTAGCTCTGTCTTTCTTGTACAGAAATTATATAGTGTTATCATATAAAAAATCCATATACAAAATTTCTGTTCAGATGCTTCACTCTATCCCTGACATCGCTTTAAAGCCAAATGACTCTGGATCATTCACTATGCCAGTGCTACCAAGCCAAGTGCCATCACCTGCATATCCAGGACCATCATCTTCTCTCCTGAATTGATATTATTGGCAGTAACAAGAATAGCATTTAGTAGTGTACAAAAATATTTATAGCCAAGCTTTGTGTGGTAGCAAAAAATTGGAAAATGAGGGGGTGTCTACTCAGGGGGATGAGGTGAATGTCTGAAGAAATTGTGTTATCTGTTGGCAATGGAATACTATTGTGCTGAAAGAAATAATGAACTGGAGGAATTCCATGTGAACTGGAACTACCTCCAGGAAGTGTTGTAGAGTGAAAGGAGCAGAACTAAGAGAACATTTTACACAGAGACTGATACACTGTGGTACAATCTAATGTAATGGACTTCTCTACTAGCAGCAATGCAATGATCCAGAGAAAGAACTGTGGAAATAGAAAAGCAGAAGTAAAACATATGATCAATCATATGGTTCAATGGGGATATGATCGGGGATGTTGGCTTTATAAACAGTAGTGATATGGAAATAGGTTTTGAACAATGATAACATGTAAAACCCAGTGGAATTGTCCCTTGGCTCCAGGAGCGGGGAGGAAAAGGGAAGGGAAAGAACAGGAATCATGTAACCATGGGAAAATATTCTTAATTAAAATTAAGGATGATACCTATCGAGCTACCAAAAAACTTCTTTACTGAATTAGAAAAAACTATAACAAATTTCATTTGGAATAACAAAAG
>NC_058132.1:377254962-377318232 GCF_016433145.1 Gracilinanus agilis | reverse complement strand
TTTAAAACCAAGCAAGAGTTAGAGAAAATTACAAAATGTAAATTAAATGGTTTTGATTATATTAAACTAAAAAGTTTTTGTACAAACAAAAACAATGTAGTCAAAATCAGAAGGGAAACAACAAATCTTTATAACGAAAAACTCTGACAGGGGTCTAATTACTCAAATATACAAGGAGTTAAAGCAATTGTAAATTGTATAAAACATCAAGCCATTCCCCAATTTATAAATGGGCAAGAGACATGAATAGGCAATTTTCAGGTAAAGAAATCAAAAGTATCAATAAGCACATGAGAAAGTGTTCCAAATCTCTAATAATTAGAGAAATGCAAATCAAAACAACTCTGAGGTATCACCTCACACCTAGCAGATTGGCTAAAATGAAAGAAGGGGAGAGTAATGAATGTTGGAGGGGATGTGGCAAAATTGGGACATTAATGCACTGCTGGTGGAGCTGTGAACTGATCCAGCCATTCTGGCTGGCAATTTGGAATCATGCTCAAAGGGCTATAAAAGAATGCCTGCCCTTTGACCCAGCCATACCATTGCTGGGTTTGTACCCCCAAAGAGATCATAGATAAACAGACTTGTACGAAAATATTCATAGCTGCGCTTTTTGTGGTGGCAAAAAACTGGAAAAGGAGGGTATGTCCTTCAATTGGGGAATGGCTGAACAAACTGTGGTATATGCGGGTGATGGAATACTACTGTGCTAAAAGGAATAATAAACTGGAGGAGTTCCAGGCGAACTGGAGAGACCTCCAGGAAGTGATGCAGAGCGAAAGGAGCAGAGCCAGAAGAACATTGTACACAGAGACTGATATACTGTGGTAAAATTGAATGTAATGGACCTCTGTACCAGCAGCAATACAATGACCCAGGACAATTCTGAGGGATTTATGGTAAAGATGCTACCCACATTCAGAGGAAGGACTGCAGGAGAAGAAACATATAAGAAAAACAACTGCTTGAACACATGCGTTGGGTGGACATGATTGAGGGTGTGGACTCGAAACTACCACACCAATGCAACCACCAACAATTTGGAAATTGGTCTTGATCAAGGACACATGACAAAACTAGTGGAAATGCGCATCGGCCATGGGTGGGGGGAGTGCGGGGCGGGGGGGTGAAGGGGATAAGAGGAGTATGAATCATGTAACCATGTTAAAAATGAATATTAATAAATGTTTGAAAAAAAAATTTAAGGATGAAAAAAAGAGTAGCATTTAGGAAGGGCTTCAAGGTTTGCAAAGTGCTTTACAGCATTTATCCCCTTCAATCCTCACAACCACCCTGTAAAGTAGGCCTTATCATTATCTCCATTTTATAGACAGGGAAACTGAGGTTAAAAATATGAAGTAACTTGCCCAGGGCCACATAGTTTGAATTCTGGTCTTCCCTGACTAAGTGAAAGGTAGAATATAATTTCCTGACAATTCATAACATGAAAGACATTTGCCCCAAAGTAAGAGAATTCCAATAGTTACTAGGTTAGATTTGAACCAGGGCAACTGGGGGACATGGTGGATATATATATAGCCCAGGTCCTAAGCTCAAATCCAGCCTAAGACACTTAACTAGCTACTTAAAGGAAAGTCACTTAAAACTGTTTGCCTCAGTTTCTCCATTATCCAATGAGCTGGAGAAGGAAATGGCAAACGACTGCAATATCTTTGCTAAGAAAACTCCAAATGAGATCACAAAGGGTCAGACACAACTGAAATGACTCAATAACAGATAGGAACCAAACGTACTGTAGGAACCAGTACTGGTCCTTGTTTTTCCTGCTCCTTACCAATTTTTTAAATCTTTAAAAGATTACTGACTTTAAGGCAGCTTAAACTAAGTTAATGCCTACTTTCTGACCTGGTCTCTGTGGAGAAACACCCTTTCAGCTTCCTCATAAATGGATTGTACTCTAACCCAAGCAAGATAACCTCCAACTCTGATATTCTATAATCAAAATAAAGGAGCAGCTGAACCCTTAGAAACATCATCAAAGGGGCAAGTGGTTGACTCGGGGGTTGAGAGCCAGGCTTAGAAATGGGGAAATCCTGAGTTCAAATATGACCTCAGACACTTCCTAGCTATGTGACCTTGGGCAAGTCACTTAATCCCCATTGCCTAGCTCTTACTACTCAACTGCCAGGGAACCAATACCCAGACAGAAGGTAAGAGTTTAGAAAATAATAATAAATAAAAAGAAACATCATCAGAAACAGATCCTAAACTGCCAGATTATTTTTAAAAGAAGTTAAATAGGGGGCAGCTGGGTGGCTCAGTGGATTGAGAGTCAGGCCTAGACACAGGAGGTCCTGGTTCAAATATGGCCTCAGCCACTTCCCAGCTATGTGACCCTGGGCAAGTCACTTAACCCCCATTGCCTAGTCCGGTGATGGCAAACCTATAACATCTAGACATTTTCAATGACAGACCAAGAAGTATGGGGCCGCATGCCAAGGACGAAAATTTGCTATAGTGTAGTGTAGACACTCTGTGCACTATAGATGACAATACTACCTTTATTAATTTACCTATTTTGGTTTATTTAAAATAGTTATATATTACAATTATACATTTTTGCTATTTAAACTATAAATATTGCAAAATTATGGTTTTTTCTCAAAAGTGACACCACCTGAGTTAAGCTTTTAACTTTTTTTAAGTTTTTTGGCAAATTTCGGCACACTAAGCTCAAAAGGTTACCCATCACTGCCCTAGCTCTTACCACTCTTCTGCCTTCGAACCAATACACAGTATTGATTCCAAGATAGAAGGTAAGAGTTTAAAAAAAAAAAGTTAAATAGGTGGTATATCTGCATTAACCTATTAGACATAGCTGCTTTTAGCATATAAGGATTTGTCTGGGGTTCAGTTAAAAAAAAAAAAAAAAGAATTACTTTTGCATTTAAGGGTATAACACCTTCCAAAGAGATCTATAAAGATCAACTCCCAAAACTTTAAGAGAAACAGAAAGCAACTCATTTATTTTAGTCTTTAGTTTTTACCCTTGCCTTCCATCTCAGAATCAATATTGTGTATCAGTTCCAAGAAGAAGAGCAGGAAGAGGTAGGCACTAGGGGTGAAGTGACTTGCCTAGGAAGTGTCTGAGGTCATATTTGAACCCAGGACCTCCCATTTCTAGGCCTGGCTCTCATTCCACTGAATCTCCTAGCTGCCCCTAAAACTCATTTATTTTAGAAAGAGAAATAGCAACAAATAATAGCTGGAAGTGAAATAGCTGAGTTTGACCTTTAGTTCTTTTTTTTTTTTTTTTTTTTTTAACCCTTGTACTTCGGTGTATTGTCTCATAGGTGGAAGATTGGTAAGGGTGGGCAATAGGGGTCAAGTGACTTGCCCAGGGTCACACAGCTGGGAAGTGTCTGAGGCCGGATTTGAACCTAGGACCTCCTGTCTCTAGGCCTGACTCTCACTCCACTGAGCTACCCAGCTGCCCCACTTTAGTTCTGATAAAGGATATAGGTTGGTAAAATGATAGGATATAAAGAAATCTCTACAACTTTCATTTGGTATTATTTTTGAAATAAACTTGATTTAAAGTAACTCAATCTTATTAACTTTCAAGCTTTCTTACTAGACTGAAGCATGAGGGAGAATGTTTTAAAATCTGCCCTTCAAATATCAAAAGGTAATTTGCATTTCTAAACCATTTTCTCCAAGTACCAAGAAAAAAAAAAGCCACCATGAATTTCTTCTTTTTCAGGTTTTATTTTTAAATACCTGTTAGTTCTCATGAATACATTATGTTTCTAACTTGTGTAATTATGGTTTGGGCTTCTGATCCTGCCTCAATCTCCTTAATTCAGAAAAAAATAAGATACAGTCACTGACAAATGAACAGCAGTGGCTTTGGAGTGTCCCTTCTTTTAACAAAAGCCTGATTTATCAAGTAAATCATTGTGAAAAAAAGGGGGAGGGGGGAATCTGTTCTTAACATAAACCAAGTCAGAAAAAATACTGTTATAATAAATAGGAGCTGAGAAGTCCTTGGCTTAAGCATCTACCATAACCTCAAGTCAGAGGAATTAGAATTTATAGATGAGTAAGACAAGCCACAAAAGTGTAGCAAAATTGGCACAAAAATCTAAATCCTCAGATTTCAAATGTAACGCTCTATATTCCTGACCTCAAGAAATTAAATCAAGTCAACAAGCATTTATTAAGCATCAACTATATGTCAGGCACAGTGTTCGTTCGTTCAAGAGTTTATGTTTGCTGCCTTAAAAACCAAGTTGTCTAGGATACAGAAAATGTCATCCCCATCCCCGCACAGTCACACTTTAGAGCAAAACCTCTTATACTGAAGTTTGTATTTGCCCTATTTGATTGTAACATCCTTGAGAGCAGGAGCTGCTTTTGCTTCTTTTTGCCTGGCACATAAAAGAACTTTATTGCCTGGCACATAAAAGAACTTTAATCAATGTGGATTGACTCAGAACTCCATGAACTCCTCCAACATAATTAACCATCCAGAAGGAAGGTCATGTTTGAAAACTGAACCCTAAAATTTGGCTCCTATAACTGAAGACCTCGTATTATCTACTTACTCTCTGGCCTGCCTAACCAATCTGGTTCCTTTCTATGTCTTAGATAGATCATATTTGGGCAGGAACGACACCAAAGTTATTAGAAAAACAAAAAGGTATAAATTCAAATATAGACTGAAGACTTACCGTTTTAACCTTCCAATATTGCCTTGACATAGTTCTTTCATTCTTTCTTCTAGTTTGTTTAGTAGCTACAAAAAAAATTAGAATTTTATACAAGCAGCCCTGATGTGTATCAACTTGTAATAATAAGCTGTCAGATCAGAATGGTCTTTATTTCCATGGAATCACAACATTAGTGGGGCTTATGTGAGAGACCTGGATTAAAGCAGATCCCACCCCACCCAGAAAGAAAAAAATAAAATAAAACAGCCCATAGATACCCTGAGGTTTCTCTAAAGTTAAAGATTCAGTTATAAAAAATGTCTCAACATTAGAATTCTGACACAATTCAGTACCCTGCAATCTCCAAATTACCTCCCTGAAATACAGATTTAACTTAAAGTAGCTCTAAGTCAGTGTTTAAAGAGGGAAAGGAAGATTAAGGGAGAAAAAAATTCAGATTTTCACCTTTCTTTCTGTGCACTCAAAAGCCAAAGACCAGAAAATGATACTCATGAAGGCAAAGAGAATTTTTGAGAAAAAAAAATGATGTGTCTACAAGTCTTGGTCCATCATTAGTGGAAAATAATTTGGGTAGTTGGTTTACCAAAAAAAGTTAATTTTAACAGAGGAACTGGAAAATCAAGACACAAAAAGAAAGGCAAAAATCAACAGGCTTTATAGTACTATTGACATTTAACACCATCCAGATAAAAAGCAAGAAATACCTACATTGTCAATTTCTTCTTTTCCTTTCAAATCATTGTTGTAACTCTGTACATCCATCAACACCAATCCATGTGGGTAAATTCTCAGACTGGCAAAACTAAAATGAATACACAAACAAATAAACAAGCAAATAAATAAATAAATGGGTGGATGAAGATATAAATAACTAAATGAAACATATTTTAATATTTGATACTCAAGCATAGTAGAAAGGGGGAAATGTTTTACAATTCCTGTAAAAGACTTTCAGCTTTTTAAAACTTTTCCTATTCAAAATCCTATACCATAAAAATGAATATTCTAGTAGCCAATTCCTTTGTTCAAGAACGAATGCTTTCAATTTCTTCTAAGGATTGCTATGCATCAGGTAGGGCTCTCATCTAGAATATAAGTCTTAGGTATGACAAGTAAGATGATCCATTTTTTGGTAAGTACAGTCTTTTCAGACACTTTAATTATGAGACTAGATTTTTTTAAAAGGAATTTATTTTTTCACCCTCTAAACAAAACAGTAATTGCAAAACATCCTATTCCTCATACCCCTAAATTGAGCAGCTCATTATGAAGGGGTCTAGTCTAAGGTACGAAGCCAGATAAAAGTTAAATGGATGGATGGATGGATGGATAGATGGATGGATAGATGATGGATAGATGGATGGATAGATGGATGGAGAGATGATGGAGAGATGATGGAAAGATGATGGAGAGATGATGGAGAGATGGAGAGATGATGGATAGATGGAGAGATGATGGATAGATGGATAGATGATGGATAGATGGATAGATGATGGATAGATGGATAGATGATGGATAGATGGACAGACGGACGGACAGATGGCTACTTAATGCTAGAAGGCCAATAGAAATAAAATCTCAGGGAAAATTGTAATGGACAGACATTTAAAATTCCCTAAATTAACTACATTTCTGGCAAGAATGTTATTGAAGGAAAAGTCATGAACATGGAGAGGTAATTTAGGAGTAGTCAAGAGATTTAGAGGCATAACTAAGGCCCTATATCACAAGGAGTTAGTAATAGGAAAACAAAAACAGCCATTGTGATTTAAAATTTACATGCCTGCTTTCTGACTGGCAAAGTAGTATATTTACTCTGATTTGTAGGAGTCTAACAAAATATATGAGTCTAACAAAATATATGCATACACAAAAGGATTCTTAACAAAATAAATAGTCAGAACAACCTACCACAAAAGCGAACTACAGGTAATTATGAATAAGCTTGGCCCTGAAAAAGACTTTTAGGAAATGTTCCTCCCTCCACTCTTTACCAAGATGGGGAGGCCATGGGCAGACTCTGTTAGACCCAGTTTTGTGTTTTTATATTTGGCTGAACTAATTTTTTTTCCTTTTTTCTCTGTTAATAGGGATGACTCATTGGGTAGTGCTGTAATATGATATTTGGGGCAAAAGAGGGAGAAAGGTTATTTCTAATGTTATAGATCTTTTCTTACCCTTCCCTCAATTTATTCACAGATTTCTTCCAACACTATTCCATTATTCATCTCCTTTTATGCATCTTCAATTTTTTCTTCCTGACTATATATTAATTGTGAATTAATTGTAGAAATATCAAGCCAAGGCTTTTGTGGAAAAAATCAAGAGAAGCTTCCTAGAAGGTATAGTATTTGAGCTGGGCTATAAAGGATACAGAAATTCAACCAGGAAAAGAGGGAAGATATCTTAGACACAGCCTTAGCAAAGGGGAAAAGAAACAAAGTAAGGTTATGTTCCAAGGACAAAGAATAACTGAGTTTGGCTAGTGTGTATAGAGGACAGTGAGATATGATAAGGTTGGAATGGGAGGCTTGTGCCAGGATGTGGAAAGCCTTGACTGCCAAGCAAGGGAGACTGAATTTTACTCAGGAGGCAATAAGATTTTAAGATCATAGATTTGGGAAGGAAAAGAGACCTTCGAGGAAACTGAGGCCCTGAGACAAATGACTTGCACAAAAATCACACATGTAAATAAAAGCAAGAGGCCAAATCTCAGGAATTACTACAAAGATGTTTGGAACAATTCCTCAACAAAGTAAAACTGGTAAAAGCTTGAAGGAAAGATTTGATGAGGGAAAGGAAACAGAACTGTCACTACATGGTAACAGAAAAAAGAAATAGAATTATCACAACAAAAATTTTAAAAAAAAATTTGCAGGATTACAGATTATTTTACAAAAAGGATGTTTTAAACCTTAAAGCATTTTGTGTACCAGCTAATAAGATAATAAGGACCAGGGTGGGGTGGGGGAAAGGGGGGAGGGAGAGAAGGACATTCAATTTCAAGATTGCTCATTCATTGACTGAAGACAAAAGGAGGAAAATCATAATGAAATAACAGTAAAATCCTAGACAGTTCACTGGATAGAATGCCCAGCCTGGAACCGAGAAGACTCATCTTCCTAAGTTCAAATCTGGCCTCAGACACTTACTAGCTTTGTGACCTTGTTGGGCAAGTTACTTAACACTGTTTGCCTCAGTTTCCTCAACTGTAAAATGAACTAGAGAAAGGAAATCACAAACCATTCCAGTATCTCTACCCAAAAAAAATCCTAAATGGGGTCAGGAGTTGAGCACAGCTAAAAAAATGTCTCTTTTCCCTATCTATGCTACAGAACCATTATACCATAGCAATGTGGCAGTGATGGCAAACCTATGTCACAGGTGCCGAAGATGGCTGGCAGTGCGCTTTCTGTGGGCACTCAGCCAACCCTCCCTCCCCCCCTCAGCCCCTCCCCCACTTTCCCCAGAGCTTAACAAGCTAGAAAGGCTAGAGGGACTCGGGTGGAGCTGCTCCCCTCCCCTCCCTCTCCATTGTGCCTGATGACAGTGGCTCACAGGTGGCAAAGCTGGAGGGGAGCAGAGCAATCAGACCACTTCCCCTCCCCCACTCTATATACTCACTGAGGATATTCCTCACTTCATCCACCCCCTCCACCCAGCAGCCCAATGGGAGTGCTTTATCCCTCCCCTATAGAAACCTATGACTGAAAAAAATTAAAAAAAATTTTCTTTAAGAATCCTGATTTCTAGTTTATACATGTTTTGTATGATAATACATGTATAACCCAGGTGCTTGACAGTTCCAGCAGCATGTAGGAAAGGGAAGGTGATAATTTACAACAGCGATGGGCAAAGTATGGTCTAAGGGCCAGATGGGGCCCCCTGAAATTCTCTCTCCAGCCCAGGGACATTATTCCTAATCTGATGAATACAATGAATAGGATACAATACAATGAAACTTCAAAAGATTTGCCTTAGAAACAGACTGACAGATGAACATTTCCTTTCCTTTGGCCCACTCTTTAAAAAGTTTGTCCATCGCAGGTTTAGAACATAACTTTAGAAAATGTATGTAGAAATTTATTATATGTAATTTGGCAAAAATAAAGTATCTTTATAACAAAAAAAATAATCCTTTGTTCTATGTATATAGAAATGCTTTTTTAAATATTTAGGTTAAAAATAAAAATCATTTTTAAAGCCTTCCCTTACCTGCCATTTTTATTAATGTAGGTTGCTAAATATCCATGATCTTCCCAAGTGTGAATTGTTTCTGTCATTGCCTGCTCTTCAAAAACAGACTGTAGACCTTTAAGAATGGCATCTCCATCTGCTGCAAGGGGAAAAAAAGAGGGATATGGTTAGAGAAAAGACAGAATAAAAGGTCAGAGTCAACAAGAAATCTTGATTGATAACCCACAAGAATCTACTTTGTCACATTTCTCAAAATTCTACCAAACGAACTTGAAGTTAATATTAAGATATTGAGAGTAGAGAAGGAAATGCAAGAATGACCTGAAATATACCTATAAGGCTAGAGAATTATATCCCCCAGGAATACATAATAGACATTGTAAAACCTCTTAAGTTATCAATTTTTAATACTCTTCTCCTCAGTGACAAGCACTGAAAAAAAAAAAAAAAAGGCCCCCAAAATAATGTTTTCATGTCCCTCAACTGGATTTTTCTTGGTTGGGTATCATCACAACTAAGAATGGGGAAAAATTTTTGGAAAACAAAAGCAATACAAGGTTCTAGAGAAGGAACAGAAAAAAAGAAAGGTTTCCTCTAGGGAAAATATCAGTGTGCCCCAAACAGCCTGAATCCCCAATAACTTTAAACCTATGCAAACATTTCCAGGATAGGCAAAGAGAGACCTTTTCTTTTCCAAAAATATTAGTAAAGTAGTTATTTTTTAATAAGAGAAACTAAAATCCAAAATGTGACAAAAAGAAATTTAATTTTAGTGTCCTCCCACTATCTTATATGCCAACATCTGAATGCAAGAGAACAAATTAAGCTCTGAAAGCATTAAGTTTAAAATGTCTTTATGGCAACCAAAGCTATAAATGTAGCTACTCTCCTGACCTCATCAGCACACCTCCAGCAGCCTTCAACTGAATTCCTGTCCTGCACAGAACAACTTCCTACTTAAGCAAGTACCCACAAAAGCCACTTTTTTTTTAATCTGTCTTAGAAATCAATACAAGTATCACTAAGACTACTGGGTTAAGTGACTTGCTCCAAGGCACAAAACTGGCAAGTATCTGAGGCCACATTTGAATCCAATTTCTCCCAATTCCAGACGTGCCTCTCTATCCACTCAGTCATTTAGCTATCTCAACATGAAACTTTTAAGAGAAAAGGTATCTGATTAATATTAATTCCTATAACCATATGAACAAGTGTTCAAAGTATTTTTATTTTCAAAAAAAAGTAAATCAACTAGATAAATCTCTTATTTGAAAATATTTCTTGATATTCTCACAAGCAAAAAAATGAGGAAAGAAGATATTTGGTGCAGAAGAAAACATGATTTCACTTATTTATATGGGTATATGATTTGGGATTTTGGTTTTAAAAGATTACTCTATTACAAAAATAAGGAAATAAGTTTTGAGTGATAATACATGTATGACCCAGTGGAATTGCTTGTCAACTCCAGAAGAGGATGAAAGAGACAAAATAAATCATGTAACCATGGTGGGGGAGGGGGGGAATTTTAGAAACATTTTTTAAAGGGAGGGCAGCTGGGTAGCTCAGTGGATTGAGAGTCAGGCCTAGAGATGGGAGGTCCTAGGTTCAAATCTGGCCTCAGACACTTCCCAGCTGTGTGACCCTGGGCAAGTCACTTGATCCCCATTGCCCACCCTTACCACTCGTGCACCAAGGAGCCAATACACAGAAGTTAAGGGTTTAAAATTAAAAAAAAAAAAATAAAGAAATATTTTTAAAAATTTTCAAAAGATGAATTTGGGGGCAAGGAGGGGTTTTAAAGCATCTATAAAGTTTGCCAACTAACAATCCATGGCCCTCCTCAAGTTTTACAGTGGGCACTTTATAGGGACAAAACAATTATCAACTATTTCCTACCATTTCTGAATTTATTTATTTATTTATTTTTGTTTTAGGCCCTTAAATTCTGTGTATTGACTTATAGGTGGAAGATTGGCAAGGGTAGGCAATGGGGGTCAAGTGACTTGCCCAGGGTCACACAGCTGGGAAGTGGCTGAGGCCAGATTTGAACCTAGGACCTCCTGTCTCTAGGCCTGGCTCTCAATCCACTGAGCTACCCAGCTGCCCCATTTCTGAATTTTTTGAAAGGTCAACAATCAAATTTTTGAAAGAAATAATAACAAGAATATTAAAAGATCTGTTGAAAGAGGGCCACTAAACACCTGGTCAGTAGAGCTGTGAATTGATCCAGTCAATATGGAACACAATTATGATGCTAAGAAATTGATTAAATTTTCCATATCCTTTGCCCCAAAAAGCCTACCCCTGGCCAGAGAACCCAGTAAAATAAAAGAAATAAACAAAAATAAAAGATGGAAAGAATTCTTAATTTATATAACACTGACATCTTCAATTAGTTTTCACATTCACTTCTCAGTTATTTTTCACTTTATAAAGTAACTTGATAGAAGGAATATAACTGAGTTACTTTCAAAAGTCTATAATGTTTTGAATTTTGATTTTATTATAGAGTTAACCTATGGATACAGCATTTATATAGTAGTACTTTTGTGGTAGCAAAAAGCTCCAAACAAACCAGATAAATGATTGGAGAATGGCTCAAATTGTGGCTTACAATTAATGGAAAATTACTAGGCTGTAAGAAATAATATAAAGAAACAAGGAGGGACACCTAGGTGGCTCAGTGGACTGAGAGACAGACCTAGAGATGGGAGGTCTTGGGTTCCAATGTGGCCTCAGACATTTCCAATCTGGGTGATCCTGGGCAAGTCACTTAACTCCAATTGCCTTACTGCTCACCTGCCTTGGAACCAATACTTAAGCACTGATTCTAAGTCAGAAGGTAAGGGTTAAAAAAAAAAAAAAAAAAAAGCAAAGCAAGGGAGAGGATATTTAGCGATCCAAAGTAAAGTAATCAGAATTTTAAAAAAAAAAACTACATGCAAATAAACAATTACTACTATTTTGCACTACAGTACAAATTTTAAAAACAACTAGGGGGGCAACTGGGTAGCTCAGTCAGACCTAGAGACAGGAGGTCCTGGGTTCAAATTCAGCCTCAGACACTTCCCAGCTGTGTGACCCTGGGCAAGTCACTTGATCCCCATTGCCTACCCTTACCACTCTTCTAACTAGGAACCAATACACAAAAGTTAAGGGTTTAAAAATAAAAATAAAAAAATAAAAAATAAAAACAACAACTAATTAAAAAGACCAAGTCAGGCTCTAACACATAGCTGAGAATAGGCATAATTCTGTTGCCAAGCAATGAATTACCACCCATGGGGCAAGGCAAGCTGGCCTAGGTGAAGCAGCAAAAAACACTCTGAAGTAGCAATAAGAGATGGCATGTACTATATACTAGATGAATTAAACCATCATTTTTTCCCTTAGGCTCCAGTGGACTCCTTTTGATTTTCTATTGAAGTCTATGGACCTCTTCTCAAAATAATGCTTTTTAAATGCAAAAAATATGTAAAATCACAAAGGAAACTAATTACGTTGAACCATAGTTAACAAAATAATTTCTAAAACAAGCTTGTAAACCTTAGGCTGAGAACTAGCACCATCCCCTCTCATGCAAAGACACATTCTCCAAAATACAGAAAAAAATAATAGAACTCTGAAGAAGTCCATCCAGAGTTCAATGGGATTTGAAAGAAGAGTCAGCTCAGGAGATGAAGAAAACATAGTAATGGATATAGGAAGAGAATCCCAAGATTGTAGTGTCCTAAGCTGGAGGGATAAGTTTAGATGACATGCATAATATCAGCAGTCAAGCTGAAAAGACGACTGAGAAAATTATGAAGAAACAGATGCTTTTTGCAGGTGATTGTTTAAAAATGTATTTTGGAAGAGCCATATTGCAGTAAAACCTAAGAATGCAAAGGGCAAAGGAGGAAATGTTCTGTGATGAAATGGAGGTGGCACACAGAAACCACTCGTTTATGAATGTTTGCCAGTAAAAGAGAGAAATAGTAAAATGGCTTTAAAATCCACAAATCTCAGTTTTACTCACTAGTGACCACCAAGACTTTCGTGAGAGTTGCCAGAAAATAGTCGAGTTATCTAATTAGCCTGTAAATTTCACATCCTCTTTCTACACTTAAGTGTAAAAAATGATTGAAATAACCATCAAGGGCTAAAAAATCTTCTTGAGATAAAATTTTATTTATTCAAATATGACTGACTATATATTTTTTATTTACATATATATTTATATATACTTTATAGGAATGGGCTTAATAAAACACAAACATTGAATTAGCATAGAAAAAAGGAAAAATTCATCTATGAAGATATCTAGAAATACATATATATACACATATATATATATAAAATCTATTTTGTTTTCCATTCTAAGATGTATTATGCCCCTCCCCTACTTTTTTTTTTCTTGCAAGAGGGAGGAGGAGTCATCTAAGGGTCCTTCCAAATGATATTGATAAAGAATCAGTTGTAATGTAATTATTAAGGAAGGATTGTTTCACTTACTATATTTGTACAACATAGTGCACACAGTAGGTACCTAATAAATGTTTGTTGACGGATCAACACTAAACTATTAAATCTATTTCTAGTGGCTCTTTATGTGGTAGAAAAGATTTGGAAATCAAAGAGATGTGCATCAATGGGAGAATGGCTGAACAAATTGTGGTGCATGTTGGTGATAGAATATTACTGTGCTATAAGCAAGATGATTTCAGAAAAAGATCTGCAGGAATTAATGCTGAGTGAAACAAACAGAACCAGAACATTGTACAGGATAACAGCAATATTCTACTCTCAGCAATACAACAATCTGAAAAGGTCCTGAAAGACTTAGACCTGTTGGGAGTCAGATATGTGGATCAAAGCATACTCCCTTTTAGTTTTATTTTGGGGTTTTGGTTTTGTATGAGTGTGCTAATGAATAAAATTTAAATTATCATTGCATATGTGGTAATTTTATCTCCCTTTAAACAATGAAATTCATACCAACAAGAATGATATCTTCACTAAACGTCACTCTATCCTCCAAGGGAGTCTAAATAAAATGCACCATCCATAGGAATTATTAACTAGAAAATGATTAGCATAAAGTTTATTCAAGTATAAACAAACCTTAAGTTTCCCCAAGATCCTTTCTAAAGGTCATTTAAGTGCTCTTCTATGCTTTAGAAATTTGGTATGTTACACCCTCCCAGGAAAGCAGAAGGCTCTTCCAGACACCCCAAATTTATACCCCAAATCCAACTAGGAAATGCTTTCATAAATGTTTGTAGTGCTGAATGCATAGATTTATTCTCTGTAAAGATTCACTTTTCCCCCCGGATTTCCCTTCAACTCCTCTCATGCCTCAGAAGGTTTCTCCTATCATTCTTCTCCATCAATGCTCTCACTTTCCCAGGTTGCAGAGCACTCACTACAAAACTCATGACACAAATCATCACAAAGATATATATATATATAAAAAAAAAAAAGCAATCATTTGCATCACTTAAAACTGTGTTAAATCATCTAACTTGTATTTTGGAAACGTCTAGCATTCAAAAGGTATGGCACATAAAAGAGAGTCCCAGACCAGTAATTTAAAAAAAAAAAAAAAAGAAAAGAAACAAAAACCCTGCCAATGTGGGGATGATTCTAAAGATCAAAGACTTTGGAAAATTATGACTACAATTGGCAAAGGATGAAGGCATTCTACCAAGCACAAGAACAAGGCATAAATATTAACACAATGATGGAAAGATGCCTAAGACTCTAAGAAGTTAAGAAAACTCTGTACTGTACTTTTTAAAAATTGTTTTATTATTTTATTCATGTTGAAGGAAGAAGTTTAACGTACAGTCCATTAATAGGTATAAGTGACTTTGAACTTACGTCTACTCATGATAATATTAATGGCATAATTCCTTCCAAGGTACAAAACAAAATTAAATGATCTTTTCTTGGTCATTAATCCTCCTAAGTGAAAGTACACTAATAGAAGAACTTCCTGTTGGGAAAAACTTAACACATGACAGATTTCTTGGTTAAAATTACAAAATGGGCTATAGATCATTCAATATCAGATAAATGCAGCCAGATTTTAATTGAGGTTCAACTGAATGGACATTTATTTATTTGTTTGTTTATTTTAGGCCCTTACCTTCCGTCTTGGAGTCAATACTGTGTATTGGCTCCAAGGCAGAAGAGTGGTAAGGGCTAGGCAATGGGGGTCAAGTGACTTGCCCAGGGTCACACAGCTGAATGGACATTTAAAAAAACCCTCAAAAAGTAGTGAGACTGGCACTCCTGTGCCCAGGTCAGCATTCCTTGGAACATGACCTTTAAAAGTCTCAAAGGAACTACAGTATAAATTTCCTTATCTCATTATAGGTGAACAGGGAGTGGGTAATGGAGCCAAAATTGCAGGATGGTGGTACCATTAAAAAAATCTAAAAAGAGCATTTAAACTTGAAAGACTTGGGAACTTTGAACAAGGTAGTAATGACAAACCATAATCCCAAAAGACCCATCATGAAACCTACTACTCAGCAGAGAGGGGTTTAAGATGTATTTAAGACTGTAGAATGAAATGAATTTTTTTAACATTATTTGCCTTTAAATATTTGTTTGTTTTTCCTTTTTTAACCCTTACTTTCTTGGTAACAACTCTAAGACAGGCGGGCAAAAGCAAGGCAAATGCTGAGGTTAAGTGCTTTCTTCCCTCAGGGTCACACAACTAAGAAGTTTCCAAGGCCACATTTGAACCCAGTCCTCCTGACTAGACCTGGTGCTCTCTCCACTGTACTACTAAGTGCCCCCACCCCCTGCCTATACATATTTTTAACAGGAGTTTGGGGTTTTATTTTTTTTTCCCTTCAATGAAGAAGGACCTGGGAGAGAAGAATTTTTTATGGAAAAATAAAATGTTTGTTTGTTTTTTAAAGTAAAATATTTATAGGAGATAGCATTCTAAATAGATGGACCAAGGGACTGCATATTGAGAGGATTTTTTAATGGAAAAATAAAATGTTTTAGGCTTGTCTTTTTTTTTTTTTTTTTTTAAAGAAAAATATTATAGGAGAAGATGGCATTCTAAATAGATGGACAGGGGGCAGCTGGGTAGCTCAGTGGATTGAGAGCCAGGCCTAGAGACGGGAGGTCCTAGGTTCAAATCCGGCCTCAGACACTTCCCAGTTGTGTGACCCTGGGCAAGTCACTTGACCCCCATTGCCTACCCTTACCACTCTTCCACCTATGAGTCAATGTACAGAAGTTAAGGGCCTAAAACAAAAATAAATAAATAAACAAACAAACAAACAAATAAATAAACAAATGAATGAATGAATAAGTAAATAAATAAATGAATAAGTGAATGAATAAATAAATAAATATCTAGATAGATAAGTAAATAAACAAACAAACAAACAAACAAACAAATAGATAAATAAATAAATGGATAGACCAAGGGACAGAGTATTCCACTGGTACTTAAAAAGAAATCCAGCAAGGTTCTTAGTTAATGAAGAAGCCAATGTCCTAAAGATGTACAAAGTCTAAACTGAAGACAAGTGGAAAATGGCTAAAGTGGTCACTCTCCATTTTATCCTAGTCACATTCAGGATGCTGACCTCTATGCTGAAAATCTCACCATTCCACCATAGCAGTGAATTTCATGGTGTTTATTCTCAGGCTGTCTTTAACTCTTGCCACCCATAAGGGCCTGGAAATGGCCCAGGAGAAGGTGGGGCAAGAGAAGTTCTTTTAAGGACTCATTTGGAGAGGCTCAAAGAAGCTTTTGGAGGTTTGGAATAGTTGCTGTGCTGAATATCAATGAGGGAAGAGAAGCTTTCCCCAGCAAACATGAAGTGGAAGGATTCATAGGAGGTAATTATTAATTAAATTAATATAATTAACTACTAAATTAAAATTAAATATAATTAACTATTAAAAAAACCTAAGGGGCTATTATTACCTCCACTTTATAGATGAGGAAAGCAAAACAGATTAAGTGACTTGTCCAGGTCTGAAGTAGGATCTGAATTCAGATCTTCCTCTCTCCTCATCTAGGTGTCTCTAATAGGACCTTCCTCTTAATGATTTTAGTTGGGGGGGAGGGGGAACACTGTAGTTATAGATCTTTATTTACTTAAAAATAAAATGCACCAGACAAGTGACTCATTTGAATCAGAACTGAGCCCAGCAAGGAGACAATTAACTGAAGAATAATTTTGAATAAAGAATTATTATGTAAACACTATGGCTGTGATACAAATAAGTGTTGCTTTTGAAATTCAGGGATATTTTGAGAATTTCATAGGTTGTGAAAGGACAGTTTGGGGACAGCTTGGTGGCTCAGTGCACTAGACCTGGAGTTGGGAAGATTAGAGTTCAAATCTGGCCTCAGACACTTCCTAGCTGGGTGAACCCATTTGCCTAGCCTTTGCCCTTCTAACATAAAAGTTGTTACTAAGTAAGGCTTAAAAAAAAATTTCAGTTTTATTAAATTTAAATTTTAAGAATCTGAAGTAGGGGGCAGCTGGGTAGCTCAGTGGATTGAGAGCCAGACCTAGAGACAGGAGGTCCTAGGTTCAAATCTGGTCTCAGCCACTTCCTAGCTATGTGACCCTGGGCAAGTCACTTGACCCCCATTGCCTACCTTTACCACTCTTCAGTATTATACATGTGTGTGTTCACCATCCAATCTTTCTCACTCCTTTACCATTGAAGATGAAGTCATCCTACCTTTATCACTCTTCCAAGGAGGAAGGTAAGAGTTTAAAAAAAAAAAAAGAATCTGAAGTCAAATAACACAGTCGATAAAAGAATTGCAAACTATTAGCAATCATATTAAAGTATGCCAATCACAAATAAAGTTTTGCCTCATAGATGGCAAATGGAATGAGAATGATCAATATTAGAACTGTTGTAGAAAGCCTGGGATGCTAATAATACATTGGGGGTTTTTTTTGGTTATTTTTATAAACTTTTCCCTTCCGTCTTAGAATCAATGATTCTGAAGAACGGGGTAGGTAATGGGGCTTAAGTGACTTGCCCAGTGTCTGAGGTCATATTTGAACTCAGAACCTCCCATCTCTGGGCCTGGTTCCCAATTTACTGAGCCATGTTGCTTCCCCTAATAATGCATTCTAGATGGAGCTGAGAACGGGGCCAACCATTCTGAAGAGCAAGACGGAATTATACAAAGAGAACAATTAAAACTTGTCCATATCTGGACCCAGAAGTCCTATTCCAAGGCATATATACCGATGCAAAAAATTAATTTCAAATAGGGATATCTTTTGTGAAATAATTTCCCCTTTAGCTTCCCAAGAACACTGAAAAGTTTCTCTCCCCAGGCTATGAAACCGGATTGGGTGCTCCCTTTTATTGAGATCTTTGTGGAGAGCAGGATTTGGGGCAGGGCTCACTCAGCAGCCATCTGGCCCACTTGGAAGATTAAATTAAGTGAGCAGAGGCCAAGCTGACCCAGTCAGGGAGGAATAAGGCTTGCTGACATCCTTGAGACTTAAGACTCTTGCTCTGATGAAGTCATGAGGGAGGGAGGGACCAAGGTCTCTGAACCCACCCCCTCAGTGACTGTTAACCAATCAGAAGTGTCCTGGGATATCCAGGGGAGGGACAAGGAATATACACTGGCCTATCAGCCCAGCTCAAGCTCCTCATAGTTCATTTGGATTAAGGAGAAAGTCTACTAGTTAGTAAAGATCTTCTTGATAGCAGCCAATTAAAGAATTTTACTTTACTGTCTTCCTTTTGTTTTATAAGGGTATCTTTACTCACAAGCCTTGGATTTTGTAAAATTTTAAGTATTATATGAATGTGTTATTTCCACCCAGATTGCTTCTGGTATTTTACGTGTGTGTGTGTTCACCATCATTTCCTTGAAATTATATGCATGTGTACACAACATGCATATAAAATTCTAGAAGCATATGAACGTAACATGCCCATAAAATTCTAGCAGCAATCTGGGTGGGAAAAACTCATTTAGATTACATGTAAAAATTTGCAAATCCAAAGCCTGACCATCTGGATGTAAGTCACCTTAGATGGGTGGATGATTATTTCTGGATATTACTGATTTGTTTTTAACCCTTACACAGAATTGATTCAAAGATGGAAGGTATTGGTTCCAAGGCAGAACAGAGGTAAGGGCTAGGCAATGGGGGATATATAACTTGCCCAGAGACACACAGGTAGGAAATGTCTGAGGCCAGATTTGAGCCCAGGACCGTCAGTCTCTAGGCCTGGCTCACAATCTTAGCTGCCCCTGTGCCTCCTGGATTAATTTAAACTGGAAATGGGTAGAGTCTTCAATCCCAATATGAATCAAGACAACTGCTTGGTTTTCACAGGGTAGCTGCAAGAATCAGGAGAGATAATGGCTATAAGCCATTTGTATATACTCTTCAAATTCAAGTTATCACTGCTTCCCCTCCCACAGAACTACTTCAGTAGATTAATCAGTAATTTCCCCAAAATTCCTCAATGGAATTTTTATCTGTGTTCTCATAAAACTACCCCATGTGCTGGAAGGCCACCTGTGGGCTCCTGCAACACAATCAGGTTAATTCCTTCAATTTTCTTATCATGGTTAAGGTTTTTTTTAATGCCGATTTTCATGTATAGCCTGTATATTCCTACCATGTGGTCTTTCAAATTTATTTGTAATTAAACCAAGAAAAAGTCTCATAACATCATTAGGAGATCATGCGATTATGATGGAGATTTAGTTTGTGCCAAGGATAAAAGGCCTGGACAACTTCCCAAATGCAATAATTCAACATTACCATATACAATTTCTTTTGGGAGCAGAGCCCAATCCATCACCCTAGATCAGAAAATGATGCTTTAATGCTTACAAAAGCATTTCACATGTATAACTTTATTCAATTTTTACCCAGCCAGGTGGATTCTACAAGTGTATATCAGAGCTTTAGAGTGGTAAAGTTTTGTTAAAACTGATAAGTATCAGAGGGAATTATATCAATGGTTCTCAAAATGTGGTCTGAAGAATTCTCATCAAAACTATATTTTCATAGTACTAATATATAGTGACACCTTATTTATCATGAGAGTTACGTTCCAGAGACCCCTGCAATAGGTGAAAATCTGTAAAGCAGTGGTGTTATATTTAATTATATTCATTATATATTATAAATAAATTATAAATATAATTATGTAAATAATATAAACATTATATAAATGTATGTTTATACATATATATTTTTATATATATATTTAAGGCTTTATAAACCCTTCCCACTCTCCTATAAATCTTTTCCACACTCTTATTAACCTTTCCCATACTCTTATTAAATAAAACACTTCATATGTTCTTAAACAACTTTCTACTCTTAAACCTACACAATTTGGCGCTTGGGTTTACTGCCAGAAGCCTTAGAAGACGCAGAACATTTGGGTGGCATAAGGCTTGAAATAATTCAAACTTTAAAAAAAAAACTTCACAAAAACACAACATCGCAGGGCAACACTACATGCAGAGAACACACATCGATATAGTGGACAAGGGGAGATGCTGAACATATGGCACAGTGAGGGNAAATTATGTGTTATGCATATATAAATATAAAATTATGTGTTATATAATATACTTTTTTTTTTTAGAGCCCGCAGTACAGTGAAGCTCTAATAAGTAAACCATGATATAGTGAGGGACAACTATATTATTTTTCTATTTAAAAACTTTCCCCTTTCCAACAGATGGTGATGGCAAGGATCAGGAGATAATGGCGATACGTCATTCATATATACCGTTTAAATACAGTTATCGCCTGCTCCCTTCCCACACAACTACTTCAATAGATAAAATAATTTCCTGAAAATGCCCCCACGGGATTTTTGTCTACACTCTCATAAAACTACTCAATGTGCTGGGAACATATACGTGTGAGGCCAGATCTTCTTTATATACTTCAAACTGACTAAATGAAGACACGGATATGAAAATCCAGTAGTCTTCTATTAAGCCATATGCCAGAGAGATGTGCAAAAAGATGTAAAATAATGTCACTCTTTTCACTAAACTTTTTTTCTGGAAAAAAACCTTTTTCATGAAAAATATTTACATTAACATATAATATGGGTGTGTTACTTTTAAATGAATAATATTTTTTTTTAATTTGTCAGTTTTAATTTCTAACTAATCCCCAACATATAGATTTGGTCTCTTCTGGCACATATGTGAAATCTTCTACTCTATTAAGAAACTCTGAACTTGAAGGTAGCTGGGTAGCTCAGTGGATTGAGAGCCAGGCCTAGAGACAGGAGGTCCTGGGTTCAAATTTAGCCTCAGACACTTGCTAGCTATGTGTCCCCTGGGTTAAGTCCCTTAATCCCCATTGCCTAGCCCCTTATCAGCTTTTCTGCCTTAGAACTAAAACACAGTATTGGTTCTAAGTCATAAGACAAGGGTTTAAAAAAAAAAACCCTTTAACTTTAAAAAAAGTCTTGTAACAAATACTAATTACGTAACCCTAGTTAAATTTTCTAATTCCACAGTTCTTGCCATTCATTTGCCAACATAATTTCCTTTTATCTTGAATGGGGCTAAAAAATAGCCTGGTATGATCTACTTTAGTTTGTAATACCTCAGACACTAAAACTGATTTATAGAAAATTTATTTATCTGGGGTTACAGGTTCAAAACAAAGACAATCAACAACAGAAGTTGGGGTTCATTATTTTTATTTCTAATATGGTGAATTATCAGTAGAGATAAGCCACATTTTTTAGTTGGGGTTCACTATTTTTATTTCTAATATGGTGAATTATCAGTAGAGATAAGCCACATTTTTTAGGAAGCTATTGAGGACATTTTTTTTTTAAATCCTTACCTTCCATCTTAGAATCAATACTAAATATTGGTTCCAAGGCAAAAGAGCATTAGGGACTAAGTTTTTGCCCAGCTAGGAAGATTAAAGATTAAGATGCTTATTTAAAGAGCCATAAAAGACATTCCAAGTTCTTACCAGATTTGTGTCGCTGACATTTTCCCTCTAATGGGACAGAAAGTAACTTTATATGCATATGGACTCTAGACCTGGTTCTCTCTATCCATGGAGTCACCGAGCTGCCTCTTCTTCAATCTTTTAAGAGTATAAAAAGTTTTCAAATCGATATGCAACTTAAAATGAAGGATAGCATCTCCATTCAATTTCATGGTCACAATAAAGTCACCTCTTAAAAAGAAGTCCTTGATCATGACAGAAAAGGACAGTCACCACCAAAGAAGGAAGAGACAGAGTTCTGACTGCAGATGGAAACACTCCAGCCTTCACTTTATTTCCTCCTTGAATTTTTTTTCCTAGTGTAAACAATGTTTTGTTTTTTTTTTCACAACATGACAAACAGGGAAATATGTATTTTATGATAACCTATGTACAACTTATATCATACAATCTGCCTTCTTAGGGAGGGGGGAGAGCTGGGAAGGAAAAGAAAAAAAAAGAAAAGGACAAATTTTTGAACATAATTTATGTGAGAATTTGTTTCTCTTGGATAAGAATCTTTATTATAATTTATTACACATTTATAACAAATATGTATTATATTATATATTGTTATATAAAGATAAATGGTAACTTTTTTTTAAAAATCCTCAAAAGAGCCATCCTGCTTTGAGTCAATATGAATGTGCATATTAAGCGACTCTCTGTCCTATTTCAGGGAAAATATCAACACAAATCTGGTGAGAACTTAGAATGTCTTTTAAAACTCAGCCTAAACTATTATGGGCCCTTTAAATAAGTATTTCAATCTTCAAACAACAACTCATTAATTTTGCCTGTTCATTTGCCAACATAATTTCCTTTTATCTTGAATGGGGCTAAAAATAGTCTGGTATGATCTTACCTTAATTTACAATACCTCATTATAACTGAGCTATCTTTGTACATTGGCAAGACTCCATGTTTCTACCAAGGCACTCAGCCCAGAAAGTTTACTGAAATTATTGTTGCATCCTTATATACTATTTCGTGTTCTTTAAAAAGTTTGTTATTCCCTACAACGATGTGTGGGGTACTTAAATAATGTGATCTCCAACATGCAGCTGTGATCTCTATAGGACACATGTGAAATAGTCTACTATTAAATAAACAATTTCTTAAGAAACCCTGACCTTTTAAATCCAGCTTCTGACAAAATACTAATTGTACAACCCCAGTTAAGTCTTCCAACTTCTCAGTGCTTTCTGGAAAAATACTGTAATTGACAGAAGACTTAAAATTTATCTGCATGGGGTTCCGTTTTCAAAATAAAGAAAATAAGTCAAAGTTGGTATTCTGTAGTTGTCTGAAATATGGATCTCACTAAATAATTTAACTTAAAATAAAATCACAGATCTGGAACTTTAAAATGGGGGACAGAGGGGGAGTACCTTGGTCATCTAATCCAACCCCTTCATTTATTACACACAAAGAAACTGAGACCCGGAAATTCAAGTGACTTGTTAGTCATTTCACTTAATATGAAAGTCTTAGACTCAAAGACCTCTTGGGTCTCTATATCTATAATCAACTTGCAGACAGACTTCAGTACAGGAGAAATGGTAAACCAATATGAAGAACAAAGTGAAGTATGAGAAGACTTCTATGAACTAAAGCAAAATGAAGAAGAATCAGGTAACAATATAAATGCAAAGAACACTGATGAAATCAAAACTGAATGCTATATAACTGCATTGAACAAACTCAGAATGGCTCTTGCTTTGTGGATTGTGGGGAATTTCTTCATCTACTTTCAGACTTTATGGATATTTGGTTAGTTTTGCTGAAATGCTTTTTCCCCCCACTTTCACTTTTATTCTTTTTTTTTCCCCCCAAGAGATGGCTCTCTGGATGGATGGGAGAATTGAGAAATGAATTATCTAAAACCAACAAGATTTCACACAGCATGAGAAAGTAGAAAGGGAACTGGCTTTAGAAGCCAAAAACCAGATGTAGGTTCATATCCCATTTCTGTCACTTACTACCTGGATGACTTTAGATGAGTCATTGGAATTCTCAAGCTGTGCTTCAAGACCTCAAAAGTTCCTTCCATCTACATATATGCTATCTCCCCTTCAAAAAGCAAAAAATGAACTAAAATTTGCCAAAATACTTTCAATCAAAATATTTAAACATCTATTCTTTGTACAATATTTTACTTTAAAATAAAAAAAGGTTAAGTAACTTGCCCAAGATCACATGGATTGTGATATTGGAAATTTGGGGGTCCTTGAACTAATTTTGATTTCCCTGGTCTAAACTTCCTGTGGACATTTAAGACTCTTAAAAACTACATTTCCCATGATTCCTCTTGCGTAATACAGGTGTATATATATCCATTTTATTTCTTACAGGATAAAAGGAGGGCTTCACATTGGAATTCAAATCCAGGTTCTCAGACTCTAGTCAAAAGTAGATAAATAATTATTGCATATTAAAATCTTTATCAGGGCATGGGAAGGGAGAGAATCTGGTCAAAATTTAAAAATAAATTTTACATGTAATTGGGGAGGGGGAAACATTTTTTTTTAAGTAGGTAAATGCCTAGATGAATAGTTTTTGTTCAGTCATTTTTCAGTCCTGTCTGACTTCCTGATATATTTGAGGTTTTCTTGGCAGGGATGGGTTTGCCATTTCTTTCTCCAGCTTATTTTATAGATAAGCAAACTGAGGCAGAGTTAAAGGATTTGCCCAGGATCACCAGGCTCTCATGTCTTGAAGCCAGATTTAACTCGAGAAGATGAGTTTCCCTAATACCAAGCCTAAAGCTCTATCCACTGCACCACCTAAGCTGCCCCTAGCTAATGGTCTAATTCAATTTAAAATTGTTTCTGGGGTCAACAGCAACAGCAAATAACAATAATAATCTTTACTACATGATAAGCAATCTGCTAAATGCTTTACAATTATTATCTAATTTGATTCCCACAATCACCCTGTTTTTTATTATAAAATAATTTTTTATTTTTATTATTATCCCCATTTAATGGATGAAGAAATCAAGTTAAAGATTGTCCAGGGTCCCAAAGTAAATGTCTAAGGTCCAATCTGAACTCAGCTCTGATTCCAGGGCTGTATAGTTGAAGAAATAAAATCTTCTCTCAAGGTTTAAAGAAAGGCAGAGGAACTTTTGTTTCAGGATTTCAGGACTGCTGGGCTTCAGAGGTTCACAGAGCATGGCAACTGAGTGAGTCATTTCCCTGTAATCCCCAAGTAATTTGTTCACTACCTACATTGTTCTAGCTAATCAAATGGTCCTTAATTGGCCCCATCAGCCTCCCCGGGCTGGTAAGGTTTCCTACCTTCCTCCTATCTCTCACACCCTTTCTCTAGGTGGAGAAAAAAAAATAATTAAGGTCCAGATAACACTTTTCTATATATAAGCCATTAATGAATTCTCCAAAATGGGGTCTAAGCAAAAAATTCATGAAATTTAAGTAATGCAATCATATATTAATTAAATTATATAATATAAAAGTAAATAATAAGGGAAAAAAGAAAAGAGAAAATTTAAGCTATCAAAAGCATTTTTTTTACAAATACACATAAGAGAATGGAAGGAATCAAAGAGGACAGCTTTGAAACCTATGTGTTGAATTTATTACATACTTTAAAAAGCTCCAACATGACAGATTTGTAATTTCACGTTATATAATCTCTTCTGTTCTTCTCCAAGAATACTGACATGCTCATTTAATTTGGGTCTTTACATTCAAAATAAAATGTAAAAATTTGAGCTTAGGGGAAAAAAAACAGGATATGGGTCTCAAATATGTATCAGAGAATACAAGTTCAAATCAAAACAATCACTTATTACTTTTGTATATACTCTGGCCAACTCATCTAGCCTCTTTGTGCCTCAGTTTCCTTATTTGAAAAAATGAGTTGGACTGGATATCCCATAACACAGTCAAACTCTGTTAGTGTATTGCTGAGTTGTTTCTTTTTGTTTTGCTACAAAAAGTGACTGACTGCATAAGGGAAGTGGGGAGGGATTTGTTCAGAAATAAAAGTGATATAAAAACAAAAAATAAATTCAAACACGAATAACTCCTAAGTTGAGATTGCCCCTAGCAACCACAACTAACAGAAAAAAATTACTGATACATTCTGGTTTTTACAACACCCATACTTCCCCAAACAAACCAACCCTTCCTCAACTGCAAACCCGCAACTTTTTACAAACTGCTTTGAATTAAAACACTTTCGGGCTATATCTTTAAGTGTTAGTTTTAAACACGTCTTAGTAATCAGAAATTTAATACAGCTTGCTCAGAGTAAAGAATCAAAAAACTTGTCGCCTCAGAGATGTAAGAAAATTAGTAAAACTTGGGGCTTTAGTACTATCTTTATGTGAAATCTACTTGTTAGAAAAGTGTTAAGTTGACAAAATGAATTTTTCACGTGTAAAATATTTTCTCGGGGCAAAGTAAAAGGTGTTTATTGTAAGTCCAATTAAGCTCTTGCTGTGGAAGCAGTATTTAATAAACACAATAAAGAAAGCATTTAATGCCAAACTTGGCAGAAGTTTGTAAGCTAGACAAGTCATGCACTGCCTTCAACTATCTGCCTCCTGAAATGTCCAATATGTAAATCATTTTAAAACATGCACGAATCATTTTAATTTATTTATTTTTAAGCCTTCTCTTCCCTTTACACAATACTGTGTATTGGTTCCAAGGCAGTAAGAGCTTCAATGGGGGTGAAATGACTTGCCCAAGGTGATCACATAGCTAGGAAACATCTTGAGACCAAATTTAAACCCAAGATTGCCCGTCTCAAGGCCTGACATTGAGCCACCTAACTGTCCCTCCCCACCCCCATGCTTCATTTTTTTTTTTTTTTAATTTTACACCCTTAACTTCTGTGTATTGACTTATAGGTGGAAGATTGGTAAGGGTAGGCAATGGGGGTCAAGTGACTTGCCCAGGGTCACACAGCTAGGAAGTGTCTGAGGCTGGATTTGAACCTAGGACCTCCTGTCTCTAGGCCTGGCTCTCAATCCACTGAGCTACCCAGCTGCCCCTTCATTTTATTTTATATGCATGTTTAAGAAAAATTTTCTTAATGATACATGTAAAACCCAGTGGAATTGTTTGTCAGCTCTTGGAGGGGGGGAGGGAAGAACACAAATCATGTAACCATGGAAAAATATTTTTAATTAATTGAATTTAAAAAATAAAATAAAATGAATATGGGTTAGTATTTGCAAAAAGAAAAAAGAAAAATGTGCTGAGGGCAGCTAGGTGGCACAATGGATAGGGATCGAGGGAAGAAGTCAAAAGAATCTGGGTTCAAATCTGGCCTTAGACACTTCCTACCTTGTGAATCTGGGCAAATCTATCTAACCCTTTTTGCCTAGCCCTTGCCTTTCTGTCTTAAGAGTTGTTACTAAGACAGAAAACAAGGATTTTTTTTTACAGAAACAAGAAAAAAAAAATGTCCTCACTATGATTTACTCAGACCTGCTACAGGTAAGAACTACTTGAAAAGGCCAATGCAACATTTCTTAACCAAAGGTTCAAAGAACTTCTTTTTTAAAAATATTCTGCTATTGCATTTCCTTGGTAATCTTACATATTTTATGCACTGAAAAACATTCTGAGAAGAGTATCCATTGGCTTCCTCAGACTGCCCAGAGTCCATGACACCAAAATAATTGATAACAGCTTTAATAAGGCCACCTCTCTGACTAATAAAACTTATCTCTGAAGACAATCTTCATGGTTTGGGAGGCCGGAAGTAGAAAAATCAAGAGGGGGCACCCTTCAGTGGCATATTCCAATCCTCCCCAGCAAGAAGGGTGCCCTGAGGAGCACCCAGCCTAAAGGGGCTGAAAGGGACTTGCCCGTTGGGGAAGGAAAGAAGGTGGGAAAATGAATCATGGAACCATGAAAAATAAATATTCTAAATAAATAAACTTTAAAAAATAAAATAAAATTGACACCCCTCGCTTTAAGAATGAGGAAAACTGTCCAAGGTCTTACAACTAGTTATCGGCAGAGAGTCCCCATTAAAAATGAAGTCTCTTCTCTAAAATAAATAAACTTTGAAATAAAAATGAAGTTTCTTCTTAATTAAATAAATAACTTAAAAAATGAAGTCTTTTCTTAATCTTTTTTAAATTAAATGAGTGAACTTCTAAAAAATATGAAGTATCTTCTTAATTAAACTTTAAAAAAATGAAGTCTTTTCTTAATTAAATAAACTTTTAAAAAAGATGAAGTCTCTTCCCTAAATTAAATAAATAAATGAGCGAGCTTTTAAAACAATGAAGTCCCTTTTCTTAATTAATTCAATAAATAAACTAAAAAATAGAAATGAAGTCTCTTGGAGGCAGCTGGGTAACTCAGGCAATTGAGAGCCAGAAGTAGAGATGGGGAAATTCTGGGTTCAAATCTGGCCTCAGATACTTCCCAGCTGTGTGATCCTGGGCAAGTCACTTGATCCCACCCATTGCTGCCTTAGAACCAATACACAGTATTGATTCTACAATGGAAGGTAAGAGTTTAAAAAAAAAGTCTCAATTCCCAACTCTGTACGCTATTCCATGTGTGCTTTGCCATTCTGGACTTGGCTCATTTTATCTAGCCCATTTGCCCACGCCATGCCCAAATAAGAGTTGAGACATCTCATGGCTATCAACCGAGTTCCCTAAAATAAAGAGTTTATTTTTCCCTCCATCCCTCAAATACATGGAAATTTTTGACAACATGGCATCATGGAAAGAGATGTGGACGCCTACTGGGCCATGTGGTTGGCCACGTGACTTGGTTCCAGCCCCGCCTCAAAGCCATCTCTAGACAAAAAAAAAGCTGCCTCCCATTTATGAGGATTTTTTTCAAAGCCATTATTTCCTCACAAGATTTGGAATGGAAGTCCCGGGTCAAATTCTTTGCTCCCTGCTACCTCCTAGATATCTTTTAATCCCTCCCTATCAAGTGGCTTCGAAAAGCATTCGAAAATGAGGAAAGGTTAGACAATTTAGCTGGGTCACACAGCTAATAACAAGGACAGAACCAAGGTCTTTCAATTTGGAATCCAAGCTGCCCCACTGGAATTTGGAGATGATCTAAAAATGGCCAATGCAAAGAAAAATCTCACGGCTTGAAGATTATATTCCATGGAGCACAGAATAGGTGGTCTGCCTGTGGCCTGCAGCTGGGTGGCTCGGGGGATTGAGAGCCAGGCCTAGAGACAGGAGGTTCTGGGTTCAAATCTGGCCTCAGACACTTCCCAGCTGTGTGACCCTGGGCAAGTCACTTAATTCCCATTGCCTACCCTTACAGCTCTTCTGCCTTGGAGCCAATACATAATAATGATTCTAAAGCAGAAGGTAAGGATTTTAAAAAATTAAAATTGTTTTTTCAATGGACAAAAATCTGCCCTTTCTCCTACCCATATACTCTCCCAATTGAGAATAAAGAAAAGCAGAACTCTTCTTACAGACATACACATATAGTCAAGCAAAAACAAACATCTGCCTGAGTCAGGAAGGGATATAGTCCAAGGAAATAAGGGCAACTTTAAAACCCAGTTAGAGGATTTGCTGATTCATGGCTTTCTTCAGTTTAAGGAACCCTAAAGGAATGCGAAAATACAGTCCCATTTTGCTGATCAATTTTTGTTTTCCTAATATTAAGATTCAATCATTTTTCTTTGCTTTAAGGAGATGATGGGGAAAAAGACACATTAAGCAATAGAAAATCTGGAGAGAGGGGAAATAAAGGTAAGGAGGGAGGGAGGAAGAAAGGAAGGGAAAGGAAAGAAGGAAGAGAGGAAGGAAGGGAAGGAGGGAAGACCCTGAATTTTGAAAGAATGACAAATAAAAATATGTAGTTGCTTTGTGATTTAACTAGCAATTTGACCTTGGGGATTTGATTCCTCCTCTCTCAAGAAAGGCCCTGGGAATATTAGATCCCTAAAGTCTCTTTCACAGTTAGCATTCTATAACCCTACTGGTAGGAAGAAAAGCAACTAGGTTTATACAAAGAATTACTGTAGATTAAAAGCTGAAATGGGTCTTTAAGAGTTCATCTAGCCCAGGCATATTAAATCTCACATTGATTGAGTTATTGTCAAAAAAAAATTCATATTGGGGGCAGCTGGGTGGCTCAGTGGATGGGAGGTCCTAGGTTCAAATTTGTCCTCAGACACTTCCCAGCTGTGTGACCCTGGGCAAGTCACTTGACCCCCATTGCCCACCCTTACCAATCTTCTGTAATGGAACCAATACAGAGTAATGATTCTAAGACAAAAAATAAAGGTTTTAAAGGGGAAAAAAAATCATATTAGACTGTCTTCTCTTTGGTAAAATGTTAATCCAATTACAAAAGAAAAACAATTCAAGAATCTTAACAATTAGGAAACTGAGAGGATGGAATAAATTTAGCAAAGTAAGTCACCTGACCAAGGTGAGCCAGTCCAGAGCAAAGAACAGAAGCCAGAACTCTGAATACCAAAACTGAGGTGTTCTTTCTGACCTGACCTATCTTGAGTCTTCCAGCTTGCAAATGTTCCAAAACAGACCAGGTTTTGTAGTTTGTTTTTGTTTTTTTTTAAACCCTTAATCTTCTGCTCCAAGGCAGAAGAGTGGTAAGGGTGGGCAATTGGGGGTCAAGTGACTTGCCCAGGGTCACACAGCTGGGAAGTGTCTGAGGCCAGGTTTGAACCTAGGACCTCCCATCTCTAGGCTTGACTCTCAATCTACTGAGCCACCCAGCTGCCCCCCTGGTTTGCTTTAAAGATCCATCAGGATAGTTTATGAATTTTCTGTAGGTACTCTAGCTCAATTTTAGATTTCGAGCTAACAAGCATTGATTAAATGCTTATTTCCGTGCCAGGGTCGTATGCTAGGCACTGGGAGGACCCAAAGAAAGACAAAAAAACAAGCCCTGCTCTCCAGGAGCTCCCAGCCTAGCCAGGGAGACAAAAAGGAAACAACCACAAAAGGTACAGAGATGACTGGCACAGACTAAAGTAGAGATAATAAAGGTATTATTAGCATTAAGACCACTTAAAAGCTATACAGTCCAGAGAGGCCAAGTTTCCATGACATCATTAGCACTAGGAGAAAACGCTAGCTGTCCTGGTAGGGTGTCTTTCCAACTCTTAATAGTGGTGACTGCAACTATTTAAACTATTTTATAATACTAAAATATTTAAAAGATAAAATAAATATTAAAAATATATAAATATAGAATAATAATCATTATTATTACAGATAAAAATAATCTTAAGAATGTATTATATGTACAGTACTGGGAAAGATACCCAAGTGAAAAAGAAAGGATCAGGTTCTCAAAATTCCCCAAGATTTTGCAAACTAATAGGGGAAAGGGAAGAATAGGCCACATTAAGAAGCAGAATGTGAAAAGCAGCAAAACTGGGAGCCACACAAAGTACTAAGAAAAATGGAGGGGAAAGAAAGGTCTCAGGAACAGCTGGGTGGCTCAGTGGATTGAGATCCAGGCCTAGAGAAGGGAGGTCCCAAGTTCAAATCTGGTCTCAGACACTTCCCAGCTGTGTGACCCTGGGCAAGTCACTTGACCCCCATTGCCTACCCTTATCACTCTTCTGCCTTGGAGCCAATAATACATAGGATTTGATTCTAAGACAGAAGGTTTAAAGTAAAAAGGTCTCAGCTGGGACAGGCAGGCATGGCTTGGCTTCACACAGAGGGCATAAAGGGAGAAAGCAGCGGGCCTTCAAATCCAGCCTCATCCACTTACAATGTGACCTCTAGCTAGGCAAGTCACTTACCCAGTGTGCCTCAGTTTCCTCATCTGCAAAATGTGTCTAACAGCACTTCCTAGTACTACTGTGACAACAAAATCAGATATTTGTTAAGGCTTTGCAAATCTTAAAAGGGCTATACTAGTTCTCATTACCTCTGATCTAATTAAATTGCTTTCAGGCAGTGTTTATGAGCTACACGGCAACAAAAATTATTTTGGTTTCCTTAAAACAAAAGTTTAACTTAACTACTCATGTTGCACTGAAGTCCACTAAAATACATTAATAAAGTCTGTTATTTCAAGTATAACCCAATGGAATTGCTTGTCAACTCCGGGAAGGGGATGGAAGAGGGCAGGGAGATAACATGAATCATGTAACTTTGGAAAACTTATGTGTAAATTTGTTACTGGAATAAAATAAAGAAAAAAAATGTTGATAAATAAAGTCTGGTATTCAACCAAAAAAAAATCTTCAGCCTTAAATGATACCTAAAATCAACTCATCTATCTGCATTTTGCAGGAAACAACTAAAACTGTGATTTTTCTTAAAAGTCTCATAGCTATGGAAGGACTAAATTCATTTCCTAGTTATATAATACTTTACCACTTTACAAATCCTTTATTTGTATTATATATTATATATTTATAAAATAAATTATTTCTACACATTCACTCAGGAGAGATAAAGAGTGATTTCACCTTTTGAGCCTGTTTCTCCATATGGAACATGAACAGGAATGAACTAGATTTCAGGTCTCTCTTGCCCGCTTTAATATTCCCAATTCTGAACTTGAATAAAATCAAAAAACTCAAATAATATTATTAATATAATAAATATATAACCAATATAATAAATTAAACAAATAATAAATGTGATAAATTAATGATGTTCAGAATTGGATTTACTTACTCTGAAGCTAGAGGGAAGTGAGAATGCAGAGAGAGAGATTATTTATTATTAATAAGACATGAAAGGGATGTAGATATTGGAGCTGAGGAATGATTAAATCTCCAAATTTAACATCCAGGTCATGGAGGTTCTCATGGAAATACTTAATCAGATACTTTTAAGATACTCAAAAAACTATTTTCAAATCCAATCTTCTTGTCTCATCACTTTGTTGTTATGCTGGAGTTAATATTAAATTAGAGTCCAGCAATATTTAGTAAGTGCCTACTATGGGCCAGGGACAGTGTTAAATTGTAGAAATACAAGAAATGCTTTCCTGGGGTTCACAATATGCCAACAAGTATCTACAAATAGGATGTACTGTACACAGGATAAACAGGAGATAATCAGAGGGAAATAGGCAGCTAGGGGACACCAGGCTGGAGTCAAAAAGACTCATCCCAGTTCAAATCTGGCCTCAGAGGCTTCCTATCTGTGTAACCCTGGGTAAGTGACGATCTTTTTTTGCCTCAGTTTCCTCACCTGTAAAATGAGGTGATGAAAGAAAACAGCAAACCACTTCAGTACCTTTGCCAAGAGAATCTCAAACAAGGTCACAAAGTGACTGCAATGACTGAACCAGACAAATCACAAAAGGGAGGGCATTGTTGGCATTAAGGAAGATTGGGAAGACTTTTTATATAAATTTACATTCCTAGAGCACAAAAACTGATCAGGCCTGGGAAGGCCCTGGAAGGTCTTAAGAAAAAGTCATCCTAAAACTTTCCTGTCCATAATCCATTAAAATCATTAAAAGAGAGAGGTGACTAGGGCATTCTTTTTCTGATACCCAAGAAGGGGGAAAAAATCTAGTTAAGTACAAAGTGATTAATTATATTTCAGGCAAGCACACCCTACAGGAGGCTAAACTTTGCTTTGTTATAAGGGATTTACTCTATAAAAGCTTTTAATTCCACTCTCCATACACACCCTGCCCTGAATCTGTCTTTTCACCTTTTAAATTTCGTTCCTCTTGGCATGCTTTTCATGGTATTTAGATAATACTTCTCAACACTGCCAAGTTGAGATCTGTTGATTCCTCACCTGGCTGTTCTAATTGCAAGAGCCTACATTTTCTTTCAGTTTTTGGCACTTGGACCAATATTAAATAACTCTCCCTTTATTTTGTTTCTTGGGTTTTGGTCAGTCTTGGTAAACAAAAATATGTCCTTGCTTTTTTTTTTTTTAATAAGCTAGACACAAGGACCAAGCACAGCTGGCCCTTAGAAATTAATTTTATATTCTTCCATTTTTATAAAATCAAACAGTTACAATGAAACTTAATAGAGTTGTGGGATAGTTTTGCTAAATTAAGGCCAAAACAAATCCTAAGAATGATCCAAGTAGGTCCTAGCCCTGTCTTGTAACTGTTTGTGTGGAGCCTAGAATTTAAAAAAATAAATATTAAAGGTGAGTTAGTTTTAAAACAATGTATCATCAATTTAAGAAATCTGAAAATCTATGAGCAAAGTATTATTCAAGTTTATGGGCTTTTTTTTTTTCAAGAAGGTATTCATCTTTTTACACCTCACTCAGAGGTTTAATCTAGTGGCATTGGTCTCCAGGGCTGTTCCAAGAACAAGACACTCACTCTTTACCTCCCTGCATTTTGGGTGATTGTCCCTCCTCTCCATGCCTGAAATGCTCTCCCCTCTCTCCTCCGACTTCCCTGGCTTCCTTTAAGTCCCTGCTAAAATTCCATCTTTTATAGGAAGCCTTTCCCAAACCTTCTTGTTAATTTTTCCCATTTATCCTGTAGACAGTTTGCTTTGTATATATTTGCTGGCTGTCTTCACCTTTAGAATACAAGCTTATTGAGGGAAGGGATTATCTTTTACCTCCCACCTCTTTTTTTTTTTTTGTTGTTGTTGTTTAACACAGTGCACCGCGTGCAATAAATGCTTAATAAATGTTTAGCAATTGATTTGTTGATTAGCATGGAAAGATCACTGGGATTATCATTAGGAATGCTGGCGTTTAAGTCCAGTTTCACATTCTAGCTGAGTGACCCTGGCCAAGTCATATAACTGGCTGGTTCAGTTTCTACTCAGTAAAATGGTGATAAGAGCACCTACCTCCCAGGATAATTGTGAAACTCAAAAGAGATGTCTGTAAATCCTTCTTAAATATATAAACACTAGCTATTAAAGCTAGTTTCTTTGAAAATCTCTTATCAAGAAAGAACTCTGATACTTACTCTGATAAGTACTTCCTTGACCTGAATCTTAAATCTGGAGATTTAATCATTCCTCAGGTCTAATATTATCTACACCTCTTTAATCTCTTATTAATAAATAATCTCTTCTTTATCTGTATTTTCACTTCCCTCTAGCTTTAGAGTAAATAAATCCCAATGCTATTTATAGCTTTAACGACTTAAGACCTCCTTCCCGACAATCACAGACTACAGTCTAGAAGGGGACTCAAAAGGCTACCCACCCCAGCCAATTTACACCGTCAATCCACTGAACTTGACCACTGGTGAAAAGATACTTCAAATTTCAAAACCCTAAAAAAGGGAAGGAAGGGATGGACATTAACTAAAGGCTATTAAAAAAGTAGTGAAAAGAATTAACTCTCTAGGAGTTCAGCCCTTCTGGTTACCAGCATCCTTGATAACACGCTGGATGCCAGTGGGTCGGAAGGGGTCCCCCTCTCATTCGATCTCTTCCTTAAGAAAACTTCCATCCCCAATCAGATCATCCTAACAATAATAATTAACGTTTATATCCACTTGAGGAACTTTTCCTATCAGCTCTTTGCTGAAAAAGGGAACTTTCCAAACATTCCACTAACTTTTCGGCCCTAGCACTACAACTCGCTGAAAGAAACGGGGGAGGAGTGTGTACTAAATAACTACTTAAGCCTGTTTCCCCCAAAGTTCTATCCACTCCCCATACTTCTTGGCAAATATGTTGTCTAAGATGCGGTTAGCTCTTATAATTATTCTGATGAGAAGTCCAATAAAAAGCTGAGGTGAGACGTAGGAAACCGCGGCCACAGCCTCCTAGAAGGGAAACTTACCTTCCTCCAAGAGCATAATAAGGTCACGCATGCGGCAAAGACAATATTAACAAGCATTACACATGCACCTTCCTGTCCGGGGCAATTCTGTACTTCCTCACTAGCCTGGGTGCCTCCACCTACCTCGAGCCCTCCCACCCAAGAGGAATCCTCAGGGCAGAGTCTTCGCTAAAAACGCTCTCAGGGAGGGATGGGGGGGGAGGAGAGAAACGGGGTGCGCCTCCAGGGGGAGGATGCAAAGCGGAGGGCATGGATGGAGGAAGGCTGATGCAGGAAGGGTCGGGGATAAGCTGCGGGAATGGAAAGAGATGCCCGCACACCACCCCCAACGTTTATTTTAAAGGCGGGGAAAGGCGAAGGGAGAGGGTTGACGATGGGGAAAGACCTGACAGGTCGACACTGAGAAAAAGCTATCAACTTGGGATGGGTCTAAAAGAGAGGGTGGGGGAAACCCCAGCTTGCAAGCAAGCATGGAAGGGAGAGGGCTGGCGCTGCATGAGGGAGGCCCCAGCTTTGCAAAACGAGAGCGAAAGAGCAAGCGCGGGGCAGGGGAGGCAGTGGGGAAAGGCGGCGGTGGCGGCAGCAACGTGAGCGTGGCCTCTGCAGCAAGCAGCGAGCACCCGGCCGCCGGCCTGCTCGACTCCCTGGAGCTGGCCCCCTAGGGCTCCGGCCAGCCGCCTTCTCCCTCACCTTTGGGAGAAAAAAAAGGCGCACCCCGGGGAGGTCGACTTATCCCAGTGAGGAGCAAAAAAAAAAAAAAAAAAAAAAAAAAGACGCCCAGACCTAGGGGGAGGGAGGGAGGACGAGGAAGGCGTCTTTCCTCTCGCTCCCAGGCAATCCTGTATTGTTCAATCTTTGCGATGCTTACCCCAGCAGACTCCAGTAGCTGGAGAAGGAGGCGGGAGGCTGGGGTAGGGGGTGCAGATGGGAGGAGCGGGAGCGGTTAGACCGGGCTTCCCGTGGGGTGGGGGGGACCGCGTGTTACCTTTCGCACAGAGCTGGAAGTCGAGGGTGTTGTGTCGCGCGGCTGCCATAATGAGGTAGAGCCCAGTGCCATGCCTGGTGGAGGCGGCCGCTGCTGCTGTTTGCTTGCTGCTGCTGCTGCTGCTGCTTCTGCTGCCGCCGCTAAAGCTGCTGCTGCTGCGTGTGCAACCGTGTGTGCGTGCGTGTGTATGTGTGTGTGCGCGTGTGTGTGTTAGGCTGCACTGGCGAGTGCGCTTCGCTATTTGAGGCCGGGGAGGGAGGGACGAGTCAGGAAAGGAGAGGAGAGAGAGAGAGAGAGAGGGCGCGCGCACGAGCGAGCCAGCCCCGCAGCTGCAGAGCGCAGGGTTGCTCAGTCACACGGGAGGGAGGAGGGGCGAGACGCGACCGTGCGGACGCTCGAGGGAGGGAGGGAGAAAGAACTCCGCTGCCAAAAAAAAAAAAAAAAGAGGAGCTTTGCCTAACCCCAGAGGGGGAAGTGAACCTAGGGGAGGGAAGGAGAATTCTTAAAACCTGGGAGAAAAAGCTCTTCTATCCTATGCGTGCCGGCCGAGAAGGACTAGTGGTTGCTGGGCACGCCAGCATCTTTCCACTTCAACATCTTGGGTGCAAAGCTGATGGGTGCAGCTCTGGGAAAATGCAGCAGCTACTCTCCTTAATAGGTTCTTTCCCGGGTTATGTATAGAAAGCAAAACTTATTATTTCCCGAGAGCAGAGACCTAAGCTTGAAGTGGGGAGGGGAGGGAACAGCCAACTAGCCCTCTCTTTTCATTTCCCGGTGCAAGAAAGTAAATGGGAATTTTCTCCAGTGTGTCTCTCTTTTTTCACTACCTTATCAAAAAAGAAAAAAAATGCTTCTTGCTTTCCCCTTCTAACTACTGCAAGAAACGCTGCCCTCCCAATTTTTGTCCAGTATAGCACAGAGTTAAAGTAAGGTGCAAAATAAACAAATCACAGTTATTATTACTGTGGATCTAGCCCTTGGGATGGGAATCGCTCAACTTTCATGGACCAAATAGGAAGCAAAAATATATATTGAAGACAATACTTATTAGGGATCAGTAATTTTCTTCCAGCTTAGACGTTAGGAAGTTTAGACAAAATGTTCCTGGGTGAAAATAATTTGAATTAGTAACTTTTTACATAACAATTTATGTTATGCTTCCTACTTCACTGAGGGTTGCTTAAAGGTCAAGTCATTTTTCAATTTCTCTTAACACAAAAAAGTTTTTTGAAAAAGGGATTCCAAATTCTAAAGACGCATAAAAGTCATCAAAGGTTAGCAAGTTTATCACAATATGAAAAAAACAACTGAATAAAATGGCATGAATAACCTCCTTGGACTTAACACATGTTCTTCTACCTTGACTAGGAATTTGATTGTATGTCTAATTCCATTTTAAGTTAAACATTGTTGATCAATGTTGAGTTTTAGGGTCCAATTTTAGCTCTTTTGTCTTCACTTATATGGAAGGTAAACAACATTCTCCTAGTAATCGTGATCCTGGGTCAAATACCAATAATCTTTTGTTGTTTCTTATTTATGGAGACATCCTGTCACTTTGGAGGATCTGCCCTCTGCACAAAAAAACAACAACATGAAGGGGGTTGGGAGGGAAAAAACAAACAAAAGAAAATATTTCTAGAAAGTTCTAGAAAATGCATGTAAAGTTTCCTGGTTTATAAAAAGTTTGTGTTTACAAGACCTTTCTCTTCTTTCCTGTGAGAATTACTCTGTTTTACCCGATTTGAAATGAAAGGTAATGGCAAAAAACCTTCTATGCCTGGGGCATGAGAACCCACAAAAGCTTATTTCAAACAATGTAAGGTTCTCCTCCCACTAGACCTCCCTCCCTTTGTTTTATACAATAAAAACAAGGTCAAGGGGAAGCATATGATTTAGTGCTTTAGTGTAATGGAGATGCAGAAGTCCCTTCCTGCTCTTCCACTAACTCCTTTTCTGCCCTTGGGAAGGTCAAGATCCCTACCTCAGTTTCCCTATGAAAACTGGAGGAAAAAGTAAAGAATCTTCAACTGTATGTAAATAGCTCAATACTTGCTTAATTACTAACTTCATTACATAGTTCAGTCATTTACCTCATCTCTGACTCAGTGACCCCATTTGGGGTTTTCTTGGCAAAGATACTGGAGTGGTTGGCCATTTCCTTCTCCAATTTATTTTATAGAGGAGGAAACAGAGGCAGACAAGGTTAAAGGAATTGGGGGGGGGGAGGGAGTTGGGAAGGGGGGAGCCTACTCAGAAGTGTCTGAGGTTGAAATTTGAACTCAAATCTTCCTGACACTAGGCCTGGAGCTACATCTAGGGCTCTGGGTGTTAGTCAACCTAGCTAATCCAGTGAATGAATCAATGGAAAAAATAGAAAGCATTTATGGAGCCACACCCTCAGCTACAGATTGGTAATAAAAGTCAAAAGGGAGAGAATTCCTGCCCTCCAGGGCCTTACTTTCTCTCCGTGGAGGCTGAAGCAGTCTGGGAGGTTGTGTTGGGCCAGAAAGGCCCCACTGTGGTAAGCCCAACTGATGGGCTGTTGGCTGATCCAGCTAAAATTGATTGTATTACAATTATTGGAGTAAAAAGTAGAAAAAGGGAATAAGGAAACATTTGTGTACCAGAAGACTGGGAAGAAAACAGTGAGGCACCATCCCAAATTGGAAGCTAAAATCTTTTTAATAATAGTACTTTATTGTTTGCAAAGCACTTTACAAATATTGTTTTATGTTATCCTCATAATAACCTTGGGAGGTAGGAGCTACTTTTATTCTCCATTTTACAGATTGGGAAACTGAGGCAGACATGTGCTACATGGATGTAATGAAATATTATTTCACCACAAGAAATGATAAATAGGAAGCATGAGAAGATATGAATGGATGCAAGGTGAAGTTAGCTGAAAAAGGAGAACTGTATATACAATCCCTGCAAAAGCATAAAGGAAAGCGCAACTGGGAAACAAAAACAATTCTGTTTCATTGAAATGATCAAACTGAACCCAGAAGGGAAGGTAGGGATGGATAAGAGAAATCAAACTGATATAAATGAACTATTGTGCCAAGTACTTCCTGTTTTAGTTGATCCTTACAACCACCTCAGTAGGAAGTAATTATTATCTCCATTTTACAGTTGGGGAAACTGAGGCATTCAGCAGTTAAGTGACTTGCCCAAGGTCACATATCTAATAAATATTGAGACTGTATTTTAATTCAGATCTTCCAGTCTCCAGGGACAGTTCTTTATCTGCTGTATATCTCTCTTTTTTCAGAGGTAGGAAACTATAATGTGTTGGTTTTACTTAACTGCTTTCTCTCTCCCTCTCCCCACACCTTTCTCTCTCTTCCCTTTCCCCTTTCTCTCTCCCTCCCTCCTTCATTCTCTCTCCTTCCCTTCCTCACTCCTTCCTTCTCTTTCCCTCCCTTCCTTCCTCCCTCCTTCATTCTCTCTTCCTCCCTCCATCTCTCCCTCTCACCCACTGTCCTTCCTTCTCTCTCCCTCTGTCCTTTCTTCTCTCTCCTTTCCCATTCTCTTTCTTCCCCTCCCCTTCTCTCTCCCTCAGTTTCTCTCTCTTTCCCTCCTTCCTTCATTTTCTCACTCTGTCTCTCTCCCTCCTTCTCTCTCTCACTCTCTACTCCTCTCCCTCCATCTCTCCTTCTGTCCTTCCTTCTCTCTCCCTCTCCCCTCTTTCTCTCTTCCCCTTCTCCCCTCTCCCTTTTTCTCTCTCTCCCTCCCTCCTTCTCTCTCTCTCTCTCTCTCTCTCTGTCTCTCTCTCATATTACAGTATTACAATGAATGGAACTATGGATAGGAGAAAGAGAAGGGACCATAAAGACAAAAGATATCAATAATTTTTTCCTAAAAATCTTTCAGGTGGATAGTATTAGATGGCTTCAAACTAAGGACCAAGACAGCTTCTGCAGAATTAAAACTGATTATCAACCAGAGGGCAGTGGAGAGGCTCATGGATGGGTATGAGCAGGCTCCAAAATACAACAAATAAAGAACTATGAAGAAGAACCAAAGTAAAAGATGTATCCAAGAAATGTATGAAAATAAGATGGGTAGGGCATGTGGTGGGTGGTAGGAATAACCACTAGACAGCCAGTATGCTTCGCCTATTATATCGAGAAAAAAGAAGGCTGTATGTATATAGACCCCCTGTATTGACTGTAGGAAGCTGTGAGCAAAACTGGCCTGGTAGAGACAATTTATGAACTTCATCATTGGAAGGAACATCCATCCACACCTTCGGGATTACAGATCTGATTGAATTCATAATAAAATAAAAACTATAAGTAGTTAAAATTACATCATAGAATTTTCAGATCATGCCAATCAAGGATAGTTTCTTATTGGATGGAAAAATTTTGGTTTCTAGTTGGACTGTCAGTATAGGAAACTCCTGCTGAAAAAAATCTACTTATATAGACAATAATTCATTCATAATCTATAGTCTAATAAAATTGTGTGGGCCAGCGAAGGGGCAGGTAGGTGGCACAGTGGATAGAATGCCAGGTCAAAAGTCATGAAGACTCATCTGGCCTCAGACACACTTAGAAGTTGGGTGACTCTAGGTAATTCACGCACCCATTTGCCTCAGTTTCCTCATCTGTAAATTGAGCTGGACAAGGAAATGGCAAACTATTCTAGTATCTTTGCCAAGAAAACTCCAAATGGGGTCATGAAGAGTCAGACACAACTGAAAAACAAGTGAAAAGGCCAATGAAAGGTGAAATGATTTGCTCATGGTCACTTAAGAGTGGGTCAGACAGAACTTGAGCCCAAGTTTGCCTGATAAGAAGGCCAGCCTTCTGTATGTCCTCTAGGCCACACCTCTTTGTTTTGTACAAAAATGTAGTCAGAGAACTCTTTTTTTTTTTTTTTGCCTTTGGAGCTGAATAAATGGTAGCCCTCTTTCTTACTCCACAACCCATCACTGAATCCTGGTTCCCTCCTGACAACACTGTATTCTGACTATCTTCTCCAACAAGTTTTCCCACCCTCTCCTCACACGCTAATAATCTTTTTTTTTTTTTTTAAACCCTTACCTTCTGTCTTGGAGTCAATATTGTATATTGGCTCCAAGGCAGAAGAGTGGTAAGGGTAGGCAATGGGGGTCAAGTGACTTGCCCAGGGTCACACAGCTGGGACGTATCTGAGGCCAGATTTGAACCTAGGACCTCCCGTCTCTAAGCCTGGCTCTCAATCCACTGAGCTACCCAGCTGCCCCCACTTATAATCTTAATAATCATAATCAAACCTAACTTTTATGTAGTATTTACTATATGTCAGGCAGTATACCATGCACTTTACATTTATTATATCATATCCCCACAACAACCCTTAGAAGTAGGTGCTATTATTATCTTCATTTTACAAATGAAGAAACAGAGGCGAAGTAAAGTGGTTTGCCCTTGGTCACATGGCTAGTAAGTGTCTAAGGCTGGATTTGAACACAGGTTTTCCTGACTAGGTGCTGAGTGCTCTATTCACTGTGCCACTTAATCCTAAAAGTGGAATCAGAATACATCATTGATCCAAGCTGTCACTTATAGCCTCTTTCCTTATTTCCATCACTTAGCAATTTTATCTCTTTGAAGTCAACTCAATAAAAACTAATGTTAAAAAATGAAATAAAATAAATCAGCAAGAATTTATTGAAAAAGTTGTCTATGCTCATTACCTTCACATTCTCTCTCTCCTAAATATTTTGTAATCTGGCTACTGAATTTGTCACTCAGCTGAAACTTTCCAAAATTGCCAAATCCAATGGTTTTTTTTCTCAGTTCTCATCCTTCTATACATCTCTGTTGCACCTGATACTGGTGACTACACTCTCCTTCTGAATAGTCTCTTCCCTGGGTTTTTGTAATTCTTCTCTTTACTGGTTCAGCACTTACCTATCTGGCTGTTCCTCAGTCTCCCTTTGCTGGTTTTTCATCCATATGATGCCCCTAAATATTCCTCAAAATTCTATAATCCACCATATTCTCTTCTCTATCTACAATTTATCTGTGTCTCTCTCTTCTCTCTTTCTCTCTCTTCTTTCATTTCTCTCTCTCTTTCTCTCCCTCTCTCTACCCTCTCATCTTTTTCTCTCTTTCCTTCCCTCACCCTCTTTCTTTCTCATCTCTCTTCTTTCATTTCTCTCTCTCTCTCTTTCTTTTTCTCTCTCTTCCTCTCTCTCCCTCTGTATATGTGTGTGATTCTTTTTTAAAAACCCTTACCTTCTATCTTAGAATCAAGACTGTGTTGGTTCGTAAGAGCTAGGCAATGGGGATTAAGTGACTTGCCCAGGGTCACACAGCTGGGAAGTGTCTGAGGCCGTATTTGAACCAGGACCTCCTGTGTCTAGGCCTGACTCTCAATCCACTGAGCTACCCAGCTGCCCCCATTTCCCAAAGATTTAATTAACATTACTATGCAGAGCTATCTAGCCCTGGTCATGTCAGCTTCAGTAAATTATTACCAGTTGCTTATCACACATTTCAAATTACAAGTCTCAGATTTGAGATTTAGGTTTTGCAAGATTATTCACTTACAAAAATAAATAATATGGAAATATGTTTTGTGTGATAATACATATATAACCCAGATTGAATTGCTTGTCAACTCCAGGAGGTAGGGAGGGAAGAAAGGAGGGAGACAAAAATTATAAATCTTACATCTCAATTTCAAGATATCCAAAATTGAATCCACTGTCAATTCTGCCAAAAGCACCATCATTCCAGGGTCTGTAGTTAAAGGTCACTCTCACCTTTAAAATAATTTAAAAAGTAATTTAAAATAATGAGAGTTTTATATTGTCCTCCAACTGTCTCTAATTTTTTTTTCAAGTTTTGAAAGTTGGGGTGTGGGTCAAGCGATATTCCAATCTTAGACACATCTTGACCCAGTCTTACTGTTCCTCTAATCTCCTACAAAAGTCTTTAGTAGTATAGATTACTGCCCCTGTCCAATGTCCACTGAGGCTCCAGAGATTCAGCCAGGAGCGGGATGTCCACTGCACTGGACAGAGGGAGAGTAGGCTGAGGTGTGGGTCAGGTCCTCTGGAAAGCCAGTACAGCCTCACTTCTGGTAGCATGGGGAAGGGAAAGTGGGGAGAGGGGGGGAGGTCCCTGAGTGACTGAAAGGAATCGTGAGTTCATTTTTTTTAATTTTTGGTTTCCTGGTATCCTAGACTGCATAGACAGCTGAAGTCACTTTATCTTTGGCATCTTTAGAGAGGTTAGGAGGATCAGAGAAAATGTCTAGTTTTCCATTTTGTATGTCATATGGCACAGAAGTCCCTCTGGTTAGCTTTTAATACCCTTTGTAACTTGGCCCCCAACTTGTCTTTCCAGCCCCAGTGGACATTAATCCCTATTATACTCCACAATCCAGTCAAACTGGCTTGCACTCCGTTCTTCACAAACAAGTTCCTTGCATTGGCATCACCAGTGCCTGGAATGTACTACCTCTCTCCCTCCTTCTCAAGTAACTAGAGTCTCTCACCTGTGAATGCAAGTTTCTTTCAAGTAGAGATTGTTTCATTCTTTGTATCTGTATCCTCAAAGCCCAGGAGGATGGTATGTGGTCCATAGTAGGTGCTTAATAAATTCTTGTTAGGTGATGGATGGATATTTCATTTGCTTTCTTTAAATTTGCCCCAAATTTTTCTTTTCATGATTTCTTTCTTGACTGCTAAATTTTCCTTTTTGGATTTCATTTCATTATTTTATTTTTTCCGTCTGCTTGTTCTGTTAAGATATTTGAGTTGTATATTTATGAGATACTTAATAAAATTGTTTACTAATATGGGGTGGCTAGATGGCACAGAACATAGAGCACTGGGCTTGGAATCAGGAAGACTGATCCTCATGGGTTCAAATCTGGTCTTAGACACTTAACTAATTGTGTGACCCCAGGGCAAGTCACTTCACCCTGTTTGCCTTAATTTCTCTTGTGTAAAATGATCTGGAGAAGGAAATGGCAAACCACTCGGGTATCTTTGCCTAAAAACCCCCAAATGGGGTCAACAACAAATCAGACATAAGTATAAACAACTGAAAAGTAATATGGCATACTGTATTTATTCTCCTTTCCTGCTATTCACTTGTTTAGCTCCCCACATAATTTGAGCTTTCACACTATCAGTTTATAATAATCTCTGACTTTTGCCTGTAATTCTGCCTGTACTAACATCTAGTTAAAATGTAAGCTAGAGAAAAATTTCTGATGTACCTCTCTGATCCACAGCCAAGCTTTTGTTCCTATGTTGTCTTTATCACTGTCAAGGATAAGGTCGGCTTCAAGGACATAGCAATGTACACTACAACATCATAGCTTTCCCAGCAGGCTTGATTGACATAAAATGGATACTCTTCTGTAAATACATCTGGCTTAAGTAGTATTAATTTCATAATCGTCCTTGCGAATGGTAGAATGACAGCCGAGGTCATTAGCATGGCATGAATTCATTTCATGTCAGAACCTGGCATCTGTTGCCTTTGCATAATATTCATTCCATTTAGAAAACTTAGCCAGCCATAACTCTTTTTTCCCCAGTGATTTTTTATTGTATTTTTCCCAATTACATGTAGAGACAATTTTTAACATTTGTTTTCTGACATTTTGAGATCAAAATTCTTTCCCTCTTCCTTCCCTCCCCATTCCCCGAGACAGCAAGTGATGATCTGATATAGGTTATACATGTGCTGTCAAGTGATATATATTTCCATGTTCATTTTGTTGTAAAAGAAGATGGATCACATACACAAGAAAATATTCATGAAAGAAATAAAATGAAAAATGTTATGCTTCAATCCGCATTCAGACTCCATCATTTCCTTCTATGGCAATGGTAGATTTTTCCATCATTAATTTCTTGGTGTTGTCTTAGATCCTGTGTACAACCTACTCCTGGTTCTGCTCACTTTACTTTGCATCAGTTCATACAAATCTTTCCAGGTTTTTTATGAAATCATCCTCTTTGTTATTTTTTTATAGCACAATGGCATTCTTTTACAATCATTTACCCAATTGATGGACATCCCCTCAGTTTCCAATTCTTTGCCACCACAAAAAAGAGTTGCTATAAATATTTTTGTACAAATAAAGTCCTTTTCCCCCTTATTTGATCTCTTTGGGATATAGACCTAATAGTAGTGTTGCTGGGTCAAAGGGTACGCACAGTTTTAGAGTCCTGTAGTTGTCCTTCCAAAATGCTCTCCAGAATGGTTATATCAGTTCACAGCTCCTCCAACATTTGTATTAATGTCCCAGTTTTCCCAAATTCTCTCCAATATTTATCATTTTCCTTTTTTGTCAAATTAGCTAATCATGTAAGGTAGTACCACAGAGTTTTAATTTGTATTTCTCTAATCAATAGTAAGTGATTTAGAGCATTTTTTCCTTATAACTATCGATAATTTTAATATCTTTATCTGAGAATTTCCTGTTCATATCCTTTTACCATTTATCATTTGGGGAATGACTTGTATTCTGTAAAAGGGGGAAGCAAATTATAGTTGGACTGGATATTCAAAGTTTGGTCTCCAAGAATCGATTACCCAATTCCAAAATAAAATACCCAAGTCAGGATGACTTTTATGGTGGTTTATTTACAATTAGGAAGGGTGAAGGTAGGGAAAGAGAGAGAGAGAGTTATTCCAGCCTGGTCCAGAGGCCCAAACCAGGAAGGGCTTCAGAGGCCCCAACAAAGGCGGCACAGAGGTTAATTAAACAAGGCTTCTAGCCATGAGGCCTCCTCTAAGAAGAGAGACCTCTTTTTGAGGCTAGGGCCTCCAGAAACTCCAAGGAAAATGAAAGAGAGTCAGCCTAACTTACCCACATGACTATTCAAAGGGAAGCAGTCTGAGGTCTCACCAGGCTCCTTCAAGGCCAGGTTCAAAGGGTCAAATCCCCTTCGAAAGAAGTTACCATCATATTTAAAAGATAGTTTGTTTTGTCACTTCCTGCATCCACCCTCTAGTTCTACGTGGACAAATGACAGTCTCAACCTTGTTTTGGACTACCCAAGGGGCAGTCACTTGTTTTTGATTTGTTACTTACTAGCACATGTGGATCATAGAGCTCCTCCCTCCCCACTTAATTCTAAGTTGGGTGGGGTGACATATTCCTGGTAGCTAAGGTCTAAAGAATGAATAAGGGTGAGCTAATTCCATTTACACAATTCTTATAAATTCAACTCAGTTCTCTATATATTTGAGAAATGAGGCCTGTCTCAAAAGACACTTCATACCATAACTCTTGAGGGTAAGACCTATAAAAAGAGGGTGAAGCATATATTTAAGTGAGTTCCTTTAAAGTAAGATAAAGCAGGGAAGACAGAAGAAATGTAGGAAGGACACAATGAAGCCTAATTTCAAGAAATGTATAACAATGGAAACTAAGGAAGCAAATCACCCAACTTTTGGATAGGAGAGCTATTTGAACATAGTTCCTGAGCAGGCAGATGAAGAGAAAGGACTTTGATAATAGGAGGAATTATGATGATGTTTTAAAAAAAAATAGGCATTGATAAAAACTAATTTAAAAATAAACAAAATTACTAATTTTTTTTAAGTGACTATAGACCTAACCAAATAAAATGGAGGACAACACATTTTTGAAGATCAATAGGGATATACAAATAGCCATTACTTTAAAACCAAAGGACACCAAATAATTGATAGCAGCACTTTTCTGCCTATCATTTTTTGTTATAGTCAAAAATTAGAAACAAAATATATGCCTACTAAACTGGGTAATGGCTAGCTAAACAAATTGTAGTCCAGAAATGCAAAAGAATTGTATTGTGATTTAAGAAATAATGAATGTGATGAATGCAGAGAAGCATTAACTGATATAGAGTCGAGTAAACAAAGTCAAGAAAACAACATATACAATAACTACCAAATCATAAAAGGAAAGAACAACCATAAAAAAAAAAAAATAAAATCAAGTAAATTCCGAAGAATTTTAAAGTACAAGCATGGCTTGAAAGAAGAGATAAGTGATGGTATCCCTACCCTGCTCCTTTGAAGAAATGGAAAGTTCACAAATATTGTACAATGCATATATTTTCAAGCCTTATGTTTTGATTACATGCTAATTATTTTCTCTTCTTCACCCCTCCTTTTTTGTCTTTTAAAAATATTACTAATCCCTAATTATTACCCTAACCCTAAATCTAACCCCAACCCTATCCTTAACTTTAACTTTATCCCTAACCCAAACTTTAACTTTAACCCTAACCCTAACTTATCCGATTTAAAAAAAAAAAACTGCTTGTTTTATGGAATGACTCCATAGATGGGGAGAAGAGAGAATGATAATAGGAGGAATTATGATGATGTTTTTAAAAAAATAGGCATTGATAAAAACTAATTTAAAAATAAACAAAATTACTAATCTTTTTTTTAAGTGACTATAGACCTAACCAAATAAAATGGAGGACAACACATTTTTTCTGATCTTCATGACCTCTTGAAAACAAATTATGTGCCAAAGATAAAGCAACTATAGCTGTCTCCATGGTCTAGGACACCAGGAACCCAAAAGAAGGTAAAAAAAAAAAATGAACTAATACCTTTCTTAAACTCACTCAAGACAACCCTCTCTTCCCACCCTCCTTGTTACCTGAAGCTACACTAGCTGACCAGACCTATAGGTTTGCAACAAAATCCAACCTAGCCTTTCCTCCCCATTTCCACTACATGGGGGATTCAAACTTCAAGCTGCAGGAATTTACTGAGGCCTTGATGGCCAAAACTAGGGTAGTATTGTGTTCAGCAAAAGAACTCTACCTGAGAATAGAGGAACAGAGGGAATGGGATAGGAAATGCCTGGGATTGAAATAAAGTTCAATCATATACTGTCAAAGCCTCAAGAGCTCCCTCCATACATCTAGCCTCACTCCCAGAGTTTAAGAAACCCAAATTCCAAACATCTTTGGCTACAATAGCACCAGCATGGCAGCTCTGTAAACGACTAAGATGGAAAATTGAGGAACAGAGGGAACCAAACAGGACACAATGTAATAGGATCTGTGGCATTCCACTAAGCCTGAGAAAAACATCCAGCATCTAGCTGGAGTCACTTCTGACTCTTTAAAACTCATCTGAGGCAGAAGCATAGGCTGGTGAACTATGAATTGCCCAGGATGGAAAGAGGATGCCATCACTTGATGGTAAGAAGTCAATGAGCAACATATGCAAATAAAAGAAGAAAAAGACTGAAATTGCCAAATTTATCAAGAGAAAGAAATCTCAAAGACCTCAAAAATAAGCAAATAAATAAACAGAGAAAATACAAACAGCAGTAGGAAATATGGACTTCAGATATAGTAAATGAGTTCAGATATCTGTGAATAAATGCCACAAAATAAAAAGGAAGTGACTCATTATTTGATGAGACAGAGGACCCTGACAAATCCGAAGAGAACAGAAAACCACAGCATTGTTTCTAAGTGGTTTAAAAGTAGAGTGAGAATTATGTGAGTTGAATTTATGACCAGCATAAAATAATTGTCAGAATAGAAAACCTTGAATCTCCAGTGGCAAGTCTCCCCAAAGAAACAAAAGGGAAATCAACTGACTAACAATGGAAATATAAAGAAGTAAAAGACAATCTAGAAGAGAAACAAAAGGCAATGATATTAAAAGAAAATATACTCTCTATCCAAATAAAACTTATTGATTTAGAAGACAAGAAATGTAGAGACAACCTAGGAACTATAGGTCCCCCAGAAGAACATGACCAGTCAAAAAATCTGAACATCATAATACAAGAAGACCACTTACAATTAATATTTCATTTTCTCTGTTTAGAAGTTGTAAGAACCCATAAATCATAGAGAAAAACAAACAAAAGCACAGTGACAAACTCCAAGATACAATAGTTAAATTTAAAAATTTATTCCAGGAACAACAAATTCTGCAAGCAACTAGGAGAAAGACCATTAAATACAGAGGAAAGGAAATTCAAATAATAAAAGACTATTTGAATAATACAGGAGTACCTGAAAATGCAGGAAGGAATATAATCGCCTATTCCAAAGAGTAAGGGAGTTTAGGATGCAACCCAGGGTGACTTACACTGCAAATCTGAGTTTAACATAAATGAAAAAGGTTTGGTATTTGAAGATAAAAAAAAAGGCACTTAAACGTTCTTGAAAAACAAAATTATACCTAAAAAACTTATTTTCTCTCCAACTCCCCCAGACAACAGAAATGCAGAAGGGTTGTCAAATGTAACAGACAAGGACAGGAAGAGAGCAACACAACAAGAGTAAAGTGACCAGTAAGAGATTTCTTTCTAAATATATGCAGATATTGGGATTGAAGATGGAAATCAACTCTAAGTAATAATAGTAAAGGGGAAGCATTGGGCCATTGTCAACAGAACAGAACATCCACTTTATCTAAAGATGAGCCAGCATTTTGGAGGAACTACATTACAAAATGAGGTGTAAGGAATGGGACAGGGAAGGAAGAAGACAAAGGGTTGTGACTTATCCAATTAAGATCAAAAGCTATTAATGAGCTATTAGTCCTTGTGGTTTTTCAGGTGAGAAGAGTCTGGAGAGAAGTGAATAAGGGGAAGGGAGAAAAGGATCAAAAAGAGGAGAAAAGGAGGGAGGCTCTGTCTTGGTGATAGGAGGAAGTTCTATTTAGTAAAGAAGCAGGATATATATTTTTTAAATTGTCCTTCCTCTAATTCATCAGCGTGTCTATATATTAATAAAACAATAAAACAAACCAAATTCCAGTTAGGTAACAGATGAGGATAGGGAGAGGAGAAAAAACAAAATAATAATAGTTGGAGAATTTCAATATTCCATTAAGCACCATTCTAGGTTTAAATTTAGACAAATCTAAGAAAAGAAAACCATGAAAGAAGTTAAAGCCTTGAGTAGAATGGGTGGGGGGTGTAGGAAGGAGAGGGAGGGGGAGAGAGAGAGGGGGGGAAGAGAGGTGAGGGAGAGAGGGAGAGAGAGAGAGAGAGAGAGAGAGAGAATCTAGTTCAGAATGAGCTCCATGAAGAGTTAAAACCAAGATATCAGAGAAGCAAGGAGCAGTTCAGCAATTTTCTCCCTTCCAGAACCCCTCCAAACAGACCTAAAAATGTACCAGACAGCATCCTGATGGGGAAATCCAAGAAAATGTCACCATGAGTCATTTTCCAGCCCAGATTGGCTTAGGGAGGTAGACAGAGAAATCTGTGGGCCAGGACAAGAAAAGGTCCCCTAGATTGAGGCAAGGTGGGATGTGTGAATAGGTGCCAATTAGTAGCTTTATTTGTGGTTCACTATGAAGTTTTGAGTCACAGATCCAAAGCAGGCTACAGAAAAGGATCTGTACCTAGGAGTGACCTTCAGGAGTAGTCAGGGACTGTTGGCCCTAGGTTGAGAGCAGCAAGTTTAGAAGCTCAGAGCAGCAGTGTGACTCCATCCCCAGTGGCAGAGTCCCAGGTCCAACTTCTAGTACAGTCTAAAGTCTGTAGAGAAATGACCAGGTCAGGGTTCCCAGATGAAAGGGTAGCCTACAGTTCTATGCCTCAAAACCAGCAGAACTTCCCAATTAGATGAGAGTGACTTTATCTAGTAACAGTCTACTGTTGCACAGAATCAAAAACTTACAGACTTCAAATGGAGAGGTTGGAAGAGGGTAGCAATCAGGCTTTGCCTTGGATCAGACTAGGTTAGAAGCACTGAAAGTTTGCAGGTCCCTAGTCTGAACTGTCTCTGAGAGTCTAGAGTAACACAATACTCATTACCTCCCAAAAAAGCAGCAAGATGACCAGTCAGACCTTCTCTCCAGAAGTGGGTAGAGCCCAGCTCTCATACACAGTAGGCTAGAAAGAAGAAGCGAACAAAAAAAAAAGAATCTCACCATAAAACAGGGATGTTCAAAATACAAACTAAGAAGAAGAGAATAACTCAAAAAAACTTCTATATACAAAGCCTCAAAGGAAAATAAAGCTTCAGCACAAATGAAACTAGAATTCCTAGAAGAGACTGGGCAAAGTGGAAGTCTAAGGGGATCTTGAAAATATCAAGATGTACCCTTTTTTAGCCACTATTCAAAGAGACTGAGGAAATCAATTTATAAAATACATATCTCTATTCCTGGGATTTTACCAACTGTTTCCCCTACCTGGATTCCTGTGGATTGTACCTTCCTACAAGAGGATTTTGAAGGGGCTGCTTAAACTGTAGCACCTATATTTAGAGCATTAGCCCAAAGAGATGGGCTAACCCAGCTCTGAAGGTCAGAATCTCTTTTATCACTGCTATCTACTGCTAAAGACTTTGAACTTATAAAAGCTAGCATAGATATAGCATAGGATAGCAAGAAAGAAAACCTCCACAAGCCTGTGAGCTCTGGCCTCAGCTCAAAAGCTGACAGAGACTTGATAACCAAATCTGTGCTAAGGTTGAGGGCCATCCCTACTCCCACTATCCTAATACCTTCCCTTTAAGACTTGTTTATTGGGGGCAGCTGGGTAGCTCAGTGGAGTGAGAGCCAGGCCTAGAGACGGGAGATCCTCAGTTCAAATCTGGCCTCAGACACTTCCCAGCTGTGTGACCCTGGGCAAGTCACTTGACCCCCATTGCCTACCCTTACCAATCTTCCACCTATAAGTCAATACACAGAAGTTAAGGGTTTAAAATTAAAAAAAAAAATTAAAAAAAAAAAGACTTGTGGGGCAGCTGGGTAGCTCAGTGGAGTGAGAGCCAGGCCTAGAGACGGGAAGTCCTAGGTTCAAATCTGGCCTTAGACACTTCCCAGCTATGTGACCCTGGGCAAGTCACTTGACTTGCCCACCCTTACCACTCTTCCACCAAGAAGCCACAGAAGTTAAGGGTTAAAAAAAAAAAAAAAAGTCTGTGTGACTGTAGAGAGTAGCCATCTTGAAAATAGTTCCAGGCAGTACAGCTAATCTGCCTAGCAACACTACAGTCAATTAGAAAACACTCATTCTAAGGGGGCGGGGCAGTTCTTAAAGGGCCAGCTATAAAGACATTTTTTTTTTTTCTTTAAAAAGGAAAAGTATCTTTTCAAGATACTAGATGGCAAGCAGATTATTCTTAGCCATAAATTATCTAGCCTTGATAGGGCATTTCTTTTATATGATTTGCACCTTATTTTTTGTCATAATTCTGGATTATATTTATTTTCTGCTTAACATCTATGAAAGCTTTCAAAGGTTAAAGATTATTTTAGACCAGTGATGGGCAAACTTTTTAAAGAGGGGGCCAAAGGAAAGGAAATGCTCATCTGTCAGTCTGTTTCTAAGGCAACTTTTTTGAAGTTTCATTGTATTATATCCTACTCATTGTATTCGTCAGATTAGAAATAATGTCACCTGGGGGGAATAGAACATTTCAGGGGGCCGCATCTGGCCCTCAGGTTGTAGTTTGACCATCACTGCTTTAGACCATTTAATCTCCTTTGTGCCCACACGTGGTAGAGTAATATTCTCCTTAATTCAATTATACTATGCCTTGAAAAAATGTGTTCATCTGATCTGTGGAAAGAAATCAAAAGACAATGAAATCTCAGTGATGATGTTAGCAATGAGGGAGGAGTTAACACAACTAAGACAACTAACTGAGGAAAAACAAAATGGCAAAGATATGAACATACAACAAGACACAACTAAAAATAACAATGTAACTGAGCCAGAAAAGACAGATGGAGCTGAAGGGGGAATACCAATATTGTCAATAAGAGACCACACAAACCTACAAGCAGATGCTGGTATAGTCCATATCAAAACACATAAGCCATTTACAGCAACGGAAAATCTGAAAAAAAGAATGCCTTTATGATTTTCCGAACCTGTAAAATGCTTAAAAGAATTCAAAAGAGCAATTAGACTTTATGATCCAAGTTTCCAGGATGCTGAAATTCTTCTCTCTGAATTATTTTCAAAAAGAGAAAATCAACAATTCATTGATGAGACTAGGAACAATCCAGATTTAACATCATGACCACAGGAAGGAACAGACTTAGAGTTACCTAATAATGCAAATCTATATTATCTAAGAAAAGCCAGAGAGTATTTATTAGAGGCAATGAAAAGTTTTTCAAAAAGAGCAGATACTTGGGGACACTTTGAGAAGTTGAAGCAGGAGAGTGGGGAACATCCATCGAAGTTCCTCGATAGGGTGATCTAAGTAGCAGAGATGTGCTTGGTTTTGAGAATTTAAATGAACAGAATCTACAACACATAAGGAGACAATTTGTGAAAGGCAGTAGCACATTTATTAGATCATATTTTAAATTTCAGTGCCAAGACTGGGAAACACTGTCTGGAAGATTTAAGAAAAACTGCAACTTACATATTTACAGGTCATAAAGAAATCTTAAATGAAAAGGATGAAATAATAAAAGAGCTTAAAATTAAGCTCAAGGAAGAAAATAGCAAAACAATTAAATAATTAGACAAATTAATTAAACAAAAAGAAATTGAGGAATAAAAAAATCTAGCTGTGCTGCAGTCATACAGACCCACAAGAAATTACACACAAAACAATCAAAGGAGAAATGTACCCAAATGTTTCCTATGTAACAAATTGGGACAAATAGTTTATGACTGTTATTTAAAGGCACAATTAGTCCAAGCTAACAACAAAAAGGGGTCCTGGAGAAGCAACACAAAGTATAGCAACAACAATACACAAACAAATACAAAATGTTGCAATTGTAATTGCAAGCACCAAATTTAGAAACCTTGGAAAAATTCATCAAACGGGGTGACACCAAGTTATTCACAGGTGGTCTCAGGTGCAGCCAAACAAAACCAATTATGAAGCCAGATGCAAGGAGTGAATGCAAAAAGCAAAGATCAGCAGCATTCATGATTAAAGTGTTATTAAAAGAGACAGTAAAATTTCTCTGAACTTTGTAAATTTGTGTATATATAAGAAGTGGACAGATGATAAACCAAATAATTACATAAGATAGTGCTGCGTTAGCATAAAAACAAAATTTAACTTCACACATTAGGGAAAATATGTAACACACACATAGCTTGGAAAAAATGAAGAGAACCATCAGGCAACAACAAAGAGGAGTAAAGAAGGAAAATGTAAGTATTCATGCAAATAGTACATAAAAAAGGACATATACGCAATTCAAAACTGATTGTTGACTTAGTATAGATAAAGGAGAGTCCATGATTGTAAAGAAATGCAAAATGTGTAAATACTTAGTTAAAAAACATAAGGTCTTAAACAGAAAAACCAAAAATTTTTCTTCTTCATTAACACCAGGGTGTAAGAAATAACAAAATTGTTGCGTAGTGTATATAATTGATGTGAAAACTATACATATATAAATACATGTAACGTAAGTTTAAATATGTAGCTATAGGGTTTTGTAAATACTTTATCATACCTCATAAATAGTGTATAAAACAATGTACAGAATAGATAGAGAAGTTAGAATAACTTGGAGAAACCGTTTAGCAAATAGTTTAAAAGTTACTAGATACTTAGTTTAGATTAGCACATAGGGTAACCATAACATTTGAAAATAGAAAAGCAGAATAATTATCTTTAAGGAAGTTATATGTAACAGCATTGGCTAGAAATTATATTAATGGAAATGTTATAGTTAAGTTGGTTTTGCATAATGATAGAATAAAATAGGAAATTGTTGTGTTAGTATAAAATTGCTTAGCTAGAAGATAGAAATAATGTAAACATGAAAGGATAATGATAAAGAAATAAACAAGAATAAACTTTAAATACTATCATCATTATAGATCATAGAAAGACTCTAGTCAAGACCTGGGAGTGGTTCTGTAATCTCTTGATGATCAGTAGAGAAGACTGAAAAGAGGGGAGAAGAAAGTTAGGGAAAATTATCTCACATAATCAAGTTGTGTAAGTAGATTATCTATACAAAGAAGGAAAAAGAAAAAGTGATGAAGTGGCTCATACTTGAATCTCACTTTTATCTGAATTGGTCTAAGGAGGGAAGAATACAAATACATACTTGCTTAAACAATTCAGAGTTGGATACAGAAATATATTTTACTCCACAGAAGGGAAAAAATGAAAAAGAAGTAGGAATTCCCTCTGTTAGCATATAAGCACTTCATTATTATTTAGACCCTTCCAGTTACTCAAATGTATTTACCTTTCTAGGGTTCCCTTTGTTTGCTTTTAAAAGTTCTGGTCTTTTTCATCAGGAATACCTGAGTCTTCTATTTTACTAAAGACTGATTTTTCCTCTCTAGAATTAAAGTCATTTTCACATGACAAGCTATTTTTGGCTATATGCCTTTAAATGTTTGCCTATGGAACATTTTATTCCAAGATTTTATCTCCTTTAAAATAGTTGTACCATAGTATTGTGTGATACTGATTGCTGTATGTTGATATTTCAACTCTTTTGTTTCTAGCTACCTGCAGATTTTTTTCCTTTGGCTTGGAAGTTCTAGATTTTGACCATGATAATCCTATGAGATTTCAATTTGAACTTTCAGAAGGTCATAATGGATTCTTTCTACTTTTTCTATGTTCTTTGGTATTAATAGATTTGTTGTTTTTTAAAATAACTTCTTGAAATATTTTGCTTAGGTTTTTGTTTACACATAGCTTTCAGACATAGTTTGATGTTTATTAAATTATTTCTTTTTTTACATGTGAAGTCATGCAAAACATTTTCTCATTAGCTGTGTTGCAAAAGGAAACACAGACACACACAAAAAGAAAAATAGAGTAAAAAAATGTAGTATTCAATCTACATTCCAAATTCATTAGTTTTCTTAGGTGGATAGTTTTTTTTATCTTAGGTCCTTTAGAATTGTCTTGGATTATTATCTTTTTTGTGGGGGGATCATTATCTTGATCAAAGTAGCTAAAACATTCACAGTTGATCCTCTTTACAATATTGCTATTACTGTATATGATGTTCCCTTGGTCCTTCTCACTTCTCTTTGCATAAGTTCATATATAAGTTTTCCCAAATTTTTCTTCTTTTTTTTAAGAGTATGGTTACTGCTTTATTTTCTTTCTTTCTTTCTTTTATTTTAATAACATTTCCACATAAATTTTCCAAAGTTATATGATTCATGTTGTCTCTCTCCCTTCTTCCCTCCCCCTCCTGGAGTTGACAAGCAATTAAATTTGGTTAAACATGTATTATCAGGCAAAGCACATTTCCATATTACTTATTTTTGTTGGTGAATAATCTTATAAAACCAAAACCCCAAGTCATATACCCAAATAGTCAAATGATAAATGATATGTTTTTATCTGAATTTATATTCCAACAATTCTTTTTCTGGAGGTGAATAGCATTCTTTTTCATAAGTCCCTCAAATTTGTCCTGGATCGTTGTATTGCTGTTAGTAGCAAACTCTTTCACATTTCATCATTCCACAGTATTTCATTTACTATGTATACTGTTCTCCTGGTTCTGCTTATTTCACTCTATATCAGTTCACATAGGTCTTTTCAGTTCTTTTCAAAATCATCCTGTTTATCATTCCTTATAGCAAAATAGTATTCCATCCATCACCATCATATACCACATGTTCAACCATTTCCCAATTGTTGGCCATCTCTTCAATTTCCAGTCTTAAACTATTTCTCCTAGGCTTGTTTCCCAGGTCAATTATTATGTTTTAATACTATCTCTTATTTAAATAATTAATTTAGAACATTTTTCCATGGTTACAGGATTCATGTTCTATCCTTTCCCTCTTCCCACCCCCTCCCATAGCCAATGCACAATTCTACTGGGTTTTACATGTATCATTGATCAAGACCTATTTCCATATTATTGATATTTGTACTAGGGTGTTCATTTTGAATCAGTATCCCTAATTATATCCCCATTTACCCATGTGATCAGGCAGTTGCTTTTCTTCTGTGTTTGTACTCCTATAGTTCTTCCTTTGAATGTGGATAGTGTTCTTTCTCATAGGTCCCTCATAGTTGTCCTGGATCATTGCATTGTTGCTAGTAGAAAAGTCCAGGTCAATTATTTTTGATAAATACCTTATATTTTTTTCAATCTTTTGGTTTAATTTTTTTTTTTAAACCCTTAACTTCTGTGTATTGACTTATAGGTGGAAGATTGGTAAGAGTAGGCAATGGGGGTCAAGTGACTTGCCCAGGGTCACACAGCTGGGAAGTGTTTTGGTTTAATTTTAATGTTTCTTGTTGTCTCATGGAATCACTGAGTTCTGGTTGCTCCATTCTACTTTTCAGAATTGGCAGAATTTTACTTGGACAAAATAATTTTCTTCCTTCTGTTCTAATTTAAATTTATCCTCTTTTTAATTTTTCTCCCAGATTGCAAATTTTATTTAGAGTTTTATTTTTTATCTCTAATTTCATTTCTTCCAGCCACTCTTATAGTTCTTTTCATTTCCTCACTCTGATGTTCTGCTTTGTGAAAATAAAATTACTCTCCTTTTTTTTTTTCAATGTAATCAATCAGCAACTTTTAACTTAATCAGGGACTTGGACTTCCCCTCTCTCTGTTTTAATTTAATTAATTAGGGACCTGGAGGTCTTTTTACCATTGAGATGTGCAGAGATAGACCAGCTCACAGTGAAAGGAAGTAGAAACCAGAAAGACAGGAAGGGACATGGGAAAGGGCTTATAAAAGATGAAACTGGAGAGCTGAAGATTATTATTATTCTGCATTGGTGACTCTGCCTAAAAGAGTGATTTTGCATTGGTGTCTCTGGATGAAAGAGGAGTGCAGCTTCGTTGACGCTTGGATTGAGGAAACCCTGACTGGAGACATCAGCTTTTCAGCTCTTCTCCTGTCTTTGGTGGGATGTTCTTTTCGTTGAGATTCTCCCACTCTTCTGGCTAGAAATTGGAACTTTATTGGGGGAGCGAGCTAGATTTCTTATGAGCCGACTTAGAGTGGTAGGCTGGACAATTCCCTATCTCCTTCCTACATTTCCTCTCTTTACTATCTATTTTGCTGTAATAAAGCTACTAAAGCAACTAAGAGACTCATAGTTTAATTTTTAGTTGTTATAAACAGTGACCACTATTTTTTTAAACTCTTACAATTTGGACAAACCCTTTTTACTTCTTACACCTTGTACTTATAGAATTACTCTTCTAGATTCACCTCTTGACCTTCTCTTAACCATTCTATTTCTTCATTGAAAATATAAATTTTTTTTTTGTTTAATCATATTTCCAACCTCTGTTCCTTAATTGTGACTTTATGCCAGGGTCAGGGCTCTGTTTCCCTTAACGTTCTTGTCTAAGTAGAGTAGCCCCTATTTGGTTCTGTCTTCTCTGTAGTCTGGATCCCAATGTACTATAATTCTAAATGTGGTGGCTACTTCTAGGCACCACCATCTATCTCAGTCTCTGGCCTCTGTCCAAGTCTCTTGGTTTAAGCTTAACCTAGTTTCTGTCTATTTCTGCTTACACATTCCCAAATCAAGGGTTAGTTCTCTCTTCTTCTTTCAGATACTTTTTAAATGTTAAAGATACTCTAGTCTTAAGGGTCTTTCAAAACCTACCCAAACTCATCTGTATCAAGTGCCTAAATGCTAAGGCAGTCTTGACTTCCAGAGCTTTGGGGAATATACAGCTGGGTCCTGTCTACTTACATATGGAGACTTGTTTTATCCTTGCTTTTGTTATAATAGGCCAGAATTCCAGCTGGTTTCTGATCTGAGTTACCAGATATTTCACTGGTATCTAATCCTAGGTAGGGTTAGAAGTACTCACAGGCTTCAAGCTATTTTTGTTTTGTTTTGTTTAGTTCTGGCTTTAATGACAGGCATTCTGTTTCTTTTCTGCTTTGACTGTTGCTTTGTTTTGGTCACTTTTTCAGTATTTTATCCATTGTTACTTGGGAGAGTCAGGCCCTTCTATCAGCTTTTCTATTACTATCTCATCCAAACATCCCTAACTTATTTTCTAAATGATGATGTTGAGACTGAGAAAGCTTATGTGACTTGCCAAAGGTCACAGAAGATAGAAGTATTGGAAATGGGATGTCAAGGCTGATGTTTTCCTAGTAACTTCAAGTTTATTTCTCTTGTTGCTATCAGTCATTTTCAATCAGGTCTGACTCTTCATGACCCTATCTGGAGTGGTACTTCTCCAACTCATTTTAAAGATGAGGAAACTGAAACAAACAGAATTAAGTGACTTGCCCAAGGTCACACAGCTAGGAAGTTTCTGAGGCCAGATTTGAAATCAGATTTGAACTGAACCTTTCTGGTTCCAGGTCCAGTGCTCTATCACTAACTCACCTAGCTGCCCCATTCTTTTTTAAGGGAGTACAAATTCTTACTGGGTAGATCTGGAGACTCTAGGGGTTTCTGATGTGGGAAGTGGAGGGGAGGAGATTTTATTGATTGTTACAGGTTTCTCCGAGCCTTTGTTGTTTATTGTATTGTTTATGAATTCCTGTGAGTTCTTTGTTCTGAATTTTCTGTGGAGTGAAATAAAAGCTGTACTGCATCCAATATGCATCATTACCTTGCTTGCTTATAAGGGAACTAAGAATGCTTGTAGTCAAATAAATGGAGATCTAGACATGAGCTAAATTCTGAGATTTCCAGGGAAATCTGGGTACAGGCAAAATAAACCAAAGAATATTTTTAGAATTATCTACAAAATTGAATCCAGTCCATGAAGCATGGAGTTTGAAGGGCAGAGATCAAAGGGTACAGATGTATGAAACTGTACATACTCACACATAGTCTTTAATCTGAGAAAGTCAAACTCTGGAGTAAAAATAAATCAGGTATTTTGGGTTGGTTTTTTTTTTTAAAGAGAATCCCATTGTGATCCTTGGAGAGTTGTTACACACTTTCTTGTTTCCATTAGAAACGAATGTACTATTTCTTTCTCTCACTTTTGTTTCTAATATTTTAGTACTTAAGAAATATTACCAATACTTTCAATTATAAATAGAGAGAAAAAGATTGTAATTGTTCAAACTCTTCAACCAACATATAAAATTAATTTTTGCTATGGTTCAAATTCCAAAGGCCAAAAACACCCTTTCTTTATTTCAATTGCCTAATCTGCCACTCAGTATAAGTATTTCCTATGAAAATGAGTTCTCATTTTTTCATCAGTCAAAAAAAAATTTGGGGTCATTTACAATGCTTTGCTTCTACATTAAAGTGTGAAGAACCAGTGATATTATAGATTAGGTTTATTTCAACAGTCCACCATTCAGACTGAAAAATCTCTGAAGAGTATAATTAAAGGTTGTCCACAGTAGTCCATCAGGTAGCCCATTTGTTTCAAATGAAGTTTGGCACATGTGAGGAATTCAGATGATCCCTCATTTGGCTATAGTGGAACTTGATACATGGCAAAAACAAACAAACAAACAAACAAAAACACTTCAAAAGAAAGAGTTTCATATTAAAGTTGTTATTCTCCTAGAAAAATATGTTAGTTGAAAAAAATAGCTCACTGCTTTTACACAGAGACTTTGTTCTTAGGTGATAGTTAAGAATAGGGATGCTGTTTTCTTTCAGAGAATGTGGAACTTAGCCTAGAGAAAATCATTGAAGTGTTGATTTAAAACCACAGATTCATTACATAGGCAAAGGACTACTCTGTTTTCTTTTAAAAAGTTGAACAGGGACAGATTACAGGTTGGCCTAGAGGAAACAATACTGAACACCATTCTTCTCTGTTCCTGGGTCTCCTTACAGCTTTTTCAAAGCAAAAAATAAATAAATGAAAGCCAGTCTTCTTTGCAGATCATATTTTTAAATCTTGCCTTGATAAATTTCCCACTTCTGCACTTGGCTCAAATAGCTCCATGGCTTTTTGCTTTAATGTTTCTTTGTTTCTATGCTTTGCTGTATTGTGCAATAAATAGTAAATGTTAGGATCCAAGAAACGGTCAGTCCCTGCTTTTTTAATTAAGACAATTGGTCCTGACTTGTTTTGATACACATTTTTGGGTACATCACAAATATAATCTAATTCAATAAGCATTTATTAATTACCTGCTATGTGCAATGTGTTGTTCTAAATTGCTGGGAATATAATTAATTAAAAAATAGTCTCTACCTTCAAGGGTCTTACAATCTAATTGGGGTAAGGGGACAACATTCAAAAGGAGGCAGGAAATCACGTGTGAAGTTGAAATCAGACAAAGCAACAAAGGCAGAGTAGGTTGAAGAGTCCAGTCTTTGCCCTTAATAAAGGAAGGCATTGGGAGGAATTTGGTACTCAACTCTCTAGTCCTCCTTAATAGCTAATGTCTTAGTGGTGCTTTAAATATATATTTTAATATCATCAAATGTGTGTGCCACAATAGGAATTTTGTCTCTTAGTGAACCTGAACTATGATCAAGCTTTTAAAAATGTTAATGCATCACAAATTTTAATCATTTCCATATCTGCAACCCATATGACATAAAACACACTGAGGGACAAGATAAAATTATCCATTATTTGAAAATCCTTCAAAGACATGTACCTTTTTCTTCAAGTTAACAAATGGAATATGAGATGTTTGAGTTAATTCATGAAATAGTTGAAAATATAACTAATAATAGTAATACAAAATAACATATAAATCATTATGCAAGATATCCATAATGCAAGATATCTCTAAGGACAAATTAAATTGATTTTAATGTACTATGATGCTTCAATACATATTTGGCTCTATAAGCTCATCAACAGGAGTCCCTCCAGTGTTTCAGAGCCTTTTCAACCTGACACTCTTGCCCATCCACCGACTGTGGTAGTGGCTTTCCCCTAGATCTCTTGACATCATATGGTCCCTTACCAATGGAGCATATATGAAGTCATTCCTTTTTTTCTTTTCTCTTTGTCTTGTCCTTTGTATCATTGTCATCACCTAAAGAACAATCAGTTCCTTCCTTTCTTTCTTCTCTGTTCCCTTCCCCTAGTGGAACTCTCCCTCAGAACAAACAAACACATTCAAGCAAAAATAAACCAACACATTTTTGACCTGTTTTCACTCTGTTGCCTTCTTTGAAATGGAGCAGGTTAAGATAACCTTAATTATTGGTAGCAGAAGACATTGTTCTTTGGAAAAGAAGTGCCACCTTTTGTTTTCTGCCTCCTCAAAAGGAGATGAAATAATGAAGTATCATAGTTTCTAAACATTGGGAAACCCACAAGACAGACCCCTAAAAATTAGCAGATATATCCAAAAACTATCAAAAAATGATAATTATCAAGAATTTACTGAGTGCCTACTGCTACAGAGTCCATCCTAGTTGCTGATGGGGAATGCAAAAGACAAAGAGGCTGGGTCCTCAGAAAAAGTTCACAATCTATAATTTAGAATTCTTTGAATATCAAAGGAATTAATAGGGAAAAAAATGTTAAGGAAGGAGGTCTAGCAGGACCAGATTTTGAATTTTATTTTAAAGTAGTAATGATCTAAACTGGTACTGGTTAAGAAATAAAAAAAATAGAAGTGGAGCAGAACAGACTGTAGTAAAAAACCATAGAATCTTTCTTTATATTTGACAAAAGTAAAGATTCTAGTTTTTGGAATAAGAATTCAGTAGCTGGTAAAAATTGTTGGAAAAACTGGAAAACAGTCTGACAGAAACTAGATATAGACCAATATCTGATACAACTTACCAAGATAAGCTCAAAATGCATACATGATCTTGGCAGAAAGGGGTATAAATATAATATATACATATATATATACATA
>NC_058132.1:377232124-377254668 GCF_016433145.1 Gracilinanus agilis | reverse complement strand
AACTAAAACTATCATTAAAGTTTAATTTATTTTAAAGATTAAAAAATAAATACAAATTTTAATTTTTTTTCTGTACTTCAGTGGTGAATCTGTGAACCCATCCTTGGGGATTGTTCCTCTATGTAATCACAACAGCAGATTACTTTAGTTTCTATTTTAACTAGATGTTGGCATTTTGACATAAATAATTTATAAAGTATTATAAACAAGACTATTCAAAGGTTTTAGGGGGATTGAATGAATGCTGATGTGAGCACATGTGAAGCAATCTCTAGAAAAGAGGGGAACTTAGGCAATTATTGGGCAGCTAAGCAGCACAGAGAACAGAGCCACCATGCCTGAAGTCAGGAAGATCCAAGTTCAAATTTGATACTAGCTGTGTGACTCTGGGCAAATTGTTTTATCCTGATTGCTTCAGTTTCTTTTTTAAATTTATTTTCTCTTCCTCTTCCCATTTAAAAGAGAAAAAAAGAAAGAAAGGATAACAAACACATAGAGTCAAGTAAAACAAGTTCCTATATTGGCCAGATACATAAATTTTCAGTTTTCTCATCTACAAAATGAAGTAGAGAAGGAAATAATAAACAAACAAAACAAAAATAGAGTTAAAAAATATTCTTCAATCTGCATTTGGAGTTCATCAGTTCTCTTTTTAGAGTTATATAGCATTTTTTCATTGTGAATCATTTGGAATTGGCTTAGATCATTGTCTTGGTTAGAATAGTTAAATCCTTCACAATTGATCATCCTTACAATATTGCTTTTACTATGTACACTGTTCTCTTAGTTTTGTTCAATTCACTTTGCTTCAGTTTGTATAAGACTTCCCAGATTTTTCTGAAACCGTACTGCTCATCATTTCATATAACATAATAGTATTCCATCACAATCATATTGCCACATTTTCTAATTGATGGGCATTCCCTCAATGAATAATTCTTTACCACCCTAAAAAGGGCTTCTATAAATATTTTTATGCAAATAAGTCCAAATAGGTCCTTTTCCCTTTTCTTTGATCCCTTTGAGATATAGACCTGGTAGTGGTATTGCTGTCTCAAAGGTTATTATGTACAGTTTTTAGAGTTGTTTGGGCATAGTTCCAAATTGTTCTCTAGAATGGTTGTACTAGATCACAATTCTACCAACAGTGCATTAGTGTCCCAATTTTTCCATATCCCCGCCAGCATTTATCATTTTTCTTTTCTGTTATGTTAGCCAATCTGATAGGGATTAGGTGTCATGTCAGAGTTTTTTAAATTTGCATTTCTCTAATCAATATTGATTTAAAGTGTGACTTGATAGCTGATTTCTTCTTCTAAAAATCTCTGAGCATTTATCAACTGGTAAATGACTCTTATTTTTAAAAATTTGGTTGTCTTCTAAATATTTGAGAAATAAGGCCTTTTCTAGAGAAACTCATTTTTTTACCAGTTTTGTTTTTCTTTTTTTCTTTTCTTTGTGCAAAAACTTTTTAAATTTTGTGTAATCAAAATTATCCATTTTATATCCTGTGATGCTCTTTATATCTTATTTGGTCATAAATTCTTTTATCCATAGATCTGACAGGTGCATTTTCCCATGTTCTAATTTGCTTGATATTAACTTTTATGTCAAAATCATTTATCTATTTTTTTTAAACCCTTGTACTTCGGTGTATTGTCTCATAGGTGGGAGATTGGTAAGGGTGGGCAATGGGGGTCAAGTGACTTGCCCAGGGTCACACAGCTGGGAAGTGGCTGAGGCTGGGTTTGAACCTAGGACCTCCTGTCTCTAGGCCTGACTCTCACTCCCCTGAGCTACCCAGCTGCCCCTCATTTATCTATTTTGACTTATCTCGGCATATGATATGAGATATTAGTCTATGTCTAGTTTCTGCCAACCTTTTCTCCAGTTTTCCTAGAAATATTTGTCAGACGTTGAGTTCTTATGCAAAAGATTGAATATTTGAGTTTATCAGATTCTGTTACTATGTCATTTGTTATTGTGTATTATAGACCTAATCTATTCCACTGATCCACCACTCATTTCTTGCTCAGCATCAGAGTATTTTGATAACCACATAAAGTTTTTAAAAAAAATTTTGGTAACTTCGTAGGGTAACTGTTTTCCTTTGTAATCCTACATATTTTATTTTATGCATTTAAGAACATTATTCTGAGAAGGGGTCCATGGGTTTCACAAAACTGCCTAAGTGATGGGGATTGGGAGGAAGATCGTGACACACACAAAAAAAGCTAAAATCTTTGCTTTAGTTGAGATTCATTAATTGGAAATGCTGCTATTAACAATAAGTGTTATATATGATATAATTATTATACTTCGAATAATCAAACTATAAATTTCATCTGCTCATTTACTGCTATAATATTTCTAATTATATCTTCTTCTGCTGTTATTATAAACTAAAAAAAATCTGTAAGTAAACATTGGTTTACTGACTTGATTAGAAAAATGTGTGAGCTCATGTGTTGAGGGGTCAGAAATAGCTTTTTGGCTGTCTTATTGCTTTATGATTCCTCAGATAGACATATAAGGCAAATGTCAACAAAAAACCCTTGGCCTAAGAAATTTAAAAAATTTTTCAATAGATATTTTGTATGTATTATGGAATGTTCAGGCCCTTTCTAGTCTATGCTTCACATTGTGATCCAAGGGAAAAAAAACCCCAACTACTTTGCAGAGGTTAGGGGTGGGGATGGCAATGCGCTTAGATGATTCAACAGGAAATAATTTTAAAAGGATAAAATTATATTCAAATTTGGCATACATACAGCTTCTTCTCTTGGGTGAAGAATGACCTAAAATTTCTCTTCTCTAAAAATGTAGAATGCTTCATTTAGTTAAAAAAAAAAAAAAAGGAGGGTAGATTTGACATTGCAAATAAAATAGTTTAAATCAAAAATACAATATAATTCTTTTTTCAAAATATCTTATTAACTCGTTATTAATCTCTATAAATACAAAAAGCAATAAGGTCCCAAATAAAAGCAATATTTGTAAAAATAACAAGAAAAGGAGTTTATTTTGTATCTCTTTTATCTTACTTCCATCTGTGTAGTTACCATTTGTTTTCTTTTTAAATGGAGTCATAGTTGAAGAAATATTTTTTCATTACTTACTATGTCTTTCCTTGTATTCTCCATATTTGTTACCTTTTACGCACAATTACATTTTATTATATACATGCCACAATTTATACAGACATTGTATTATTCCTTTTTGTCTTTTGTTCAAAGTCCTTACCTTTCAACAAAAAACACTCTGACATGACAATAATGGATCCATCTAATTTTCCAAATGTTTTTGTTAATAATGATTCTTTATACTGCTATTGTATAATCTTGAATTTATAAAAGTTTAGTTCTTTCATATACATTTAGTTGTCTTTCTAGATTCTCCATTCTTGTCCAATAACATATTTTTTCTGCTTTACCCACTACCAGAAAATTTATTTTTAGACATGTTCAATGCAGCACAAATCTTTTTTGTTTTATTTTGGCTTAATATAATTATATGTTATGAGAGGACTTTAATGGGAGTGAAGTAGAGAATGGAAGGAGAGTATGAGGGAATAGTGGTACCAAAAAAAAGAAAAAAGAAAGAGCATTAGGGTAATATTTATAAAATACAGAGAAAAGAACAAAAAGAAGTTCAGAATGGGACACAAACAGGGCAATGTTGGTATTAACACCTTAAATTTAACATATTTTTATAGAAATAATTTGTTTGTAATAGATTATCAATTTTAAAAACAACTCTTTTCTCACTTTTGTATACAGAAATATACTCATTTTTCAATAATTCTCTAGTTCATTGTAAAATTAAAAATGAATGATTTTGTAAAATTAATGTTAAAAAAGCCACTCCTGTTGCTGCATCATAGGTGACTGCCTACTTTGCCACCACCTAGTACTAGTTTTGAGTGCAGGGCCTGGAGTCAGAACAGAATTAAGTGACACACAGCAAGTAAATGTCTGAGGCCAGATTTGGAGTAAATGTCTGAGGTCAGATTTGTACTCAAGGACTGTCCCTGAATTCAAATCTGGCCTCAGACATTCACTTGCTGTGTGACCCTAAGCAATTCACTTAATTCAGTTTCCTCATCTGTAAAATGAGTTGGAAAATGAAATGGCAAACCCTTCTAGTATCTTTGCCAGGAAACCCCCAAATGAGGTCACAAAGAGTCAGACAGGACTGAAACAACTGAACAACAACAAAAAAGTCCTAGAAAGAAAGAGCATTAGTGTATTTATTTATTTATATTTATAAAATACACAGAAAAGAACAAAAAGAAGTTCAGAATGGAACATAAACAGGGAATCGTTGGTATTAACACATTAAATGAGGTCACAAGGAGTCATACAGGACGGAAACAACTGAACAACAACAAAAAAGTCCTAATTTTAGTAGAAAAATACACCTAAATTATAATTTATTATGAGGTTTAGTCCCCAGGGAATTGTGAGAGACCTCTGGGAATCTTTATCCTTAAAAGGAAAGGAATAACCTTTGTCACACGAGAAACCATTTTCTCTAGTAGCTGACAAGACCTTCCTTGGCAAAATAAACTCCTCCACTTTATTCTCAGAATAGGAAAAAAGAATCAGAAGCCTTTTTTGACCTCATCAGATCAGTTTCCAAAGTCCAATGGAATCCTGGGTACCCTTCTAATTTGGAGAAATTATCCTACGGAAGTTCTCTAGGCTGGGATTGAACATATTGCCTTGCCAGACTCTTGTTAAAGGATAAGAGGATGTATCTGAGATACAGGGAGGGAGACATGTAGACAAAATGCATCCATGCAAGGAGGTTCTAAGCTGAGTGATGGTGTTAAGAGTTGCAAAACACTTGGAGTTCAAGGGAGGTTTCACTTTGGGTTTGGTAAAGTAGGGCCAAGTGGAGAAGATGGTGAATGAGAAACAAGTGTGGGATAAGGGCAGCAGTGACCGAAGCTGTTGCTTCAAGCCAATACTATATGGGACTGTAAGAATTAAATTAAAGTCCAAAACTTTAAGTATTATATTTTGAAGTTTATTATTTAACAAAACAGAAGCACATGACTTAAGTTTTCTACCTGCACAAAATCCCCGCTGCACCAAAGGCACGTACAGGAAGGAAAGAGGCTAGAGACGGAACTCCACCCAATTTATCTCCTGTTCACGTCAGCACGTAACAACAGGAAGTGAGTGGGGTTCTGGGAATTGTAGTTTTGCTGGGGATCGCAGTCTTGCTGGGAATCATAGCTTTACTGGGGATCGTAGTTTTTAATTTCACAGGACATATTTAGGGCCAACGTAGGAGGCAGGTTTGAACTTCTGCGTCATCTTCAAAATAACTAATGCAAATTGTGACATTGACTTTTTTTTTCTCCCCATTTTGCTTTCGCCTACTAGGAAAACACATGTTAAAACCCCAAAATGTTCTCATTACTTAAAGTTATTGTTTATCATTTCTAGTTAGTGATTAGAATTTTCTGCCTATTTAAATAGATTGGTCGTAACTGCTCTAGTTTTTTGTTTTTCATTATTCGTGAAGGGAAAGGCAGAGAAGATGGGGGGCACAGTGTCTGGCGGAGTATAAGACCTTCGGATCTCTGTCTAAAGCTCCTAGATTTCATCCTGGCTAAAGGTTCCTGAGTGAAACAAGAGAGAATTTTATCAATGATGATATTTTGTAAACTTCCCAAAACCAGACAAAAAGCTGAATCCCAAGTTTTCCTTTGGTAAAAATCTAAGCATGAATGCTATTCAGACATTTTTATTGTTGTTGTTGTTCAGTTGTTTCTGACTCTGTAACTATATTGGGGGTTTTCTTAGCAGAGTTACTAAAATGCTTTGCCATTTCCTCCTCCAGCTCATTTTACAGATGAGGAACTGAGGCATATAGTTAAGTGATTTGCCAGGGATGCACAGGTAGTAGGTGTCTGAGGTCAAATTTGAACTCAGGAAGATGAATCTTCTTGACTCTGGGAAAGATGCTATTCATTTTGCAACCTAGCTGCCTCTCTAATCATAAATAAGTAGATTTAAATAATGGAGAGAAGTTGGGTGAATAATCCTTTCCTCAAAAGCCATAGGCAAGTTTCCTTAACTCTTTGTTCTTCAATGGACCCCCTGCTCCCAAGTAAAGGAGCAATGTAAAAGCATTGACTAAAGGAAAAATCATACGGGAGTGGTGGATTTAAGCAGGAGCTGATGTACCACTGCTGGTTTTATATCCCAAAGAGATCATAAGAAAAAAAAAGACTTGTACAAAAATGTTTATAGCTGTGCTCTTTGTGGTGGCAAAAAAACTGGAAAATAAGGGGATGCCCTTCAATTGGGGAATGGCTGAACAAATTGTGGTATCTGCTTGTGATGGAATATTATTGTGCTAAAAGGAATGATGAACTGGAGGGATTCCATGTCAACTGGAACAACTTCCAGGAATTGATGCAGAGAAGAAAGGAGCAGAACCAGGAGAACATTGTACACTGTGGCACTATCAAATGTAATGGACTTCTCTACTAGCAGCAATGTAATGATCCAGGTCAACTCTGAGGGATTTATGAAAAAGAACCCATCCACATCCAGAGAAAGAACTGTGGGACTAAAATCACAGAAGAAAAACAACTGCTTGATCACATGGATTGATGGGGTTATGATTGGGGATATAGACTCTATAAGATCACCCTAGTGCAAATATTAATAATATGGAAATAGATCTTGATCAATGACACATGTAAAACCCAGTGGAATTGCTTGTTGGCTACAGGAGGGGGGTGGGAAGAGGGGAGGGAAAGAACATGAATCATGGAGTCATGGAAAAGTACTCTAAATTATTTAATTAAAAAAAGTGCCAACCCGAAAATAAATAAATAAATGAAATTAAAAAATAAAATAAACAGGATCTGAGAAAGAGTGGCTCTGCTCACTTAAAGATGAGGCCAGCTAAGAGGGAGTAAGTAGCTAGTTTTCTTGTTAGACAAACCACTCTAAGTCCATATACTGTTAGACCAACAAGAAGCACAATCAGAGGGCAGGATAGATATCATTAATTTGACCATGTCAATATTTGTAATGTTCTACCTAAGTGTGAAAGTGAGGGTTATACAAACAACCAAAAAAGGAACTACCTCCTCTAGCCCCTATCTTTGGAACATGGGCATGCAGCAAGCAATGTTGTTATTTAGACATATCTGACTCTTCATAACCCCATGTATTTTAGTTATCCAAGGGGTTTTCTAGGCAAGGATACTGGAGTAGTTTGCCAGTTCCTTCTCCAATGGATTCTTTTTTTGTCAGTCAGTGTCAGTGCCTTGCCTAGGGTCACACAACTAGTGTCTGAGGCTGAATTTGAACTCTGGTCTTCCTAACTTCAGGCTTAATGCTCTTTATCATTAAGCCACAGCTTACTGTGGTAGACTAGAACCACACCTTTTCTCCTCTCACCAAATATTTCCTATGTTTTAGTCATCAGCAGCGATTCCTTTCAAGAGCAGGGAAAAAGGAAGGATGAATAACTTCACATGACCAACAGCCCAGCCTTGTCCCAGAAGTAAAATTGGTGCTCTGACTCATTTTAGCTTGAAGGGCCAGGAGGAAGACCCTGGATCTAGCTTAGTTCTAACTTTTGGGAAGTTTATCCAAAGTCAATAAATCAGGACCTTAAGATTTCCTCTCATTTTAGCTCTGCCCCCAGCAAATTCCAAAATGATTAAATTGAAATGTTAAACATAGCTTTAAGAAGCTAGAACATTTTTAATTTTCTTTTTTACATGTACTCTGCTCCCAGCCAGGAAAAGGCTAGTGCTTTTGGACCTGGGCTCAGATGTTTATTATTTCTGTATACCAAAAGCAAATGCTGTTCCTCTCACCTGTTCACAATTAAGTCACACACAAATCAAAAACATTTAAAGTAGGCCAGATTTTACCTATGCTGGGTCAGCTTTTAAAAATGTGACTTAAAATAATAGTTAAATTTAAAGACCAGAAAACTCTGGACTCTGCATTCATCCTTTTGGACAGAAACAGGGAGGGAAAGGGAAATGTCTAGTCCAGAGTTTTCAGGTCTCACACTTTGGTCCCAGTTTTCCCATCTTCTCCAGTGAAGGAGAGCCCCATTTTCTCCCCTACTTAGCAGACACTTTCTGTCCAGCTTTTACAATAGCCAAAATTTGAAATCCTCACCCTGTCACAATGCCATTATGGCTAGAGATTCAGAATCTCTTCCAGAGTGAGAAGAAAATCTTTTTCATTGATAAATTCCTTCAGTCTTCTCACCATGACTTACACTTATGACCATTTAACCCCTACCAGAAACTTGGACCCCTCTCAAAGGTGTGCCGGAACTAGCTCTAACTGGCGCAAGAAAGGCAATTATTAAATTTTCAGTGTAAGCATTTATGCATCAAGGATTACAAATATCACAAATCACATTTACCACATTCTAGGTATAGCAACCTAGAAAAAACACAGAACCTCTAAAGTAGTCAATAAAACCAAATCTTTAATCAGGAAAGAGACAGGTCCTTAATAATCAGCTACTACACAGAGCCAAGTGCCAAATACTACACAGATTAAAAATCTCTGGGGCTCTGGGGACAATATCTCTGGAAGAATCACCCCATGAGATGATTCTCCAAAGAATAATAGAACACAGGGATCTTATATACCTTTTGGGGAATTAAGCACTTCAAACATACACTGATAGGTTGTAAGCAGGCTTGGGAAAGAGTCTTTAGCCAGAGGCTGGGGTATCAGGGAGTAGATGGATAATGGATACTAAAAGGATGGTTCCTGCACAGGCGGGAACAGATCTCTAATACAATGGGGGGAAACTTCTAAGACTAAAAGGGTGATTGAACATTTGAGCATTTCTATTACTCCTTTTCAGGATGCTTAATGTGTGCTGGGAGATCCCTTATTCAGTCTAAGATTAAGTCACTTTGGGACTTCCCTTACAGTAAGTTCTCAAGAGAAATGGGCACACTTGGGGTTGCCAAAACCCAGCTGACACACCCTACACTCCACTCTTCTAGGGTCTCTCCTATCTTCTCAACTTATAGGTGAGTCCTTTGCCATATCTTGATCCCATGTCTTCTATAGTCTTTCCACCATGATCCTTTTTGGGTGCCCCCTCCCTGTAACACCCTTTTTTACCCATTTTGATATTTTCTTTCCCCATTAGAATGTAAGTTCCTTGAGGGCAGGGGCTGTCTTATTTGCTTTTATTTGTATATCCACTACTTAGCATGGTAGCTGACACCTAGTAAGTACTTAATAAAAAAATAATAAAATACATTAATAAATGCTTGATATCTATCATATATAATTATGTAGGTATCTATCAATATCAGAGGCAGGTCTTGGATTGAACCCACTGACCAGCCACCAAAGTACAAATTCCAGATAACAAGAATGAAATAAAAGACTTCTCTTTTTACAAATCCTGTGACTTGGAATTCAAAGCCCAAGTTGGCAAACCTACACAGAAACCGTGATGTTCTGTTTTAAACACAGTCTCTCTTAAACTACAGATAGTCTCAACTGTTTGAGTCACAGCTGGATTTCTACTTCTTATGCCAGCCAAGAGACTGCCTGCTGTGGATCATTCTGTAATCTCTTGTGAATTTCTATCTATATTCCCAGAAATTTTAAAAATGTATTTCTTTTGCTGTTGTTGTTGTTAACTCTTTAGTAATGTTTTATTTTTCCAATTTACATGTAAAAATAATTTTTTACATTTGTTTTCTAACATTGTGAGTTCCAAATTTTCTCCCTCTCCCTAAGATGGTAAGCAATTTGACATAAGTTATGCATTTGCTAACATATAAAACATATGTACATATTCATCACATTATAGAAGATATACATATACATTTTTTTTAAATGAAGAAAATAAAGTGGAAAATGGTCTTCGATCTGCATTCGGATTCCATCCCTTCTTTCTCTGGAAGTGGGTGGCATTTTTTATCATGAGTTCTTTGGGATTTTCTCAGCTCATATTGCTGAGAATAGCTAAGTCCTTCACGGTTGTTTATTGTATTGCTATTACGGTGTATGATAAAACAAGTGTTTCTATACATAAAAGAAAACTAGAAGGCAAAAACTCTTTATTAGAATTATTTATCATGGGGATAGTTAAGTGGTTCAGTGGACAGAGGGCCAGGCCTGGAATTGGGAGGACCTGGATTCAAATCTGACCTCTGATACTTCTTACATATGCTACCCTAGGCAAGTCACTTAGCCCCAATTACTTAACAGTTACCTCTGTTCTGTCTTAGAATCAGTAAAAGGCAGAAGGTAAAGCTTTTTTTTTTTTTAAGAATTATTTATGATAGATTTATGTTGTGTAGTAAAAGGCAGAATATTTATCCCATAATGTTTAAAATGTAACATTCTATTATTGCCTTTAACTTTAGGAGATGTTAGTGGCATGGGCATCGTACCCCCCAAACCCAGGCAAACTGTAAGCAGGGAAATTCCTTTGTTCCTTCTGTCCTTGTGACTCTTAACAACCCAAGAACATCTGATAACTTCTGTAAGAACCTGAGATTGCTTTCATCCTTGGACTGTCCTTTAGATTTGAGGTGGACAGAGAGATGCACCTTCAGGCTACACCTCGATACCATCGGGCTGTATCTCAGACATCCATCTGTCCCCTAAACTATGAGGGTCACCCCCTATGTCTGCAGGAAGACTCCAGTCAGATGACCAAATTCCCCACCAAACCTGAGTGTTTACCACACGAGAGTCACATCTTCACCATGGCACAGAGTCACGTCTCCACTGTTGTAAAGAGTATAAAATCCCCAGAATTGATGTAGTCTGGGGGACAGCTTTTCCATCCAGGCTGTCCTCCCAAGGAATGGCTCCCCATCTTGCTGTTCCACCTTGCTATCCTCCTGGCCATTCTCAACATTATTTTCTAAATTAATAAATTTCTCTTTTTATTTTTAAGCTAAGTTTTGGAGTCTTGCATTCTTGCAAAAGGTATCCTTCCCGAGCCCCAGGGGTTCACCTCTACCACGCCACAATACTCTTACCAGAGAAAGTGTACATTGTGACTAGTTGTCAGGATATTATAGAAGGTATTCATGCTTTAGTAAAGATTAAACTATATGTCCTTTGGAATTCCTTCTGACTCAGTTCTATCAGTGTAGTTCACTTCACTTTAATCTTAAGTGATATTTCAGTTTTCACATACTCACGAGTGGTTTTTCCAACTAGAATGTAAAGCATTAATGAGGGCAAATATTGTGCTTAACACTATTTGGTACTGGTCCCCTGATAGGTTCCAGATTTGTATATAGTAATATTCTTTTTTTTTAAACCCTTCCAATACTATGTATTGGCTCCAAGGCAGAAGAGTGGTAAGAGTAGGCAATGGGGGTCAAGTGACTTGCCTAGGGTCACACAACTGGGAAGTGTCTGAGGTCAGATTTGAATCTAGGACCTCCTGTCTCTAGGCCTGATTCTTAATACACTGAGCTACCCAGCTGCCTCCTGTATATAGTAATTCTAATAACTCTTTGTAGGTTTGAATAGACTTTTCCTTAAAGGGAATGACTTGCTCATTGTTAGTCCCAAAATAAAAAACAAAACAAAACAAAACAAAAAATAAACAATTTAGGAATAAAAAAATTTAGGAATAATCAAGAATTCAAGGTCAGCCACTTCATCGCTATTTTGTTTTGTTTTTTGTAAAACGTTTTCCAGTACTCTCATGGAAATTGACTTTTTTTTTCACAATCAGGAGACAGAATGGAAAATTTTGAAATAATTTACTTTGAATTACCTTAGAAACAATGGCATAGGCAGCACACTCATTCCAGATTTGCCTCAGAGTATAAACTTCACTTCCTCCTAAGGAATCACTGAAGTCATTGGGACTTTGAGTCAAACTAGATGCTTTTCAATGTCCTTTTTACTGTAAGAATGATAGTTCACAGGACCTTACTTAGAATGACGAATAGAAACGTCAGGTTTGTGACTTCTTTGAAGCTTCTTTTTTGCATTTAGGAAGCTTTGAGAGGGGAAAATACTAAGGAGCTAGCAATTTCTTACTCTTGGTGGAACCCTACAGATCCAATAGTGGATGGAAAAATAATTGGAGTATGCATTAACACCAATAAGTGTACTTTGGCACATCAGCAAGAAGACTTGCCAAAAGAAAAGTGAAAATATCTTGCTAGGGACACCCCTAAATCATGTCATAAGGGCTTTTTCATGTGTGAAGCTACTGACTTAGGAAATAATAACTTAATAACTAATGTTTATATGAGACTTTGGAATCTGCCAAGCACTTGCCTGGGATTCTCTTTCATCTTTGGCTTCCTTGGCTTCCTTCAAGTCCTTGCTAAAATTCCACCACATACAAGAAGGCTTTCTTGATCTTCCTTAAAGTTAATAACTTCTCCATGCTCTTTGTGGTGTCAAAAAATTGGAAAATGAGGGGATGCCCTTTGATTGGGGAATGGCTGAACAAATTGTGGTATATGCTGGTGATGGAATACTATTGTGCTAAAAGGAATAATGAACTGGAGGAATTCCATGTGAACTGGAATGACCTCTAGGAACTGATGCAGAGTGAAAGAAGCAAAACCAGGAGAACATTGTACACAGAGACGGATACACTGTGGTACAAACTAATGTAATGGACTTTTCTACTAGCAGCAATGCAATGATCCAGACTACTCTGAGGGACTTATGAGAAAGAACGCTACCCACATCCAGAGAAAGAACTGGGGGAGTAGAAACACAGAAGAAAAACAACTGCTTGATCACATGGATTGATGGGGATATAACTGGGGATGTAGACTCTAAAGGATCACCCCTAGTGCAAATATTAATAATATGGATATAGGTCTTGATCAATGACACATGTAAAACCCAGTGGAGTTGCTCATTGGCTACAGGAGGAGAGTGGGAAGAGGGGAAGGAAAGAACATGAATCATGTAACCATGAAAAAATATTCTAAATCAATTAAATAAAAATTTTCAAATAAAAAAAGTTAATGGCTTCTCTCTCCTTTATGTTATATTTTATATTCTCTCTCCTTTATACTGTATCTTAATTATAAATTGTTGTTTGTTATCTCCCTAATTAGACTGTTTTTTTGCCCTTCTTTGAATCCTCAACACTTAAGCTAGTGCCTGTCATATTTGTTGTTTTGTCATTCTGATGTATCCAACTGTATGTGACCCCATGGACATATAGTCTTTCCAGGTTTTTTTGTGTTCCTATTGTTGTCATTTCTTATGGCACAATAGTATTCCATTAAAATCATATACCCTAAATTGTTCAGCTATTGCTCAGTTGTTGGACATCCCCCCACTTTGTAGTTCTTTACCACTGCAAAAAAAGTTGCTATAAATATTTTTGTACAAGTAGGTCTTTTTCCCTTATCTTTCATCTCTTGGAGATACAGACCAGTGGTAATGGTGGATCAAAGTGTATGCACAGTTTTGTGGCCCTTTGGGCATGGTTCCAAATTGTCCTCCAGAATTTTTTGGCCTTCTCTTCATGCCAGAGAAGAAGTCTGATTTTTTTCCTTTTCTCTTATGGGGTTTTATAGGACTTATATGCATTTTTGAGTCACTAAACTTTTTAAGATATCTCTTCATTTCTAACCTTTGTGTGTCGTCAGCTGGCTTTTACTTTCTTTTTGCAAACTTTGATTTTTTTATTTTAACTTTGAAAATGAAATTGTGTATTAATGGCTTTAAAAAAATGCGTTGACATTATACCATAGCATGCATGTATTTTTGGCATTTCTGAGTTTCTAAGTGTTTTCTGTGTTGTCTGGTGGTCTTTGTATGTCATCTGTGGCTTCTGCAAAACTCCTAAAAAATTCTCATTTAATTTTTTATGCTGACCCAAAATATATCAAGACCATGATGGGGAAAGTCAAGAGGTGGGAAAAAATACCTATACTTCTGTCCCTAGCTACTCAGTTTCTTCCTTTCTTTTTAATTTTTATCCTTCATTGTAATATTTTAAAAATGTTTTTATTATTTTTTATTTTTTCAGTTATATGTAGAAACAATTTTTTGATAATTGTTTTTTGACATTTTAAAATTCAGATGTTCTCCTTTCCTGCTCTCTCCCCCCCAAGGCAATGAATAATCTGATTTAGTTGTACCCATACTCTCATATCATACATATTTCTATATTGCATATGCCATGATAGAAAACATATATCACACATATAATAGAAATCTCATGAAGGATATATAACGGAAGATGACATGTTTTGATTTCCACTCAGATTCCAAAAGTTTCTTCTTTGGCTACGGATATAATTTTCTTCATGAGTACCTTGTGGTTATCTTGGGGTCTTCCCTTGCTGATAATGTTTTAGTCTTTCACAGTTATTCATTGAATAATACTTCTCTTACTGTATATACTGTTGTCCTGTTTCTGTGCACTTTACTTTGCATCAATTCATATAAGGCTTTCCAGGTTTTTCTGAACTTATCCTGTTCATTATTCCTTATGGCACAATAGTATTCCATTACAACCATATATCACAACTTATTCATCCAATTCCCAAGTGATGGGCAACCCCTCAGTTACCAATTCTTTGCCACCACAAAAAGAGTTACTAAAAATATTTTGGTAAGGTAGATCCTTTTCCCTTATCTCTGATTTCTTTGGGATATAGACTCAGTAGTTGGTATTGCTGGATCAAAGAATATATGCATAGTTTTGTGGCTCCTTAAGCCTGGTTCCATATTACACTCTAGAATGGTTGTATCCGTTTATAGTTCCACCAACAGCTTTTTAGTGCCCCAATTTTTCTACATTCCCTCCAACATCTATCATTTTCCTTTTTGGTCTTATTACCCAACCTAGTAGGTATGAGATGGTACCTCATAGTTGTTTTAATTTGCATTTCTCTAATCAATAGTGATTTGTAGCATTTTTTCATATGACTATGGAGAGTTTTAATCTCTTTCTCTGAGAACTTCCTTTTCATATCCTTTGACCATTTCTCAATTGGGGAATGTTTTGTATTCTTAAAAATTTGACTTAATTCTCTATATACTTGAGAAATAAGAGTTTTGTCAGAGATGTTTGTTACAAAATTTTCACTCCAAATTTGATGTTTCCCTTCTAATGTTGGTTGCTTTGGTTTTGTGTAGAAGCCTTTTAATTTGATATAACTATAATTATCTATTTCATTTTTTATAATATTCTGTGTTTTGTTTGGTCACAAATTATCCATAAATACAATAGGTAAATTTTTCCATGTTTGTATAATGGTATCACCCTTTATTTCTATTTTTATTTTTAAATTAAATTAAATGAATTTATTTAAAAACACTTTCCCCATGGTTATATGATTCTTGTTGTTTCCCTCCCCTGTCCTGCCCCATGCTTTATCCTGGAGCTGACAAGCAATTCCAATGGGTTATACATATACCAACACCCAAAAAACACTTCCATATCATTCATTTTTATAATAGGGTATTCTTTTAAAACCAAATCTCCAAATCACATACCCAAATAAATAAGTGATAAATCATGTTTTCCTCTGGGTTTCTACTCTCACATTTCTTTTTCTAGATGTGCATAGCATTCTTTCTCATAAGTCCCTCAGAATTGTCCTGGATCCTTGCATTGCTATTAGTAACACAGTCAATCACATTTGATTGTCCCACAATGTTTCAGTTACTGAGTGTAATGTTCTCTTGGTTCTGCTTATTTCATTGCACATCAGTTCATGTAGGTTGTTCCAGTTCTTATAGAAATCCTTTGATTCATCATTCCTTATTGCATCATACTCCAACACCATCATATACCACAGTTTGTTCAGCCATTCCCCAATCAAGGGATATTCCCTCATTTTCTAATTTTTTTGCCACCACAAAAAGTGCAAATTTAAATATTTTTATACAGATTCTTTCCCATTTTTTAAAAATTTCTTTGGGACACAAACCTAGTAGTGTTACTGCTGGATCAAAGGGTATACATTCTTTTAAAGCCCTTTGGGCATAATTCCAAATTGCCTTCTAGAATGGTTGGATCAATTCACAACTCCAACAGCAATGCATTAGTGTCCCAATTTTGCCACATTCCCTCCAACACTTATTTTTTTTCATTTACCGTCATTTTGGCCATCCGGCTAGGTCTGAGGTGGTACCTCAGAGTTGTTTTGATTTGCATTTCTCTAATCAGGAGGATTTAGAACATTTTTCACAGGATTATTGATAGTTTTGATTTCTTCATCTGAAAACTGTCTATTCATTCCTCTTGTCAATTGGGGAATGATTTAATTTCTTAGAAAATTGACTTAGTTCTTTCTATATTTGAGAAATTAGACCTTTGTCAGAGAATTTTGTTATTAAAAAATTTCCTCCAGTTTGTTGCTTCTCTTCTAATTTTGGTTACATTAGTTTTGTTGGTACAAAACCTTTTTAATTTAATATAATCAAAATTATTCATTTTTCATCTTGTAATGTCCTCTATTTCTTATTTGGTCTTAAATTCTTCCCTTCCCCATAGAGCTGACAGGTATACTATTCCACATTCACCTAATTTACTTACAATATCACTCTTTATGGTAAAACCATGTGATACTTTTGACCTTATCTTGGTATAGAGTGTGAGATATTGATCTAAACTTAATTTTTGACATAGTGTTTTCTGATTTTCCCAGCAGTTTTTGTCTTATCCCCAAAGCTGTCACCCTTTATTTCTAGATCAGTTATCTATTTTGAATTTATCTTGGTAAATGGTGTGAGAAGTTGGTCCATGCCTAATCTCTGCCACAGTGATTTTCATTTTCCTTAGCAGTTTTTGTCAGATGGTGAATACTTTCCCCAAAAGCTTGGATCTTTAGGTCTATTGAACACTAAGTTGCTTTGCACATTTACTGCTATGTGTTAATTATCTAATCTATTCCATTGATCCACCACTCTATTTCTCAGCCAGTACTAGATTGTTTTGATGATTACTGCTATATGATATAGTTTGATATCTGGTACAGTCAGACCTTTTTCCTTCATAATTTTTTCCAATAATTTCCTTATTATTCTTGACATTTTGTTCTTCTAGATGAACTTTGTTGTTATTTTTTCCAGTTCTGTGATATAATTTTTGGGTACGTTGACTTGGATGGTGCTGAATAGGTAAATTAATTCAGGTAGGATTGTCATTTTCACTCTATTGGCTTGGCCAATTAATGATCAATTCATGTTTTACCAGTTGTTAGGTCTGACTTTATTTGTATGAAGAGTGTTTTGTAATTGTGTTCATATACTTGCTGAGTTTGTTTTGGTAGGCATACTCCCAGGTATTTTATATTGTTTAGAGTTATTTTGAATAGATTTTTTAATATCTTACTGGTAGATTTTGTTGGTGGTAAAAAGAAATGCTGATGATTTATGTGGGTTTATTTTGTATCTTGCGACTTTGCTGAAGTTGTTAATTCTTTCTTTTTTTTATTTTTAAAATTTCCATATTGTTCATTTTTGTAAGTGAGTAATCTTATAAAACCAAAACTCCCAAACACAAACCCAAATAAACAGGTGAAAAATGCTATGCTTTGATTTGCATTCTGACTCCAACAGTTCTTTCACTGAGGATGGATAGCATTCTTTATCATAAGTCCCTCAGAATTGTTCTGGATCATTGTATTGCTGATAGTAGCTGAGTCTATCACAGTTGATCATTCCACAATATTGTTATTACTGTGTACAGTATTTTCCTGGTTCTGCTTATTTCACTCTTCATCAGTCCATGAAGGTCTTTCCAGCTCTTTCTGGAATCATCCTATTCATCATTCCTTATGGCACGATAGTATTCCATCACCATCATATACCACAATTTGTTCAGACATTCCCTAATTGACAGAGATCTCTTTAATTTCCAATTCTTTGCCAGCATAAAGAGAAGTTATAAATGTTTTTGTACAAGTAAGTCCTTTCCCCTTATTAATTATTTCTATTAATTTTTGGTCAATTCTCTAGGGTTCTCTAGGTATAACATCATATCATCTGCAAAAAGTGATAAATTTGTTTCTTGATTGTCTATTCTAATTCCTCTAATTTTTTTCTGATCTTATTAATTATAATGAGCATTTCTAGTACAATATTAAATAATAGTAGTGATGATGGGCATTCTTGCTTTATCCCTGATCTTATCAGAAAGGGTCTTAATTTGTCCCCATTATGGATAATGCTGATGCTTTTAGATAGATACCATTTATTACTTTAAGGAAAGTTTCCTTCATTCCATTGTTTTCTAATGTTTTCATAATGACTAAGTGTTGTATTTTGTCAGATGCCTTTTCTGCATCTATTGAAATAATCATGTGATTTCTCTTGGTTTTGTTATTGATATGGTCAATTATGCTGATGATTTTTCTAATATTGAAACATCCCTGCATTTCTAGTATAAATCCATGTGATTGTGGTATATTATTCTTATGATAAAATGTAATCTCCTAGCCTAACCACTCAGTTTCATAACATTTCAATAGGAATCTGGAAAATGTAACTGGTTTGCCATAAGTAAGGGTAGAGTGTTTCACTAAGGGGAAACTAGTTCTAAACCAGGAAGAATTGTCAAATAGGAGAGGCTGTGATTTTTCTACCTCCTTCCTGGAAAGTAACAAACCTCAGAAATGATGGCCTTAGGGAGTCTAAGAGGAAAGGTTTCTGTCAATCCTAGACTAAAGATCTCTCTTTATGAAAGAGCACAATAACATTCTAACTGAAAAGAGCACAGGAACATCCAGATAAGCCAGAGGCTTTAAGGAGAGGAGACATTAGGTGCTCATTGAAGGATAAACATTGGGAATTCATTAGGTTATTTTATCAGCAGAGACAGCACATCTTTCCAAGAGTACCCAGACCAAGCAACCTGGTCAGCAGAGCCCCGCAGTGGATCATCACATGCACCTGAAATATCATACCCTATAAGGAGCAAACCCAGGTGAGCTTTCCATCCAATGGAGAAGCCATGTCCTATAGGGATCTACCCCATCTGATCAGAGGAGCAACTTGCTCATCACTAATATCCTGCCTACAATGAACTTCTTGAGACCACTGAAGTCCTACAATTCTGGACCTGTGAGTTGTCTTGATTATGTGTGTTCCTTACACATTTGCCTCATGATTATTGTACTTTAAGTTTGTGCCTATTCTCTCTATCATAGACTCTGTGTGTATTAATGAGAGAGTGTGCCCGGTGGTTTTGTGGGAAAGGTTTTGTGACTTGTGGCTTTTCCATGAACAAAATACTCCATCTCTCAAGTTATAGGCATTTTCTTTGATTGTCCCCCAAGCCTGAAGTACTTGCCCTCCTCTGCTCCATCTTCTAAGTTGCCTGACTTTTTTTCAAGTGCCAACAAAAATCCATCTTTAACTGGAAGCCTTTCCCAACCCTACTTAATGATTCTAACATCTCTCTATTAATTACTTCCAAATCTATCCTGCATATAGCTTCCTTTTGTAACAAATGAAAATTTCTGGGAGCTGTATATATTAAAATGTAAAATTAGTTTATTAAAAGTCTGTTCAAGATTTCTAACTAGCTAGTGGACTCCTTCCACAGCCTGTACAGATGCCACAGAACTCAAGCAAGGCAGAAGGCTGGGTCCAAGAGAGAAGAATAATTACAAGCAACTAAGCAACTAGGCTAGGCAAGCTCAAGGGGAGAGAGGGTGATTTCCTGTCACAAGTCAATATGTATCCCCACTTTTGAGGCTGCATCCAGTCCCTCTCCTGGACATCTCTGAATGGAGGGCAGGCAGGTAGGAAATGTCCTCAGAGACCTCAACTCCTCCCTCACCACATCATCACAGGAAGAGGTGGGTTTCAGGAGGATGCCAACATACGTTTAGACCAGTGATTCCCAAAGTGGGCACCACTGCCCCCTGGTGGGTGCTGCAGTGATCCAGGAGGGTGGTGATGGCCACACGTGCATTTATCTTTCCTAATAATTGCTATTAAAATTTAAAATAAATTAATTTCCAGGGGGCTAAGTAATATTTTTTCTGGAAAGGGGGTGGTAGGCCAAAAAGTTTGGGATCCACTGGTCATGGCACCTCTAGAGCTGACTGACTTCATTATCTAATAAGGAACAGGTCTCCACTCTGCCTCCAACAAAAGCCAACCCAATGAGATGCCCTGAATTCCGGGAGTAAATTAATTTAATTTGGAAGGTAGTTGACTTTCTAAACTCAATGTTAAAGAAAAGTTTTGTATAAAAATCATTGCAGTTCAATAATAATTTTCCACAATTTGTTTAGATTTGTTTTCATGTTGTCTCCTTGAATACAGAGATTATCTTTTGCCTCTTTTTTGTATTCCCAGTACTTAGTACATAATAAATGTTCATTGATTGATTGATTATTCTATTCTCATTATGCCATTTGAGCAAATGCCTTTTCTAAGCAAGGAGTGAATCTGTTGGCTGATTGTTAATAAGAAGTACACCAGTGGAGACTCATAAACTAACCAATATGTTATTATCCTTAAAATCTAGGGGAGTAGTCATCCCATAAATAATAAAGCATCTATGTACTCTGGTTTCATTGTCTCTAAATCATTTATAAGATCATAGGATAGAGCCTAAAAGGGAACTTCATGATCCAGTCAAATAGTTGAGGAAAATTAGGCCAAGAGAGGGGAAACCTCTTGTCCAAGTTCACCCAGTAACAGGACTAGTCTACCTAAATGCTTCAAGATTTCATTAAAAATTCACTTTTTCTATGAATCTTGTCCTCATCTCCCAAGAAACTGGGACCAAAATGAAACAATTCTTGCACTCTCTGTTTTTTTTCTCTCTCTCTCATCTCTCTCTCTCTTTCTCTCTCTCTCTCTCTCCCTATCTATCTATATTTGGAGTCAGGTGTATAGTTAGAAAACTTTCTTTCTGTATTACCTACAATGCTTTTACTTTTGTCTATGTTTGCATAGTCATGTCCTATATAAGTTCAGAGTCCCTGCCTCACTCTTTTTCTCTTTGGCTCTGGCGAATGGGCTGGTTAGTACCTTTTAGCTAGTATTTTTTGTTAGCTTATTATTAATAAAAATTCATAAATGTAATATTTAGTATTTTATATATTAATTTTAATCTCCACATTATGGCAAGCTGAAGGGACAGAATTCTAAAAAAAAAAATCTTTTTAAGTCTTTGAGAAAAGATTAGATAGCATAGATAAGTTTTGCAAGTGTCTGCTTTTGCTGCTCCTGTGGTTATTTTTTTCCTTTGCAGGCTAATGCCTGCCCACCTGCCTGCCTGCCTGCTTTCATTGCCACTTCTCATGCTCCTCCCGCCCAACCAGATTTGCTGCTGAGAGTCTACCAATCCAAGCCAATTTTTTTTTCCCCAAGAGGGTGAGGTATAAAAATCTTTCAACCCAATCCCTTCCCCCACCCCATATGGTTTTCCAGTCTGTGCTAGCCATTTTTTAAGTCAAAGTCTTAAGCTGACCTTGGATTCCTGGCTGAGAGAGCCTTGCAACTTGGGATTTCCCCACCCCCAGCCCCCCACCCTACAGGAAGGGGACTTCTTTGCAGTTTTTCTTTGGAGGGCAGAGAGACTAAATCAGTAGATTTTTAAGTAGAAGTGTTTGGGGATTTTGTCTTTATTGGCCAGTCTTTCATATGCAAATACCCTGTTATCCTCCCAAGTAATTTTGCCCTTCTCCCTGTTTACTATAAACAAACCTCATTCAGCCTTTTTTTATTTTATTTTTTTATTTTTTTTAGGAATAATGCTATTGCAAAGCATGTTTGAATCTCTGCAATTTGAATTCCTTGAGTTCACTAGTGCAGTTTGGACCTGTTTAATTCTTTTCCTGGGAGTTTTTATTTTCATTGGTCATTTCCCACTTTATTTATTTCTCCTTAACAGTTAGGCTGTTTAAACTAGAAGCCAAACTGAAATATTTTGACAAAATTTTGAAAGTCTGAAATGCTCAGTGCAGAATTCTTCCTCACTATGATGAATTTCAGAGCTCTGACAAATGAAATGCAAATGGATGATAAACATATAGGAGAGGGGAAAGAACCTTAAAAGAGATTTTGAAGTTATTTTGATGTTAACCTTTTGAGTTTTGTTTCCTCTCTGAAGAGTGAACAAGTCTATTGGAATTGGTAAAAAAGGTTTTTGACTGCCCTCCCTGTACCTTGTTATTTGCTTATATTATTGTATTTGCTGATTTCTTTAAGGTTTAAATTTTCAAGCTTATATGTATTAATCTAATCAATATCTTTTCTTTTATGTGATTCTTTATTTGTACTGTTTCCCTATGATTTTACCGAACAACATATCATTGTAAAAAGCCCATAAATCTTATGTATCCTGGGTTTGTCATCTCAACTATCGAGGTCACATGTTGCTTAAACAGCCTTTTCTTCCTTTTTGCCTTTTTTAATTGTCACATATATGATTATCAATAGAATCTATCAAAACTAGTTACAGCCTGTTTAAAACTTTAGAGAATATGATGACTTGAGAATTTAAATTATAATTTTAAGGAGTCTTGAGAAATGACTTCAGACATCTAGTAGTTTCTGAATGGATGATATATATATATATATATA
>NC_058132.1:377184453-377222151 GCF_016433145.1 Gracilinanus agilis | reverse complement strand
ACAGGGACAGAGACAGAGACAGAGAAAGAGAGAAGACAGAGAGAGATAAAGCGGAGAGAGAGAGACAAGGACAGAGACAGAAGAGAGACAGAGATAGAAACATAGAGGAGAGACAGAGAGAGAGAAGACAGAGACATAGAGATAAAGAGGAGAGAGAGAGGGAGAGGGAGACAGAGTCAGAAAGAGAGAACAGACAGAGACAGAGAGACAAAGAGGAGAGAGAGAAAGAGAGAGAGAGAAAGAGAGAGCATCTTTTCTCTCCTTCCCAGCTACATCTCCTAGTCTTCCTGTGTATGTATGACACAAGCAGGGTCAAGTTGTATTCCCTCCCCATCCTTAGGACAGCTCCTCCCCCACTTCCAGTTCCCTAGAGGAGTCTTCTCAACAGCTTAATGATCAAGTTTCTTCCTGAATGGCTGCTGTCAGTAATACCAGAAATATCTGATTGGTAAAGGAGAGGGTGGTTCTATGTTTCTGTGATAGGGCTGCTTGAATTTCTCAGCTTTTTGTCTCCTAAACGGAGATGCTAAATCATTCTAAAGTATTAAGTATCTCAAATGATTTTCCAAAACAACCTTTACTGTGAAACACAGACAACCTATGATTCCCACATTCTATGTGGGGCTTTCTTAATTAGACTTACTGACTATTAAAGAATCTCTAACTAGGTTTTCTTTTTTTATGTTCTCAGAAGATAAAACAACAGAAAGTTTGATGTGGCAAGGTGCTTTTATTACATACTTTGAGTTATAATAAAAGATTTCAAAGAATTTGAGCTTTTTAATCAGATGGTACTATTCTCCAGCTACAAATAAATCCCATGGTGAACTTGATTCTCAAAGTAGATTTTGTTCTTATTACAATATTCCTTTACTGCTAATTTCCTCCAGCCAAAAGTATAATATTCAACAACCATTTGAATTTGATAAGTAGTTTTATATGCAGCTATTTGTGCTTAACTAGGTTTTTATTGTTATTGTTTTGCTCCAATCAAGTGATAGTTTATATATGCCTATGTACTTCATTCCTTAAAGTTATCCTACATTTAACTAAGCCTTATTGATTACTTACAGCTAATTCATTCAGCAATATGATACACTGGCTCAAATTCCACAGACCGTAGTAGGTAATAACCTATAAAGATGAAAGGAAAGTGATCATACACTCATGACTTCATTTCACTAGACTAACCTGTTTGGTAATGGCATCTTTCAGGCTTTGTTAACCATATAACTACAGATAATGGTCCCCTGGGAAAGATAATTTGCAAGAAATGGAGCAGCTTGAAAAAATCTGATTCCCACATTGATTTCTTTGTGGTTTGATTCCCTGCTTTAGGATCCTGTTTTCACTCTTTTGGTTTCCTTTTCCTGGTACCCTTCCTTACTATGAGTCTCTTCTATCAAGTCCCATCCTCTGGAAAAATCTCTTGGAATAATATAGTTTCGAGAATTACCCTGCCCTTTCTGGAACCACCAATACCCTTCAAGTCCCCCGATTCCTCTGTTTGTGTGAAACCAAAATGATAAAAGTGAATTCGACTGAGTGTTTCACTTTTGTCTTTTAAATTTTTTTAAATGAATTTTCATTTAAAAAACAATAAATTGGGGAATGGCTTGATTTTTTATACAATTGGTTTAACTCCTTGTATATATGAGTAATTAGACCCCTGTCAGAGTTTTTTGTTATAAAGATTTTTTCCCAATTTGTTGTTTCCCTTCTGATTTTGGCTACATTGTTTTTGTTTGTACAAAAGCTTTTTAGTTTGATATAATCGAAATAATTTATTTTACATTTTGTAATTTTCTCTAACTCTTGCTTGATTTTAAAATCTTTCCTTTCCCAGAGATCTGATTAGTAAACTATTCTATGTTCACTTAACTTATTTATAGTTTCCCTCTTTATATTCAAGTCATTCACCCATTCTGAATTTATCTTGGTGTAGGGTGTGAGATGTTGATCTAAACCTAATCTCTCCCATATTGTTTTCCAAATTTCCCAGCAGTTTTTGTCAAATAGTGGATTCATGTCCCAAAAGTTGGGCTCTTTGGGTTTATCATACACTGTCACGAATAGGCAATTTTCAGATAAAGAAATCAAAAGTATCAATAAGCACATGAGAAAGTGTTCTAAATCTCTAATAATTAGAGAAATGCAAATCAAGACAACTCTGAGGTATCATCTCACACCTAGCAGATTGGCTAAAATGAAAGAAGGGGAGAGTAATGAATGCTGGAGGGGATGTGGCAAAACTGGGACATTAATGCATTGTTGGTGGAGTTGTGAACTGATCCAACCATTCTGGCTGGCAATTTGGAACTATGCTCAAAGGGCTATAAAAGACTGCCTGCCCTTTGATCCAGCCATACCATTGTTGGGTTTGTACCCCAAAGAGATCATAGATAAACAGACTTATATGAAAATATTTATAGCTGCGCTTTTTGTGTTGGCAAACTGGAAAATGAGGGTATGCCCTTCAATTGGGGAATGGCTGAACAAATTGTGGCATATGCGGGTGATGGAATACTATTGTGCTCAAAGGAATAATAAACTGGAGGAATTCCATGTGAACCGGAAAGACCTCCAGGAATTGATGCAGAGCAAAAGGAGCAGAGCCAGAAGAACATTGTACACAGAGACCAATACACTGTGGTAAAATAGAATGTAATGGACTTCTGTACTAGCAGCAATGCAATGACCCAGGACAATTCTGAGGGATTTATGGAAAAGAACACTACCCACATTCAGAGGAAGAACTACAGGAGTGGAAACAGAAGAAAAACAACTGCTTGAACACATGGGTTGAGGCGGACATGATTAGGGATGTAGACTCTAAACTACCACACTAATGCAACTATCAACAATTTGGAAATAGGTCTTGATCAATGACACATGTTAAAACCAGTGGAAATACACATCTGCCATGGTGGGGGGAGAGCTTAGGGGGTGAAGGGGAAAGTAAGAGCATGAATTATGTAACCATGTTAACTTTTCTAAAAAATAAATAATAATAAATGTTTAAAAAATAAAAAACAACAAATTTGATTAATTTTCTACACATAGAAAAACAAAATTGAGAATTGTATATTAAATTCTGAATCCCTACAATGTACTCTTGTTAATGTCTAATTCAAACTGAATATGGTAGTTCTAACCCTGTCATCTTGTCTGTGTCCCCTTCTAGATTTCATTCTTCTCTCTTCTATGAATTTATTTATATTTTATTTTATTTTGTTTTTTTGCAAGTTAACATTTTAATGCATATTTTAATGAAAAATAATTATATTTTCTAAAACAAAGACAATTGAAAAAAATGTTTATTGTTTTACACATTTTTGTAACTCTTTTTCATGTCTGGCTTCTCAAAATGCAAAAATGCTGGATTTTCATATCTGCCTCTGCATCCAGTCTGCTGTGATGATACATTATTTTAGTTGAAGTATATAAAGAAAAACAACCTCATGGAGAGGAACATACACAGATGGAAAGAGGAAGAGTCTTTTTGCAGGCAAATTATGTCTCATTATTATTTTGAAAGTAATTTTGACCTGGCAGAAACCTGAAAGGGCCTTAAGGACTGCCAGTGCCCCATGGACCACAAATTGAAAATTGTTGCCCTATACAACAATAAAAAACAAACAAACACAACAACCCAGTAATGAGGGTTACCAAGATAAAAATGAAATAAATGAAATAGTTCCTGACCTTAAAGAGTTTACATTCTATGGGATGGGTGTGGAAAGTGATAGAAGTACATATAAGGAATGATAAAATAATTTAGGGGGCATTGAGGAGGACATTGACAACTTCAAGCACCAGGTAACATATTGGCAAACAAACAAATAAAAAATGTCTAACCCCCAAACATTTATCAAATATTTACTATGTGCTAAGGATTGTGCTAAGAACTAGGAAACAAATATGAAAGAAAGACAGTCCCTGACCTCAGTGAGGAGAGAATATTAAAAGGAAAGTTTAGTTGTGAGGTGGATGGCAAGGGATAGTAGTCCTTTGGGAGAAAGGAAAGGACTCTGGTAGGTGATGGAGATTAAGCTAAGACTTGAAAGGAGCTAGGGATAGTTCTTTCCTCTTCAACATTGTCTTAGTGTACACATATCCACAGGTTGATGGATAACCTAATGTTAGACTTGGAGTACCAGGTTTGGAGTCAGGAAGAATCAACTCTGGGAATTCAAATCTGGTATTTTTATTTTAATTTTATTTATTTGTTATTTTAAATTCCCATGTACCTTTCTCCCTCTCTCCATCCCTTCTCCACAATGGAGAAGGTATCATTTGGCTTAAAAAAATGTACATATAAAACTAGGTCTTGCATATTCCTATTTATGACTTCTTTCTTTGAAGGTAGATAGGCAGATCATTCTTCTTTTACTGTATATAATGTTCTCTTGGTTCTGCTTATTTTGTTGTGGGGGAACTTGAGGTGAACCCTAGGTTCGGGATAGGTACGCTCTGTAAGAATGCAAGATCCCAAAACTTAGCTTAAAAATAAAAAGAGAAATTTATTAAATTGGAATTCATGTTGAAATGGCTGGGAGGACAGTGCAGGTGGAGCACTGCCTCCTAGAAGGGATGTGTCCTGAGTCTTTTATGCCTTTAGACGACATGGGCTACTGACTAGAGAAAGGATGATGGAACAGGTTAGGCAGAAGTGGGGGACGGTTGTTACCCAACTGGGGCTAAAGTGATGTTTTGTGTCCTGAAGACACAGGGGGTGGCAGGGCATAGTATAGGGGACAAGTAGATGTCTTAGGTACAGCTTGATGATATCAAAGGATAACGAGAAGATGGATATCTGTGCCCATCTTGAAATCTAGGAGAGACTCTCAGGGGTCTTTCCTTATCTTGGGTCTCTGATGCCCAGAGTCACCTTTTCTTCAGCACTGAAAGAATGCAAGGAAGGAAAGGAATTTTTCTGCTTTTTGTTTGACCTGAAACACTTCTAGGGTTTGGGGTGACCAAAGGAAACCCAAGGTCCCATACCAATTTCACTCCTCATAATTTCATGTAGGTCATTCCATATTTTTAAAAAAATTAATCTTTGTCATTTCTTATAGCACAATAGTATTACATCACAATCACATACAATAGCTTGTTTAGCCCTCCTCCAGTTAGTATCCCTTCAATACCCAATTCTTTGCTACCACAAAGAGAGATCGTATAAACATTTTAGAACATATAGGTTCTTTTCCCTTATCACTGATCATGTTAGGAAATAAACCTAGTAGTGGTATTGCTGGGTCTAAGGGTATATAAACAATTTTATAATTCTTTGGGTGTAATTCCAGATTGCTTTCTAAAATAGTTGAATCTGTTCACAATTCCATTAATAATTTATATCCAACAATTAATCATCTATTAATTATAAAAATAATTATATCTAATAATTATTATCCAATAATTAATAATAATAATATTACTCATATCCCCATTTTCCCACATCCCCTCCAATATTTGTTATTTTACCCTTTTATTATTTTAGCCAATCTGAGAGGTGTGAGATGATATCTTGGAGTTGTTTTGATTTGCATATTTTCTAATCAATAATAATTTAGAGCATTTTTTCATATTAATTTTTAAAAATGACTAATTGATACTTTTTTTTTCTATTTAGGGGTCATTCCTCAATCTATCTGGCCAATGTCTTCTCTGCAAAATGAAGTAAAATAGAATAAAGATCCTTCTTTGTAAAAATAGAGAGAGTCAAACAAAACAAATCCAAACATCAGCCTTATCTGAAAATGGAATTCTCATTCTGCATTTAGTCTAGTTTATCACATACCTGTCAAGATTTAAGAAGCATAAATCGTCATCTGTCTTCTGGAGTCACAAATTGGTAATTACATTGATCATAAATCTCAAGTCTTTCCAAGTTATTTGTTACAGTGTTATAATCATTGAATAAATAGTATCCCTGATTCCATTAACTTCATTCTTTATTAGTTCATATGAATTTTCCTAGGCCTCTCTAAATTTGTTCCTTTCACAATTTCGTATAGTACATTCATATGCCATAATTTGTTCAACCATTTGAGGGCAAAATACTTTGTTTCCAATTCTTTTCTACAACAAAAATGCTATTTTTGTATATGTAGATAATTTATCTCTCTCTGATTTTTTGGGGGATATATGCTCACTAGTCCTCTTTTTGGGTGGAGGGGTTATCCACAGGTTATTGCTTTCTAGAGTGTTTGGGCCACTTTATAGATTTTCCAATAAAGTACTAGTTTGTTTATACTCCTACCTCTCCTCTAAAAATGCTTCTTTTCTTTGTTTGTTTGTTTTGCTACATTGGACAATCTGATTGGGAATGAGTTAAAAAAAATCAGAATTATTTTAATTGGTATTTCTTTTATCCATAGTGATTTAGAGCATTTTTTCTTATTTATTCTATTACTATAAAGATTTTTATTTTTCCAATTGCATATAATAAATTTACACATCAGTTTCCCAAAGTTATATGATCCAAATTATCTCCCTTCCTCTTTTCCCTCCCTCCATCCTGGAATAGGCAAACAATTCTATCTGGGTTATATATATGTCATCACGCAAGACATATTTCCATATTTTTCGTTTGTAAGAGAATAATCATATAAAACCAAAACCCTAAACCTATATAAATTAAAGTGAAAAATTTTTATGCTTTAATCTGCATTTTAACTCCAACAGTTCTTTGGAGGTGGTTAGTATTCTTTGTCATAAGTCCTTCAGAATTGTTGGAGCATTTTTATATGGTTGTTGATAGCTTTCTTTTCTTCTCTTAACTATCTGTTCCTGTTCTTTAACTATTTATTGGGGCCCTTGTTCTCATTTGGATCAACTCCCTATGTAATTTTTGTAATTAGCATAAAATAGTAATTTTGATATTGCTTTTCCACCTTTAGACGTTGACTCCGTTGGTGATGTGATCTAGAGAGAGCTTTTATTCTAGGATAACAACAATGACCTTTAGTGAAGGATTGGAAGAAGCTTCTTTCTTTTGACTCCCTCTGAGGAAGGATCAGATCAGAGGTTTGGAAGAGAACTAGCCCCTGACTCAAAAGTCCTTTTCCTCTGTAAGTCACCCACTGTTGCCTTAATTTGCCTGGTGAAGTCTGTAGCTACCTTTTCCTGAAAAAAAATTAATACATAAAATAAATATATAGGATTATAAAGGAACCCAATAATTTGGAAATATAATAAAAAAATTTAAAACAGAGGTTCCTGGACTTCAAGTTAAGAATTAATTTCAATCAACCATTTTCACCTCCCAAATTCCTTTGGCAATCTTATGTAGATGGAAGGCTAGAAGTTAGAAGTTGGAAATGCAAATCTTTACCTCAAAGGCACCTTTCATTTTGCAGCTGGCCTCTTCACATGCAGTTAGAGCATTATACCTCATTTCCCTTTTGGGTAGGAATTTCTGTTTTACATCTGAAGGCTTTTCCCCTTGCCTTTGAATATCTCCTAGTGTGGCAGACCACTTGGCTTTTGCTAAAATCTCCCTGAGGTAGACCTTCTTACAGATAGCCAGATGAACAGATTAGAGAGATGAGGAGAGTGATTGGTGGGTGGATGGTTGCAAAGAGAGATCTGTAGAGTTAGAAATTGACAACCTTATTCTATGAAACCCCAAATTTACCTTCCATAATCAATTCAGTCCATTTAGTCTATTGAGTTCATTGTTCCAATGTCTCAGAGAGCCAGTAATGGGTGTCATCAATGATAAGACCAATTCATGACTCTCCCAATGATGTGTTAGCTTACCCATCTTTCTGCAGTTTCTCAAATGTTGACTCTTCCCATCTTTTTCATCTTTGCCAGATTGCTGGATATGACTTAAACCTTAGCGCTATGCTGATTTTCACTTCATTTATTATTAGAGATTTATAATAGTGTTGCATCTGGTCATTAAATTGGTTCAGTTTTGTTTGTTTTTTTTAGATATATATAAGGAAAAAAAGAAAACCAAGAAATGAAGAGTGTCAGTGCTTTGGAGGAATAGCATGATAATAAGGGATGATAGATACCATAAATGCAAATTTTCAGTGCTTTTAATTGAAGAAATTGAAGCTCAGAGGGATTAAAAGGGACCCATATAAGGTAAAAAAAAAGCTGGCAAATGGTAGAGACTAGGCTTTTACTTAGCTCTTCATAACTTTTTGAAGTTATGAAGAATAGAAAACCATTCAACAGGTGTGACCTTTATGAAATATGGAGCTACAGGAGAAAAGTTCTATAAAAGAATAAACCTGAATGGAGCAGAGATAGTAAAATCTTTAGCTTTTCATGTCTCTCACTTGTTAACAGAATATGAACAAGAGGTAACAAAGGAGGCATATATGTTTAATCGATCACTCAACAAGTATTTATCAAGGCAGGTAGCTGTGGGGTAGCAATGGTTAGAGATCTGGACCTGGAGTCAGGAAGACTCCAGTTCAAATCTTCCTCAGATACTTACTATGTGACCTTGAGCAAGTCACTTAATCTCTGTTTATCTCAGTTTCCTTAACTGTAAAATTAGCCTAATCACAGTACCTGTATCCTAGGGTGGTTGTGAGGAGAAAATCAAAAAGTACTTTGAAAATCATAAAAGGCTATGTAAAAACTGGCTGTTTTTATCATTAATAAGCACCTCCCATGTGCTAAACACCATGTTAGGTGCTGGAGATACTACAACAAAGAATGAAACAATTTCTATGCACAATGAGCCTACTTTCTGTGGGGGAGCCAAGTGCCTCTAAAGGTATACACAGCACAAATACAAATATATAACACACACACACACACACACACACATATATGTTAAATGTAAAGTAGTTTAAGAAGGAAGACATAAACACTTGTGGGGGGATCAGGAAAGGTTTTCATGCAGAAGATGAGATGTGACTTGTATTTTATTTTATTTTATTTTTTACAGAGGAAATAATGGTTTATTTAGAAAAACACAGAGATTCAACTAAAATTAATAGAAAAAATAATAATCAGTAGAAATTGTCAGTCTTTTGTGCATTATCAATACCTAGCAGAAAAGATAAGGGAAAAATCCAGAATGACTACATACTGTATGTGTGTATATATATATAAACATATATATATCTGAGAATCTTTTCATAACACACAAAAGAATTTTACAGACACACACACAAAAGAAGACAAATAATTAGTGAGGAATTAGTTGTGCTTCATTGAGATTTACTAATATAATAAAATGATAATTTCTCCTAAATAAATTTATAGATCCCATGCCAAATCAATGAAACTACCAAAATAATTTTTTTTTAGAATTAAACAAAATTCATATGTTGGAGCATGACCTGTATTTTAAAGGAAGAGAAGGGAGGGAGGTAGAGATAAGGAAGGGAGGACATTGAAGGCAAGTGGAATAGCCAGGGCAAAATGATCCCAAACAGGACAGATGGAATATTGTGTGTGAGGAACAGAGGGAAAGCCAATCTGGCTACACCACAGAGTGCAGGATGAAGAATAATGTCTAACAAAGGTAGAATGATAGGGTTGGGGCCAGATTTTGTAGGGCTTTCAGTTAGATAGAGGAGTTTATATTTGTATCCTCTTGTAAATAGGAAACCACTGGAATTAGTTGAATAGGAGAGTCACATAGTCATATCTATGATTAAGGGAAAAAAGACTTTATGATATAAAGGATGGACTGCAATAGGGAAAGATTTGAGGCAGGAAGATGAATTAGGAGGCTCTTGGAACAAGCTAGGTGGGAGGGGATGAGTGCTTGAATGAAAGCGGTAGCTGTATGAGTGATGAGAAGGGATCAGATGTAAGAGATACAGAAAAGATAGAAACAGCAATATTAGGAATAGTGAAGAGTCTAGCATAACACCAAGACTGTCAACCTGAGACACTGGAAGGATGGTGATACCTTCCATAGAACTGAGGATGTTAAAAGCAGGAAGGGGGAAAGATGACTTCAGTTTTAGACATTTTGAGTTTAAAATATCTTTCGAAGGTTTGGTTGAAAATGTGCAGAAGGCAATTAGAGATGTACCACTGAAGCTCAGAGGAGAAATAAATAGAACTTGTAGTCATCTGCAAAGGGATGATAGTTGAATCCATTGCAGGTGAATGAATTGCACACAGAGAGAGACAGAAGAAGAGATAGAGATGGGGGGAGAGAGAATGGGGGTGCCACTGGACAGAACTTTGAGGGACACTCAAAGCTGTTAGGTTGAGGAGATAGTAGATTTGTTAGTTTCAGGGAACATTTGAAAGGATACTAAAGTGTCCTAGAATTGTGAAATTGATGATTGATTACTGATTCATGGTTAAGGTTTTAGTAATCACTGCAACCAATTTCTAGGGTTTGGATTTGGATATATTTTGGATAAACCTGGGTAGAAAAGTTGGCATGAGACTTGATAGGAGATTGTGCACACAGTTGAGACCACACCTGCCTCTTGAGGAAGGTAAAGAAGACGGATGGAGGATGCTTTGATCTGGTCAGGAGATGTTTTTTCCTAACACTGGGTTTCTCTAATATAGGGAGGAATATCTTTCAGAGGACTTTCTAGAGGTTGTTGACTAACTCATTGCTTTCCCTGTTGCTGTGGGTTTCTGGGACCTCCTCTTGCAAGTCAGCAAAATACAAGCCCACTCTTGCTTCAAATATAGACTGATCTCAATCTGAGTTTAGATTGGTCTTTATGTAATCACCACCATTGGTCCAGTTTAGACTGGACCTTATGCAACCACCAAACTATATAAAAAGCTGCTCTGATGATAAGATGTTCTCTGGTCACTGAGAGGCCATTAACCTCTATTATTGGTAATTTCTAGTCTTGTCAGTAAATAGATTATGCTCAGAATTTTGTGCCTCAGTTTCTCTCCATCACAGATTTTTATCATGACAGAGGTGGATGATGAGCCAGCAAAAGTCACTTTGAAGGAGTAGCCAGACAAAATAGAGTCAAACTAGGAGAGAGCTGACAAAAAAGCCAGAAAAAAAGGAAGGAGGGGGAAAGGAATGAGAAAAGGTGATGAATAGTGCCAAATGCAACAGATAGGTCCATAAGGACTAGGACTGAGAAAAGGCCATCAAATTTATCAGTTAAGGAAAAGATGATGAATAATTTTGGAGAGAATAGTTTCAATTGGGAGATGAAGTTAACATCAATAAGTAATTTCTAAGTGTTTTTTAGGTTCCAGTCACTGTGTTAAATGCTAGGGATACAGAGAAAGGCAAAAAATAGTTACTACCCTCAAAAAAAAGCTAGTATTCTTATGGGGCAGGAACTAAATAAACAAAGGGCAGATAAATTTAAAAAGACTGGAAAGTAGGGGGCAGCTGGATGGCTCAGTGGATTGAGAGCCAGGCCTAGAGACAGGAGGTCCTAGGTTCAAATCTGTTCTCAGACACTTCCTAGCTGTGTGACCCTGGGCAAGTCACTTAACCCCCATTGCCTAGCCCTGTAACAAATAAAATTAATATAGAAGGATATATACATATAAAAGATATTAGGGTTTAAAAAAAAGACTGGAAAGTTAAGATGGTACTTTAAGAGATTTAAAAGTCAAATGGGAAAACATGGGAAGATTTACATGAAATCATGAAATTATAAAGAGTGAAACAAACAGAACCAAGAGAACACCATATGAAGTGACAGGTATATTGTTTGAAGAATAACTTTTGTCCACTTGCAGAGAAAGAACTGATAAACAGAAATAAGTAAGACATAGTTTTAGATATACAACTATCTTTTTGTCGATGATGCCTTCTCTAATGGAAGAAGGAAAGGAAAAGGGGAAGTTAACTAAATTTAATGTAACAAACAAATAAATAAATTTAAATTTAAAAATAGGGCTCTTATATGAACATTTAACTTTAAAAAAGCTAAATGAAGGAGTTTCTATTTGATCCTGGAGGTAACTGGAACCCTTAGAGTTAATTGAGGAGGAAAGTGTGGTCAGACTTTTGACAGATGAGTGGATGATGGACTAGAGAGGGAAGAGACTAGAGAAAGGGAGACCAACCAGAAGGCTTTGTGATAGTTTAAATATGAGATGATGAGAGCCTGCACCAGAGTGGAGGCTGTGTCTGAAGAGAGAAGTAAACATAGACAGGAAATGTTGTTAAGGTAGTCAAAATGCTGAGGAGTGAGAAAATGGAGGAAGTGAATGTAGACAAATTTTTCAGGAATTTGAGAAAAGGAAGTGAGATAAAGGACATCAGCTTGGAGACATGGTAGGGACTAGTCAAGGTTTCTTAAGGATGGGAAAGACTTGGACATATTGAAGGCAGTACAAAAGGAACCACTTGATAAGGAGAAATTGAAGATTTAAAAGGGGAGTTGATTGAGGATGCAATCTGCTGGAGAAGATGGGAAAGGTGTCGAGTGTGCATGTGAAGGGATTGGCCTTGGTAAGAAAAAGAACCATCTTTTTGTCAGAGACTTGGGAAAAGGAGAGAAAAGGAGATGAAGAGAATTGGAGAGGGGGAAGGGAGCTCATGTTAAATGGCCTCAATTTTTTTCAGTAAAGTTAGATGCAAAGTTCTCAACTGAGAGAGACTGGGAGGAGGAGGTATGGGGGTCTTGAAGAAGTTTTAGAAAAGCTTCTGTGGGGAATCAGAAAGTTAGAGAGGAAAAAAGGATTGCTTTGCTGCATTGAGGACCCATTTGAGATGGGATAAAATGAAATTGTTGTTAGACTCACTCTAATTTTATTCAGAGGCTATGAGCAGGATCAATGGAGGTAGATTGAGGAAGTAATTTAGGATGGAGGTTTGTCAAGAGAAGAGTGACAAAAGCATGAGGATTCAAGAAAAGAAGAAAGCAGAATTGCAATGGCTGACTATTGGGATAAAGAGGGAGGAGTGTAAAGCTATAGCCAGGTTAAGTGGGAGAGGGAGAACAGGTTTTGTAGAAATGAAGAATGGGGTAAAGTGGAATGATAGGAGGTTATGGTAGGGAACTTCAGTTACTTATTAATATCCATTCAAATGTTCCCCCAAACTACCTAATCTGCCATCTCTTCAACCTTCTTAAGTCTCAGGACCTACTCATTCATTCCACTTTAGCAAGATATAGGAATGGTTGGTTACACATTATTCGACTTTGCTCTTATTGAAAACTTTCTACTTCCTTAAAGCCCTTTAGTATACAGGCAGGAGTTGGGGAGGAAAGGAATTTGATGAAACAGGTGCTGAATTCCTTGAGAAAAGAAAGGGAATAATTTTGGAGTTGCTATATTACAGCTGCCATATTTTTGATTGGGTAGAAAATATGGTTTGAGTGGACTTCAGAAGAAGAATATTTGCTCATTGAGAGAAGTAAAGAGTCTGGAAGTGACTACTAGGAACATGGAATATTCTATGTGAATGTGATCATCTTGTATGTAGGTGAGTGTAAGAGAAAATGGTAGAGGATACAAGCACAATAGAATAGGAATTCCAGAGGGTATAGCAAGGTTGGACTGGGACATGGGTGAAACTGGATTGAGGAGGATGAGGATGAGATGACACCTGGAGACAGGGGATAGTTTTCTCTTAAATTGTGGGTGATGAATTATTGCATAGAGATAAGGAGAGAAACATGAGAAGCCACAGGGCTAACAATGAGTGACAGAAGGAGAGAGAAATTCAATCACCAATGGTGTTGCAGAGGCAGCTGGGCCTGGCCTTAATGTGGGGCTGATGGAAGGGGCAGGATATGGGAGAAATGATCACTCAGCCAACAAAGGGAGCTGGCCAGCTAGGCTTGGGACTGACTTTGGTTTAGGGCCTGATAAGTAGATCTAGACAATGTGCTAATTTGTTTCATATAACTTTACTTATTTGCTATAAGTAAGGGCTGAGTTGGGTGTGGAGGGGGATAAATGAGTCATTTGTAAGTATCGATGTAAATAAAAAAGAATGTCAATAAACTTTTTTTTTTAAATGACACATTGAGATTTGTGGTAGATTCTGTCACTGAACAATGTTGACTGACTGGCTCTCTGGTCCTCATTGAATATTTCACAATTCTACTCTGTTTCCTTAAAGAAATCATTGAAATGAGATAGAAGAATAACAAACTAAAGAATAATAAAAATGGAGTATTTTGCTTTTCTCCTTATTTATCCCTCCTAAAATATGCTAACTAGACTTTTTGGTTACAATGGAATTCTTAAGAGAAGTTTGGAGTAAACCTGGAAAGGTTTGGGACTATTATTCCTAAACCAGATTCAGAATTGTTGCTTCCAATATGAATTCTAGGGAGATCATGGCAGTGACTGGAGAAGAAAAAGCAAATTGCTCCAATACTTTTGCCAAGAAAACCCCAAATAGGGTCACAAAGAGTTGAACTGAAAAATGACCGAAGAAAAAATGGCCAAGAGAACATGGAATCATAATAGTAAAAAATTTCTACAAGATTTTAAGATTTTCAAATCAAGTTCTCCACCCAAACCTGGTAAGGCAGTCAGTCAATCAATCAGCCAGTTAACAAACATTTATTAAGTATTTACACATATATAAGCACTGGAGATGCAAACTGGGTCTGTGCCCATAAAGAGTTCACATTCTAATGGCAAAGACAACACACACACACACATATATATATATATATATATATATATATATATATATATATATNTTGTGATGGAATACTATTGTGTTATAAGAATTGATGAGCAAGTTAATTAAAAAAACATTCCTAAGTTCAAACCTGGCCTCAGCCACTTCCCAGCTGTGTGACCCTGGGCAAGTCACTTGACCCCCATTGCCCACCTTTACCAATCTTCCACCTATGAGACAATACACCGAAGTACAAGGGTTTAAAAAAAAAATTAAAAAAAAAAACATGAAAAGACCTACATGAAATTATGAAGAGTGAACAAGCAGTCAAGAGAACAGCAATAAAAATACTGTTTGAAGAATGACTTGTGTATGTTCACCTTCAGAAACAAGCAAAACATAGTTTTAGTTATATATATATATATATACATATACATATATATATATAATTAGTTCAATAATTAGTTCAACTATCAACCAATTATTTTAGAAGGCACCATTCTTGTCAAATGGTGCCTTCTAAAATAATTGGTTGATAGTTGAACTAATTATTGAATGGAGCTGAAGTAACTTTGTTTTCTCAGCAATGACTCCTGTGCAGAGGGAAGGAAGGGATATACCGAGAATTTTAATGTAACAAACAAATAAATAAATTTAAAAATAAAAAAAAGATTATTGCAATAGTCCAGGTAAAATGTTTGCAAAGTGTTTTTAAAAAATTTATTTATTTTAAAATATTTTTCCAGTTTTACTTGATTCATGTTCTCTACCTCTCCACTCCTAGAGCTGACAAACAATTCCACTGGATTATACAAGGGTTATAACTTGATACCTATTTCCATATTATTCATTTTTGTACTAAAGTACAAAAGTACAAAGTACAAAAGTACAAAAATCTTTTAAAGTCAAAACCCCAAATCCTATACCCAAATAAACAAGTAATAAATCATATGTTTTCCTTCTGTGTTTCTGCTCCCACAGTTCTTTCTCTCGATGTGGATAGCATTTTCTCTCCTAAGTCCTTTGGGGTTTTCCCAGATCATTGCATTGCTATTAGTAGCAAAGTCAACCACATTTAATTGTCCCACAATGTTTCAGTTACTGTGTACAATGTTCTTCTGGTTCTGCTCCTTTCACTCTGCATCAGTTCCTGGAAATCTTTCCAGTTCACATGGAATTCCTCCAGTTTATTATTCCTTATAGCGCAAAAGTATTCCATCACCAACAGATAGCACAATTTGTTCAGCCATTCCCTAATTGAAGGACACCCCTTCAATTTACAATTTGCAAAGAGCTTTTGTTGTTGTTCAGTCGTTTCAGTTGTGTCCGATTCTTCTTGACCTCATTTGGGGTTTTCTTGTCAAAGAGACTGGCATAGTTCATAATTATCTTCTCCTGCTCATTTTATACGTGAGAAAACTGAGGCAAACAGGATTAAGTGACTTGTCCAAAGTCACCCAGTTAATAAGTGTCTGAGACCAGATTTGAACTAGGATGATGAGTACTCTTGGGTGCTCTCATTTAATTCCCACAACAACCCTTGTGAGATAGATATTATGTTTATCCTCATTTATGAAGGAACTGAGATTCAGGGGAGTTAAGTGACTTGTTCAATCACAGAGTTAATAAATGCTTGAGGCAGGAGTTGAATTGAAGTCCTCCTGACTATGAACCTTTCTGCCTCTGACATTACAAGGGAGGTAGATGTATGAATGGACAGGAGAAGTATATGAGAAATATTTGAAGATAAAAATGACAAGATCTGACAATGGATTGGATATGTGACATGAGAAACAGTGTGAGAAGTCAAGATGACACTAAGATTGGGAATCTGAAAGACTGGGAAGATTGTGATGCCCTTCATAAGAAAATTGGGAAGAGTCCAGAATTTTGGGAGAAAAATCATGATTTCTGTTTTGGTCATGTTGAGTTCCAGATATCTACAGCAATGTATGGCTCTTGAGCCATATCTGGCTCTTTTGAGGGCCAGATATGGCTCTTTCTGCAGGAGCCATAAAGTCAACCATGGCACAGTAACTAACAGTTTATACATGACATCGTGCATCATGTGATATGTCACGTGATCCTTTCAGTACCACGACTATCTTCTAAGATAGAAGGCTCCCTCATTGATATTGCCACGCGAGATGAATCCTGGTCTTTAGTTCGGCTTGATAGGTGTGCTGTGTGTTCCTCCTTCTGCCCTCCTTTTACTCTTTCCATACCTGTTACTGACATCTTGGGGTTCTGTATAGCGATTGATAACTTTTGTCTACATTCTCTACCCCTCTGACTCTGATTTACATGGCTTTATCTCAGTGCATTCATGGGGTCTGCACTCCCTATTTGTAGGATTGTTATTGTTTTTAACTTTTCTACCTGCTCTTAAAGGAGAACTATAGTCAGATTACATCTTTACATATGCTTCATTAGTGAGAAGCATTTCTCCCCAGTAGTTGTTTCATTTGATACAGAATGCTTGAGTAGGCAGCACTGATAAACACCTGTACCAGGAAATGTGTGTGATGTGTCCTGGCCAGTTTTCCATGAAAAGGTACCCTCCTCCCCCACTACTTACTAATGCCTGCACACAAGTCATGTTATTTTCTGTAATCTCCTGATCTCCTACTTAATTTATGTGGCCAAATGGCTTAACCAGCAGGCCGGCAGCTTTTTCTTCTCCTGTTGCCTGACTTGAGAGAGGGAGAGGAAAAAGTATTCTTCCCTGAATTTTTCTCTCTTTATTTCAGCAATTTTCTTAGTGTAAAGGAGTTTTATGTGTATGTGTGCAGTTATATCAGTACTATAGTGCCCCATTAAGTCTTGTTTTTTGGTTAGTAATCAAAATAATTTTGATTAATAATCAGCAAAACCATGCAGCACCAGAAGTCACATTAATGTACTTTATTCATCATTGGTTAGCACATAATAACGTTATTAAAAATAGTTCAGAGACTTATTGTACTTTAAAAGTATTGTTCTTACATAAAATGCACATAATTACTTGTATTCAGTGTTAAACATATTGTATGGCTCTCACAAAATTACATTTTAAAAAATGTGGCATTTAAGGCTCTCCTGGCTGTTATGTAGAGATGGATGCATGGAATCCCTGCAAAGATACAGGGACAGCCTCACCCAGAATTCCAGGGGACCCCCCTGGAGAACTTTGGGTGAGGGGGCAGTTGAGAAGAGTTGGCAGTTGCTTTGTGGGGGTTGAAGTGAGCAGACACACTGCTTACTGCTCTAGACTTGGGGGGTTCACCTGAGTGGCCATTGTGGCATAAGCCAGTGTGGTTTCTACTCAAGGGTTAGCCTGTTTGTTAGAATAAATCCTTATCAATATTAATATAATAATTATTTAGTGATTTAGTGAATTAGATATATAAATTATTTAATAAGAGAGTCAGTTCAGTTAGGTGCTTTCACCCCCTTCTGTGGGGGGAAGGGCAGCTTCAATCTAATAGTTCAGGGTCACCTTTCCTTATTCAAATACCTTCATTAATTCCTCTAGTTTACCTTTTTACTTCTTAATATAACCTTTACCTTCAATATCTGTACCTGGAAATTATTTGGGGGAATACTCACAACTCAAGTCTGGTCATCTAGTTTGAATCCTGTCAGCTGCCAGTTTTAAGAAGATCATTTATCTCAGTCCTCAACAGTTATATAGCTAGCTTCTACTTATTCCTCTATCAGACCTGCGAGGAATATAAATTAAAGAAAGGGAACATTATTGGGGTTCAGCCATAACAGAAACTTACCAGAAGAATCTTAGCCAGTCTCCACTTTCCAACTGAAATAGCAACTGCTTAGGGGGGAGGGGTTTGAGATCCAGGAGTGTCTAACCCCATCCTTTCTCACTGAAGCCTGTCAATCAGTGCCTGTGACTTGAAGGTCTACACATTTATCTGCTTCTCCAAAATATCTGTTATTATCATCATAACACGGCCAAAAAGGTTGCAGACCCCTGCTATAGGGCATCCATTTTGAGATGCTCCTTGACTCAATGGGGAGAACCAGCTATAGATGGGAGGTCCTAGGTTCAAATCTGACCTCAGACACTTCCTAGCTGTGTGACCGTAGGCAAGTTACTTAACCCCCATTGCCTAGCCCTTACCTCTCTTCTGCCTTGGAACCAATATTTGGTATTGATTCTAGGATGGAAAGTAAGGGTTTAAAAAAAGGGGAGAAGATAGCAGCAATCTGTTAGAGACAATGATAAGGTATAGAATTATGGGTGCATAGAAAGGAGTTTGCTTTGGTAGGTAGTGTGAGTATTTTAATCTCCATTTTCAGATGAGGAAACTGAGTCTTAAAGAAGTTAAGTAAACTGTCTCTGATTACAAATTTAATATGCATAAGAGCCAAAATATAAATCAAGGTCTCAGCTCCAAGTTGAACATACTTTTCATATCACACTGCCTCTAACATGTAAGAGTTGGAAGGAATGTTTTTTTTTTTTAATCCTTACCTTCCATTTCAGAATCAATGTTGGGTATTGGTTCCAAGGCAGAAGAGCAGTAAGGGCTAGGCAATGGGAGTTAAGTGACTTGCCCAGTGTCACACAGCTAGGAAGTGTCTGAGGCCAGATTTGAACCCAGAACCTCTCATGGAATGAATGGATTTTTAAAAATTATTTTTATTTTTTATTTTTTTTCTGTATCCCAAAGAGATTTTTTTAATTGATTAAGAAACATTTTCCATGGTTACATGATTCATGTTCTTTCCCTCCCCTCCTCTTATGCCCCTCCCATAGCCAACATGCATGAATGAATTTTTAAAAGCATTCGTTGAGTTTACTATATTCCACACACTGGAAGGGTTGTCAAAAGTCATTTTGTCCCACCCATACCTATTGCATGTTAAATGCAACTCTGAGAATAAATACTCTGATAAATATTCAAACAAAAACTCATTTCTGTCCTCTGCTTAAAGATTTTCAGAAAATGGGAAGTCAATATTCATGAAGGCAGCACATTCCATTTTTGGTGAACTTTAATTGACAGTGTCATTGCATTACTCTCTCCTCACTGGTTTTGTTTGTTTTTTCAAATGTCTGGGTTTTGTAGAGTTGCAAGTTCTGATAGGTGGAAGGAGTAAGTGCTGAAAATCTTCATGGTTTTTAGAGGGTTCAGTTAGGTGGTACAGTAGATAGAGCTCAAATTTATTCTCTGAACACTTATTAGTTGTGTGAATTTGGGCAAGTCACTTGACTTTGTTTCAGTTTCCTTATTTATAAAATGAGCTAGAGAAGGAAATGGCAAACCATTACAATACTGTTGCCAAGAAAACCCTAAACAGGGTCATGAAGAGTCAAATAAAACTGAAAAACAACTGAACAACAACTATGGGTCAGGTGTTGAGAATTCAAAAGGATGCAAAAGACAGAATTTACTCTCAAGGAGTTTATAATTTAATGATTAGTATAATCTAATTAATTTAGTTATTAGCAATTTGAGTATTTTTGTGATTGTTGGCAACTTGCCTTTCTTATTTTGAAAACTGTTTTTTTTTGTCCTTTGACCTTTTATTTATTGGGAGAAGGCTTATTTATTTAATTCCCTATACATTTTGGCTATCAGCTTTTTTAAAGAGAAATTCCCTACATATATTTTTCCCCTATTAACAGTTTCCCTTCTAATTCTGGTTGCATTGTTTGTCAAAAGAAAAACTATTTAATTTTATGTAATCAGAATGATTTGTTTTGTATTTTTTAATTATTTTAGTCATGAATTCTTCTCATATCCATAGGTGTGAAAGATACCATCTTCCTTGCTCCTTGAAATTGTTAATAGTGTGAACTTTTATACCTCAGTCATGTATCCATTTGGAGCTAATTTGTAAAGTTTTCTGAACTTCTGTTTGCCTTTTATATCCCATCATAACATTACCTTCCCTATCCCTCAATCATCTTTCAAGTCTTCTTATACTTTACACTCCTAAATCCTATCCAACATACTTTGAAATGCAGTTACAATAGCTTCCTTGCTGTTTCTTGAATAAAACTCTACCTTTCAACTAACTCTGGGCATATTTTTTTCAAAGATATTTTATTTTCCCAATTATGTGTAATAACAATTTTCAACATACTTTTTTTAAAATCTGGATTCTACAGGTCTTATGGAAAACGTACTTCCATATTGATCATTGTTGTTGTAAGAGAATATAATAATAAAATAAAATTAAATTAAATTAAAAATAAAATAAAATAAAAACATAACTAAACTAATGTGGATGATAGTATACTTTGACCTTCATCTGACTCCAACAGTTATTTTTCTGGAGGTGGAGAGCATTTTTTGTCATAAGTCCTTCAGAATTGTCAACTCTGGGCATTTTCATCAGCTGTCTACCTAGCAGGGAAGGTTCTCCCCCTCGTCTCTACCTCCTGGCTTTCTACAAGTTCCAGCTAAAATCCCACCTTCTACAGAAGGAAGCCTTTCCCTATTCTTCTTCTTTTTTTTTTTAAAACCCTTAACTTCTGTATATTGGCTCCTAGGTGGAAGAGTGGTAAGGGGTGGGCAATGGGGGTCAAGTGACTTGCCCAGGGTCACACAGCTGGGAAGTGTCTGAGGCTGGATTTGAACTCAGGACCTCACATCTCTAGGCCTGACTCTCAATGCACTGAGCTACCCAGCTGCCCCGCCTATTCCTCTTAATTGTAGTCCCTTTCCTTTGTTACTCCCCCCTCCTCCCAATGTATTTGGTATGTAGCTTGTTTGTACATAATGGTACCTGTTGGCGTGTTGCCTTCCCTATTAGATTATGAGCTCTTCAAGATTCTTTGTAATTACAGGGAATAGCAAAGTACCTGGCACTTAGAAAGTGCTTAATAAATGTTCGTTGATTGCTTAAAAATAAAGAGAAACTGTTGACCTTTTGGCTGATGCAACACTTTAAAAATTATTTTCCACTAAGAGACAAACCAAGATGGTCAAGATGATCATCAAGTCACATTTTAGAGGCAGACTGAAGTCCTCCAGATTGGTTGTGGTAGATCATTTAATCAATAAATCTGAGACATGAATCAATGACAGAGTCACATCTGACTCCTTGGTCAGTTCCTTCTATATCCACTTTGAATAAGGATTAAATATGCAATGATTCTCCCTTAGCAGATAGCAGAGTAGAGGGAAGCAATTCAGCCAAGTGCCCATCCATAACGCCTCCATACAGAGCTATAAAATGTACTATATCAGTCATGGGCAAACTATAGCCCACCAGCCAGATGCGGCCCCCTGAAATGTTCTATGCAGCAGTACAACATTATTCCTAATCTGACGAATACAATGAGTAGGATACAATACAATGAAACTTTGAAAGAGTTGTTTTAGAAACGGACTGACAGATGAGCATTTCCTTTCCTTTGGCCCCCTCTTTAAAAAGTTTGCCCATCACTGTCCTAGATGAATCCTGGTGGAGGAATGCAGAAAAAATTTGCAGTTTTCTTTGACTGGCCCAGGTTGGCATAGAGAGATAGACAAGGAGGTTTGTAGAAAGGGTTGAGGCAGGAGCAGCTGGTGTGCAGAGCACTTTGTTGCCCAGTCAGAGACTGTGTACCAGCATAAAAAGAGCTCCCAGACCCACACTGGGGCACTAGAAAGAGGGCAGTTGCCAACTGGTATTTATGCAGCCTATTATCCAATGTTGGGTCACAGATCCAGGATGGAGTGAGAAGGGGACCTATGAACAGCATGGAATTGCAGTATTATCTTTCCCAGGTAGGGAGGTCCAGGGTGGTATACTGAGAAAGAAGGAAGTTCAGAAGTCAACAGCAGCATTGGTGTGGCTCAGACACTAAGCTCTGCATCTAGACCAGTCCTCATACATCAAGTGCTAAGTCAGGAAATAAACTAGAAGAATGAGCAAATAAAGAAAAAAAAAAGAATCATACTATAATGAGTTATCATGGTGGCTGGGATGCAGAAGAAGAAAAGCTCCAAAATATCTGCAAGCTATGCCTCAGAGAAAAACACAGCTTGGGCATAGACTCAACTAGAATTCCTGGAATGGCAAGACAAGTTGTGACATATGATTGTGATTGAATACTATTGCACCTTAAGAAATGACAAGTAGGTTAATTAAAAAAACAACAACAACAAAGTATGGAAAGAAATGACAAGCAGGTTAATTAAAAAAAAACATGGAAAGAAATTATGAAGAATGAAATGAGCAGAACCAAAAGACCATTATATACAGCAACAGAAATATAGAAATATTGTTTGAAGAATGATTTGTGTACTTCTTCCTCCAGAGTAAGGACTGATGAATAGAAATGAGTAAAACATAGTTTTATATATGCATAGATCTTTTCATCAGATAATACTTCCTCTAATGGGAGAGTGATAAGAGGGAGAGAATTAACTGGGTATTTTATCTTATTTTATTTTATTTTATTTTATTTTATCAATTTATAACATTTCTCTATACCCCTCCCCTTTTTCCACCCCTCCCATAACCCACACACAATTCCACTGGGTTTTACATGTGTCATTGATCAAGACCAATTTCCATATTATTGATATGTGCATTAGGGTGTTCACTTTGAGTCAATATCCCTAATCATATCCCCATCCACCCATGTGATCAGGTTATTTCTCTTCTGTGTTTCTACTTCCACAGTTCTTCCTCTGAATGTGAATAGTGTTCCTTCTCATAATTCCCTTAGAGTTGTCCTGGATCATTGCATTGTTACTAGTACAGAAGTCCATCACATTCTATTTTACCACAGTGTATCAGTCTCTGTGTACAATGTTCTCCTGGTTCTGCTCCTTTCACTCTGCATCAATTCCTGGAGGTCATTCCAGTTCACATGGAATTCCTCCAGTTCATTATTACTTTGAGCACAATAGTATTCCCCCACCAACAGATACCACAGTTTGTTCAGCCATTCCGCAACTGAAGAGCATCCCCTCATTTTCCATTAACTGGGTATTTTAATGCAAGAAACAAATTAATTAATTTAAAAAAGAAAATTTGAAGTTCAAAAACAGAAGTGAAGTATAAAAAGGTAAATATGAATGATCAAAGATAAAGAACAAAACAAGGAAAAACTGCTTGTTTAAATATGAGGAGATGCAATGTAGCCCTGATGATGATATGGATCAGAGGGATTTTAGAGGGAGTCCAAGTTGACAAGGACTAGAAGAAATTCTGTTATGTTTTGATGATCTTAAGACAATGGAAAGAGAGGAGAAGAGGAATACTCTGTGTGAGAGAGAGATAGGGAAAAGAAGGTTAGGGAAAATTATCTCATATAATCAGAGTATACAAATAGATCTGTTTATAAACAAGGAGGAGGGGATAAGGGTAGGCATTTGAATTTCTCTGTTATCTGAAGCTGTCAAAAGAAGGAAAAATAACATAAACACACATAAGTGTATACAGAAATATGTTTTATGTCACAGGAAAATAAGAGAGAAAGAGGAGAAGGGACAAGGGTGAATTAGGGAGAGAGTAGATTAAGGAAGATTAGTCCTAAACTATCAAAGGGAAAGTATACAGATAGACTTGAGCTCTATCATTCTACAACTATATTTTAAAAATAGTACCCTAAATCCTCCTAAACACATTAGATAATATATGCTCTGATATGTTTTATGTTTTATGAAGAATTTTTCATACTTTAGTTTCATGATTTGTAGTTTACAAGGAATTAATTACTGTTGCTCCCCAACAAGAGCTATATTTGAAATGCAATGGGACAGCATTCTCAACAATTGTTTCCCTCTGAAAGAAATCAATTTTTCTTTGCAGATGATGTGATAGTCTACTTAGGGAATCTTAGAAAATCAACTAAGAAGCTAGTGGAAATAATCAACAATTTTAGCAAAGTTGCAAGATACAAAATAAACACACATAAATCATCAGCATTTCTATATATTTCCAACACAACTCAACAGCAAGAGTTAGAGAAATTATATTTAAAATCACCCTAGATAATATAAAATATTTAGGAATCTATTTGCCAAGACAAACACAGGAATTATATGAACACAACAACAAAACTCTTTCCACACAATTAAAACTAGATCTAAACAATTGGAAAAACATTAATTGCTCATGAGTAGAATGAGATAACATAATAAAAATTATAATCCTATCCAATTAATTTACATATTCAATGCCATACCTATCAAACTACCAAGAAACTTTTTTTATAGAATTAGAAAAAATTATAACAAAGTTCATTTGGAAGAACAAAAAATCAAGAATATCAAGGGAACTAGTGAAAAAAAATGTGAAGGAAGGGGGCCTAGCAGTACAGATCTTAAACTGTACTATAAAGCTGTAGTTATCAAAACAATATGGTACTGGCTAAGAGACAGAAGGGAGGATCAGTGAAATAGACTTGGGGTAAATGTCCTCAGCATGATAGTGTACAATAAACCTAAAGATCCCAGCTTTTGGGACAAAAACCCACTATTTGACAAAAACTACTGGGAAAATTGGAAAATAGTATGGGAGAGATTAGGTTTAGATCAACATCTCACAAGCCTTGAGAAATCACCAATCGCATGTATAAATTACCAATGTAAATAGATTTGTAGGTAATAGTACAACTTTTTAATGTTTTCATAATAATGTGTGTTTGTGTATTTGGATCTTGAGCTGATACCTTTTTTTTTAGTTTTATCTTTATTTTATTTTAATAAATTAACGTATAAGTTTTCCAAAATTACATGATTCATGTTTTCTCCCTTCTTCCTTTCCCCCTTCTGGAGTTGACAAGAAATACCACTGGATTGTACATGTGTTATCATGCAAAAGATTTCCATATTATTCATTTTTGTAAGTGAATAATCTTATAAAACCAAGCTCCCCAATTCCCTAATCATATACCCAAATAAACAAGTGATAAATCATATGTTTCCATCTGCATTCTTATTCCAACAGTTCTTTCTCTGGAAGTGGATAGCATTCTTTGTCATAAGTCCACAGAATTGTCCTGGATCATTGTATTGCTGTTAGTAGCACATTTGATCGTCCCACAAAATTGCTGTTACTATGTATAATGTTCTCCAGGCTCTGCCTATTTCACTCTGCAGAGCTGATACCTTTTGAGAATTATTGTGAACACATATCTCAGAAGGAAAAGTAAAATGGAGACCATTTTTTAATGGAGTTAAGCAAAAAGTTTTTTAAATCCTAAAATTTTGATATAAATATTTTATGTACATTCTGGCAACAAAAAAGCAAAATGAATACAGTTCCCTAGCAAGGCTCAGGAAGAAACAATGATCTCCTTGTATAATTATAAGAAAAAAGTAATATTTTATCAGTGAGTGACTAGACAGTTTCATTAAATAAAATACAAGGTCAGACATTTGGGATTCTTAAGAAGTTAAAGAAAGAAGTTCAAAGTTATTTTGTTCATGAATTCTGTTCTAAAATTGGTTAGTTAAATTCAGAATAAATAAGAAATCTGATATTCAACCCCCCAAACAGGGCTATTTAAAACTTTTTTTTTTACAGATTGAATAGAAAACACACTTAAGTTCCCATCCTCAAGAAAACCCTCAACTGTTAAAGGTTTATATATATGGTCAAAGCCAATTCTTTTGTTGCTGTTTTTGCCAATTAAAAAAAATTATGGGATATATTCCCCAAACTGTGCCAATATATTTTACATAAACATTTCTCTAGTCAGGTTTCTTTTTCTTAATTTCCCTATATTTAAGGTATGCTTGAATATATTAAAGGTATCCTTGAACGGAATAATAAGGGAGCAGAAGAGTACTAACAGCACATTCCCCTTGTAAATAAGTGAAGAATCAGATAAAATATTTACCACTTTTTCCCTTTCTATGGATTTATTTTAAAAACAAGTGTGTAAAAAAATACAAATATTCTTTAAGTTGTATTCAAGTAGTTTGCAGTGATTCATGTTCTTGGTGGTATGAATCACCACATTATAAAAATACTTATTATTTTGGAACAAATTTATATAAGAAAACTCTTTGTTATACTACAAGAAGTCAATATAAACTTTAGATAATTTACTTATTAAAAAAAGCAGGGGGCAGCTGGGTAGCTCAGTGGAATGAGAGGCCTAGAGACGGGAGGTCCTAGGTTCAAATCTGACCTCAACCACTTCTCAGCTGTGTGACCCTGGGCAAGTCACTTGACCCCCATTGCCNTACTAACAGCACATTCCCCTTGTAAATAAGTGAAGAATCAGATAAAATATTTACCACTTTTTCCCTTTCTATGGATTTATTTTAAAAACAAGTGTGTTAAAAAATACAAATATTCTTTAAGTTGTATTCAAGTAGTTTGCAGTGATTCATGTTCTTGGTGGTATGAATCACCACATTATAAAAATACTTATTATTTTGGAACAAATTTATATAAGAAAACTCTTTGTTATACTACAAGAAGTCAATATAAACTTGAGATAATTTACTTATTAAAAAAAGCAAAACGGGTTTTTTCCTTTTCTTCTATACACACACACACACACACACACACACACACACACACACACACAGAGTGTTGGTAACCTGGTAGAATGGAAAGGATGTGAGTTTTGGAGTCAGCGAATCTAAGTTTAAATCTCACCTTAATCACTTACTAGCTGGTTAAGTAGGGTATAGAATGCCAGCCTTGGAGTCAGGAAAACCTGAGTTCAAATTTGTCCTCAGACGCTTACTATCTGGGTGATCCTGAAAAAGGCACTTAATCCTGTTTTACTCAGTTTCCTCATCTATAAAATGAGCATAGAAAAAGAAATGACAAAGCACTCCGGTATCTTTGCCAAGGACCCATGGGGTCATGACTGAACAACTTACTAGCTATAGTTGTCGTTGGACATTTAACATCTCTTGAATCTCAATTTCCTCATCTGCAAAACAAGGTTATGAACCTGGGACTAGATAGATGATTTCTAAGACCCCTTCTAACTGTAAATCTATGTTGTTGTATACCATAGTATTTCCCAGGGCAATGCTATCAAACTTAAAAAGAGTAGGGCTGGACACTAAATTGTACACAAGGATTCTTGTAGTCACTTCCTGATTTAGAAAAAGCTCATAAGTGGTAAAGCTTCTACTATTTGTTCAAATATTAATAATAATTAATAACAATAATATGTAATAATTCTAATAAAAATCTAGTCTCCTCAGACAACAAAAAATAACTCAACAGAATCAAAGCTAAAAGCATCAAAAATAGACAGGAGTCTTGAGTGAGGCTGAACAGTCTGGGAAAACTAGGGAGTAAGGCTTTCTGACTTCCTTGGCCTCAGTCCCACCTCAGAAGGCCCTGGGGACAGGTACAGAGCAAACAGAGTGGAATCAACAAGATAACCCTTTAGAACAGGATTAGCAACCTCACCTTGTTTGCTGAGCTCTAATGCCTTCATCCCTGAGGATATCACTAGAATCCTAAGGCTGAGAGTCCTGGGAGCAGCTGTGATTGCTATGGCCTCAGTTATGCATCCAGGGGGGCATCCAATTGGGTATTGAAGGAGAAGACAAAGTGGAGTCTGGGGTCTCTGGAACGAGGGTAGAACATCAAGACTTTGGAGGCACAAGTGTGGAGGATTGGACACTTACTCTGTCTGGGCTGCAGCAGTAGGAGAGGAGGAGGAATGAGGAAGGAGTAGAGATAAATGACTGTAATTGCTGAGGGATTGGGGCCCCATCAGCTGTGATAACTCCCAGAAGAGTTGACTTGGTTGACTCCACAGGGGCAGGTGGACTCGCTGCCTACAGTAGCAGAGGGAGAACTGTCTGCAGGCTTTGATCAAAACATATGAGAGGGGGCAGCTGGGTAGCTCAGTGGATTGAGAGCCAGGCCTAGAGATGGGAGGTCCTAGGTTCAAATCTGGCCTCAGACACTTCACAGCTTTGTGACCCTGGGCAAGTCACTTAACCCCCATTGCCTAGCCCTTACCACTCCTTGGAACTAATTCACAGTATTGATTCCAAGATGGAAGGTAAGGGTTTTAAAAAAACAAAAACAAAAACATATGAAGTCAGTCACAGACAGGGGGTTGAGTGAGGGACCCAGGATTACAACAGATCCTGGATATAAAAACTGGAATAAATAAATAGGACTCAGGTAAAAAGAGACATAAAAAAAGAAATATAAAATCTGAGGTAACATACCTCAATACACTAGGAACCCTAGGAGTCCAGTAAAAAGCCAATAATTAAATCTATTGGCCTGGTCACTAAAATAAAATAAAAATGAGCAAGCAAAGGAGAAAGAACCTATCTGTTTTTTTCCTAAGTGTAATAATTAGTTTATTCTAAATATTAGACAATATGAACATTAATTAGAGTAGGAACAAAACTACCAATCTCATTTCCTAGGGCTTCCCAGTGTGTCTCATATTGGTATTCAATGATAAGATTCTTCTGCTTAGCCAGAGAGTATCCCCCTTCTGAATGGTTGCCAAGTAAGTCAACAAATCTTCATCAGTCAGCACTATCTTCAAGTGAACAAACACATGGTTGGATCCTTGAGTCTCAAGTGTGGGGATCACAGGAGTCACTTAGTCACAACTCAAGGTCAGACTGAAGACAAGGGGTCTCTCATGGGTTTCCTATAGTTCTGGATATGGATGTTAGCCAGTTACACCCAAATTCTGATTGGTGATTGCTTCCCTAAGTATATGATGAAATGAAACTATCAGTCAAAGATTACCTCATTAGAAAAGATTTGTTAGTTGGTCACCAGATTTGGGATCATACAACATTAACTATTGTTTACCAAATCTGGAACATATACGTGCCATTATTAGTCGTTTGCCAAATTTGGAGGACACATGAAGGAATTATTTTCCAAATTTTGTGGATACATTCATTAGTACCAATTTTGTCCTTATCACAGAAAAACAATTTACATGATAACTACTCAGTCACAAAATGGAAGTTTAAAATGGAATCAGTTATATCAAAGCAACAAACATTTTCATTATAGGGCATAACATGAGACATGTTCCAAGATTTTGTACCAAAATGGCAGGAATCCAAAAGAGGGAGGGAATTAATATATATTCACCTTACATATCCCCTCTTCCTAACTTCTCTTCTGCCCTTCCAGAGAGGCATCAAATGCCATCCTTAATCTCCTAGAGATAAGGCAACTTGGAGAGCAAACCAAGGTACCATCCCTGACTCCTTATCCCTCTCTCATCACTCATATCCAAATGATTGCCAAGTCCCATCACTCTCCTTTCACATATCTCATTTGGTCCCTTTTTCTCTTTTGATTCTACCATCCTCTTGATGCAGGGCTCTCATTGCCTCATCCCTGCAATTGCCTTCTAGTTAGTCTTAGTACTTTATCATGCCCCACTTCAGTCTGTCCTCCACTCAGCTTTCAAAGTGATGTTCCTGAAGCTGGTTTGATCCTATTATCCCCACTTCTGTCTTTGCCCCCTTTCAATAAACTCCAGTGGCTCCCTCTTCCCCCCGTATAAAAAACTCTGTTTGACTTCCAATGTCCTTTCTAGATGGTTAGTTTTCTTACATGTTACTTCCCTTAATAAATTCTTTGATTCAGTGACATTGTCCATGCTGTACTCCATAGCCTGACTGCATATCTCTCATACCTAAAACTTTCTTCATTTGCTTCTCCTAGCTTCCCTGACTTAATTCAAATTTCAGTTACAATTCCACCTTCTTCAAGAAGCTTTTACTAATCTCTCTCCATGCTTGTTCTTTAAAAAAATTTTTAATAACAAATTTCCATATAAGTTTTCCAAAGTTATATGATCCAAATTGTCTCTTTCCCTTCTTTTTTCCCTTTCTCCCAGGGCTGGAAAGCAATTCAATCTGGGTTATACACATGCTACTGCAAAACATATTTCCATATTATTAATTTTTAAAGTGAATAGTCTTATAAAACCAAAATCCCCAAACATATGCTCAACAAATAAATGATAAATCATATGCTTTCAACTGCATTTCCAATAGTTTTTTCTCTGAAGGTGGATAGCATTCTTTTTCATAGGTCCCTCAGAATTGTCCTGGATAGTTGATCATCCTACAATATTTCAGTTACTGGGTACACATAGTATCATATAATACACATTTCTTTATTCGTCATATTTTGAAACAAGAGACATATTGCTTACACTAGAGAAAAGTTCATGGAAGAAATAAAGTTAAAAAAAAATCTGCACTCAGACTTTGCCTGTTCCTTCTATGGCAGTGGATAGCCTTTTTGTCATGAGCCCCTGGGAGTTGTTCTGGATCCTTGCCTTGTTGATAATAGTTGTCATTGATCAACTTTATTGTTGTTTCTGTGTACAGTGTTCTCCTGATTCTGCTCACTTCACTTTGTATCACTTCATATAAGTCTTTCTAGGTGTTTTTTTTGTGATCACCTCGTTTGTCATTTCTTATGGCACAATAGTATTTCACCACAGCTTCTTCAGCCATTCCAATTGATGGACATCCCTTCAGTTTCTAGTTCTTTGGCACAACAAAAAAAGCAGTAATAAATATTTTAGAACATATAGTTTTTTTTTGACCCATTAATACCACTATTAGGTTTATTTCCTAAGGTGGCCAAAGAAAAATAATGATATTCTAAAGACACAAAGAAACAATTCCAAAAAGGAAAAGAGAGTTTTCTGAAGAGAACTAATGTGGATATCCAAGATTCTTTCCAAGTTAAGTTTAAAAATCTTTTTATATCTATATACATATGCATATGATAGGTCCAGATAATCACGACAATATTCTTTTTTTTGGAGAAACCCTCTGTTTTTAACTCTCTTGGCAGAGTTAGTATTTAATATCATCTCAACTACTTAAAAATTCTTTTGATTTCTTGTGACTCTTACAGCTTTTATTGTTTGTTTTTGAAAGAGATTAATGGTTCCATCCAGCTTAAAGTACAATAGTAATTTCTAAAAGGAAATGCTATTATAGGCTTCTGCAACAGAAGAGATAGAAACAGGGCAGATAACAAAGAACAGGAATAAGAGTGTGACAAGGTACTATAAAAATAATGTTGAGAATACTATATATTATACATATAATAATAAAATGCAGAATGAGATGAGGCTGGTAAGAGCAGCTAAGGATATAAAAAGGTGTTTATTGTCTTTTTTTTGTAGAAAGGAAAGGATCAAATAAGGGACAGAGCTGTTGTTCAGAGTGGATAGGACTATGATAACTGACAAGTGAGAAATTATCACTTCTTATTTTCTTTCTGTTATTTCCATCAAAGAGAAGGAGAATGACTTTCGCAATGGTAATAATATTAGCCACTAGCAAAATATAGTATATATACATTTGTACATGTGTATATATATATATACATATATATGTATATATATATATAGTATTTTAAGGTTTGGAAAGAGATTTAAAAATATCTCATTTAATCCACCCAATAACCCTGGGAGATGGGTGCTATTATTATACTCATTTTACAAATGAGGAAATGGAAGCAGACAGAGATGAAGTCAACTTGCCCAGGATCACAAAGACAGTGTTTGAGACTGGATTTGAACTTAGGTCTTCCAGATTTCAAGTCCTGGATGCTACTCACTACAGCATCAAACTTTTCACTGAAAATAACTAAACAAAAATAAACTAGAGTACTAAAAGGGAATTAATGGCAAGATAATTAAGAAGATAGTAAAATGAATTATACCTCAGGCACCAAAAGAACTAGGAGATACTATTACTGAGACTCTGTCAGAGATATCTGGAAAATTGTAAGGCATGAGAGAAGTGACAAAGGACTGGAAAAAGGTGAAAATTCCAAATTTCAAAAAAAAGGAAATTGGCCATATATAATCTAGTGAGCTTGACTCGAATATTCATTCTAGAATGGATCATTAAAGAAATAGTTAATAGACATCTAGAAGAGAAAAAGCAATTAAATAAAGCCACAGGGGCTTTGCAAAGAACTGGTTATACCAGACTAACCTTATTTCATTTCTGGACAATGTAGGTAACCGTAAGGGTTAAAAATTAAAGGTTGTACTACACAACTGGTAGAATACTGTGGCCTCAGTTTATTCGGATTAAAACATCTCTTATTCTTCCTGAAGGAAAAATGGAGAAATATGGACTAAATGATAATGGCATTAGATGATTGGAAACTGGACTACAAGAGTCATCATTATTGATTTAAATTAAAATTTTAATTCTTGAACATTGTATCGGTGATTCAGTTCAATATTTAGAAGGAAGGATCATTGAATTTGAAGATGTCTCAAAGCTAGGAGGAAGAGCCAACAATAGAGTATAAAGTCAAATCTCTGAGAAGATGTGGACAGGCTAGAATCCTAGATTGACCTAAATAAGGTGAAGGTCAATCAACTCAAATGCCAAGTCCTATACTTGGGCTTAAAGGATCAACTTCCTAAGTACAGGTCAGAGAAGGCATGTCTATATAATGATTAATCTGAAAGCTAGCTGGAGGTTTAATTTCAAATTCAGTGGGAGTCAGGGGTGTGCTACCACTGTCCAAACAGCTAATATGACTTGGGTTGCACTGAGAGGAACATCTTTTACAGCAACAAGGAGGCAGCAATTCCTGGGGTCTATGCCCTTGTTGGACCACACCAAGAATATTGAATTCAATTTAAAGAAAACTGCAAAGTGTTCAGAGGAGGGCCCCTGGGTGGTAAAAGCCCCAAGTAATGATAATGACAGTAGCTAACATTTACATGGGCAGCTGGGCTCTGTGGTTCCAGAGAAGGGGCTGGATGACAGAGAATTGAAGGGGAGCTTTATCTCCTTACCTTGGGCAGCTGGGTGGTTCAGTGGATAGAGTGCCAGGTCTGGGATCAGAAAGACTCATTTTCCTGAATTCAAATCTGGCCTCAGACACTTACTAGCTGCCTGGGCAAGTTGTTTGCCTCAGTTTCCTCATCTATAAAATGATCTGGAGAAGGAAATAGGAAACCACACCAGTCTCTGCCAATAAACCCCCAAATGGGGAAACGAAGAATCAAGCATGACTGAAATGAAAAAATAAACAAAAACAAAAACAAAACACTTATATAGCACTTTAAGGTTTGCAGTGCATTTGGCATGTATTATCTTATTTGGTCCTTACAACAGTCCTTTGGGGGTATAAGCTGTTATTATTCACATCTTACAGCTGTGGAAGGCTGAGGAGGTAAGTCACTTGCCAGAGTCACAAAGCTAATAAAGCGACAGAGGTAAGATTTAAACTTGGGTCTTTATGACCTGATGTCCAGCACTCTCCATACTAGACCACCAAGCTGATTCCTAAGACCATCTCACTTGAGAATTGGTTAAAGGTGCCGGGCATAGTTAGAGGGGCCACGAGAGCAGTTTCCAAGTACTTGCAGGGTTGTCATGTGGGAAAGGGCTGTGCCTCTTGGACCCAAAGGATGAAACTTGGAGCCATTAATGAAATTGCAAAAAAGGGAAACTTCAGGTTGGCTGTCAGTAAAAAACCTTGTGAATAATCAGAGCTGCTCTGAAGTGGAGCAGCCATCTCAGGAAGTGATGAAGTCCTTATCAGGAGGGGATCTGCAAACTGAGGCTGGATGACCACTTTGAGGGAATATTAGAATTGGAATTCCATTTGGATGGGGATGGACAAGATGGTCATTGAGGTCCTTTCCAGCTCTAAATTCTCTGATTCTGCGACTAATCTTGTTTCCCCAAGAAGAAATTTGGAAGAAGCAGCTTACGGTTGTTGCTCTTCTTTTCTGTTTTTATTGTATGTAAGCAAATATAAACAGCCATCTTATGATTAATTTACCCATCGTGGAGCTGGGGAAATATAATCGAGGCTCTGTCTGCCATCTTGTCTCCTCTCTACTCCTTTGGGTCTAGTCTCCAGGCCTGTAGTTCCAGTTTCCACTGGCTGAGAACAGCCCCACATTTCTGGTCCCTCAATTCTTTTTAGCTTTTTTATTTTCTGGATGGAGTTGAAAATAGAGAACTGTAGACCTATCAGGGAATTTAGACATTTATTCCATTTTATGTATGTGGATAGTAGGGAACTAAAATTTTTACCTGCCCTAAACTCACTGGCCTATCTTCCATCCTTATCTTTTCTGAGTGGAATCTGCTTTCCAGTTTTCCCATTTATATTCAGGAAGCACTTTAGTCAGGTTCCCATGACAACGATAAAGAAAGTACAATCACAAATCAGAATCTTTGCCTGTAGGAAATCTCAGAGGACTCTCTAGTTCAACTGCTAGTTAACCCTCTGTTGATTACTTTTAATTTATTCTGTATATAGCTTGTTCCTACATAGTTATTTCCATGTTGTCTCCCCCATTAAACTCTCAGCTTCTGAAAGGTAGGGACTTTTTTTGATCTTTCTTTGTATCCCAGAGCTTAATAACTGTTGACTGGTGGATGGACTCTGCAACATGAACAACAATAATAATGATAATTAACAATTATAAAGCATTTTAGATTTATAAAACACTCTACAAATATCTCATTTTATCCTCACAGCCCTGGGAGATATTTACCATTATTATTCCCATTTTACAGATGAGGAACCTGAAATTGAGGTTGTGACCTGCTCAGTCACAGAACTAGAAAGTGTGTGAGGCCAAATTTAAATTCGGATCTTCCTGATCCTGGTTCTATTCCTAATTCCAGTGTTCTGGCCAATGCACCGTCCCTGACAGGTGGTCATCTAGCCTTTGTTTGAAGACTTCAGTTAAGGAGAATCTACTCCTCCAGGATTATCAAGACCCTGAGGGAGGAATCACTCACATTTATTGACCATTCCAATTTTGAAGAGATGTAATTGCTAAAGCAAACTTTTTCTTTCTCCCAAATCTAAATTTGCCTCTTTGTAACTTTCATCCTATTGCACTTACTCCTGACCTTTGGAGTAAAAAAAAAAATAACTTAATAGTTGCATGACCTTGGGCAAGTCACTTAACTTATTTGCCTTGGAGGCAGCTAAATGGCTCAGTGGATAGAATGCTGGGCCTGGAGTTAGGAAGACAAGAGTACAAATCCAGCCTCAGACATTTCTAATGCCTGACAAAAGGAACTCCTGGAGAAGCAGAGGCAGTGAGGTAGAGATGGGAGGTCTTGGGTTCAAATGTGGCTTAAGACTCTTCCTACCTGTGTGGTCATGGGCAACACTTAACCCCAGTCTAGCCCTTACTGCTCTTCTGCTTCTGTAACTGATACTTAGGAAGGATTCTAAAACAAAAGTAAAGGTTTAAAAATTAAAAAAGAAAAATAAACAAAGAAGTCACTGGCAAACCAACCTCTTTAGTAGCCTTGCCAGGAAAAAAACCTCATGGAGTCAGGGAGAGTCAGACACAAGTGAATGCTAGCAACAGACTCCAAGATGGAAGGTAAGGGTTAAAAAAAAAAAAAAAAAAAGAAAGAAACCCCAAACAGGGTCATTCTATGACTAGTTGACTAAACAAAAACAAAACTTTTCTTAAAGCTGGAACTGTCTAATGACATATATGATTTCTATGCTCAAGCCATGTTGGCTCTGAAGCAAATCTATACTTAATGGATGCCTGTTACATTGATTTCCTTTTTTAAATGGGTGATATGATATGGGCTAATGGCATGCACATTCCATTTTAAGGCTGTAAGCAACTAGAAAATGGAATCTTTCAGATAGACACATCCAGTCCAAATATGTATGTTTTATGTATCAAATTACACATGGGAAGAATCAATAAAAGAAAGCGAATTTATATTTGTTATTTGATTATTATCTATCCATTATGTCTGCCTACATGGTATTTAAAGTTTCTATAATAGAACATTGGAAGAACTTTTGTTTGTACTTTTGAAATACTGTGCTTTAAAAGATCCTGAGTTCAAATGTGACCTCAGACACTTCCTACTTATGTGATCCTGAGTAATTCACTTAATCCTGTGAAGAGAGGATTAACTCTCCCTTGCCCATTTTTAATCATCAGAATTATATACACCCCACTTATCCTTAAGTATGGGTAGGTCTGTGACTCATGTGTGCTATAGTGAGTGAGTGACAATCAGAATTGACTGACTGCCCCCTGAGCAGTCCAAAGCAAATTAGCTTTAATTATTAATTAAATTTATTTGTTCATTAAAGCAATTAATTATTTATGAATTTATTAATCATAAGTACAATCAATAATTCATTAATTAATTTAATAGCAAATTAGCTGTAATTGGTCCACGTAAAGTGGGAGGAAGGCACAAGAAGTGATAAAAGGAATGGTCTTTATAAGTGGGAAGAACTTCCTATGAAAGAGGTCTTTTCGCCTTCAACTGGACCCTGGAAGAGCACCAGTTGAGGACTGTTTTCTATTTCTATTAGGTCTACCATGTGGGTGAATGAAAAAAGGGTGATTCCCTTCCTTGACTTGTTCTGGAGGTACTAGCCTCTGAAGAAGCCCCTTGTCTCGGAGGAGGCCTTGTGGCTAAAACCCTTGTCTAATTGACTCTTAGGCCCTCTGGTTGGGGCTTCTAGAGCCCTGCCAGAGTAAAGTCTGGGCTTCCCTCTTCTCATTTCTCTAATTTCACTTTTCCCCTCTATTTTATTTATTTATTTATTTTTTAAGGATTATTATTATTTTTTTTCAAACATTTATTAATATTCATTTTTAACATGGTTGCATGATTCATGCTCCTCCTTTCCCCTTTGCCCCCCGCAGTCCCCCCACCCATGGCCAATGCACATTTCCACTAGTTTTGTCATGTGTCCTTGATCAAGACCAATTTCCAAATTGTTGGTAGTTGCATTGGTGTGGTAGTTTCGAGTCCACACCCTCAATCATGTCCACCCCGACCCATGTGTTCAAATAGTTGTTTTTCTTATATGTTTCCTCTCCTGCAGTCCTTCCTCTGAATGTGGGCAGCATCTTTACCATAAATCCCTCAGAACTGTCCTGGGTCATTGTATTGCTGCTGGTACAAAAGTCCATTACATTCTATTTTACCACAGTATATCAGTCTCTGTGTACAGTGTTCTTCTGGCTCTGCTCCTTTTGCTCTGCATCTATTCCTGGAGGTCTCTCCAGTTCGCCTGGAACTCCTCCAGTTTATTATTCCTTTTAGCACAATAGTATTCCATCACCCGCATATACCACAGTTTGTTCAGCCATTCCCCAATTGAAGGACATACCCTCCTTTTCCAATTTGTTGCCACCACAAAAAGCACAGCTATAAATATTTTCATACAAGTCTATTTATCTATGATCTCTTTGGGGTACAAACCCAGCAATGGTATGGCTG
>NC_058132.1:377184026-377184364 GCF_016433145.1 Gracilinanus agilis | reverse complement strand
TTTACCATAAATCCCTCAGAATTGTCCTGGGTCATTGTATTGCTGCTGGTACAGAGGTCCATTACATTCAATTTTACCACAGTATATCAGTCTCTGTGTACAATGTTCTTCTGGCTCTGCTCCTTTCGCTCTGCATCAGTTCCCGGAGGTCTCTCCAGTTCGCCTGGAACTTCTCCAGTTTATTATTCCTTTTAGCACAATAGTATTCCATCACCCGCATATACCACAGTTTGTTCAGCCATTCCCCAATTGAAGGACATACCCTCCTTTTCCAATTTGTTGCCACCACAAAAAGCGCAGCTATGAATATTTTCATACAAGTCTGTTTATCTATGATC
>NC_058132.1:377030894-377179152 GCF_016433145.1 Gracilinanus agilis | reverse complement strand
TCTATTTCCTTCTTGAGCTCTGCCAGTTTCTCCTTTATGAATTTGGGTGCTATGCCACTTGGTGCATACATATTGAGCAGTGTTATTTCCTCATTGTTTATACTGCCTTTGATCAGGATTATTTTTTTAACACAGTTTTAGTATTTATTTTTTAGAAAAGGTAACATAGTTACATAATTCATGCTCTTACTTTCCCCTTCCCCTTCCGCTTTCCCACCCCCCTCCCCAGCTTCTCTCCCCCCATGGCTGATGTGTATTTCCACTGGTTTTCCCCTCTATTTTATAAGTAAATTGTTAAAAAATAATTTGGAATTAATTCCTTGCGACTACTCTCTGATAAATTTAGTCCAATCCTTTTATTTTTACACAATTTTGGCCCTTACAATCCTCCTTGCCTAGCCCTTCCCTCTCTTCTGCCTTGAAACCAATATACAGTATTGATTCTAAAATGGAAGGTAAGGGTTTAAAAAAATCTAGATTATCTGATTTAGTGATTAAGTCATTGGTGACCTTTGAAATAGCAGTTTCAGTAGAATGGTGATAGTAGAGGGAGGCAGATTGCAAAGGCTGCAGGGTGGATAGTGTTGAAGGGGAAGCATCAGATGTAGAAACCTCTTTCTAAATAGTTTAGCAGTGAAAGGGAGGAAGTTAATTGGATGAGATACAATTGTTCAGTGGAGGCTTTTTAAGGATTGGGGTGTAAGCATGTCTGTTTCCAGAAAGGAGGTTGTCAGTAGAGGGGGGACTAAGGTATGTGAGAAAGAATAAGCTCTTGGACCACTCAGAGGCTGTGGTAACAAAGGCTTCGTCAGCTGGCATTTGTCTTATTGAAGAATAAAGACATACTTCTTTTCTATGGCCAGAGAAAAACAGAATCAAAGTGACAATGGTATGAAAGTTTTGAAAAAGATGGGAAAAGGGAATGAGGCAGTTCACATTCAGTGGCTCCAGTTTTCTTAGTGATAAGCAGCATAAGCAATAAAATAAACACACTAACTTTTGGGAGGGTGTGGATTAGCTCAATGAGTTTAAAATATTTTAAAATTAGCAATGTTTGTCTCAAAGATATGGAAAATTTATTATAATAAAACTGCCAAGATGAATCACATCAAATATAATTTAAACATACTTGAATTTCACAGTTTTAACATTGTCAGAAAGAAAGCCTTTCTGAAACCTGCAAATAAATAATACATGTATGGGATAGCTGATCCTGAAATGTAGCATTCCAGGATTACTCATTTAGTATACCCAACCAGATGAAGATAAAGATTACATTTTTTTTAAAACTTAGAGAACCATCCAGTCATAGATTATATACATTTAAGATGAATGGGAGACAATCCACAGAGAAAGGTATTACAATTACAAAGCAGAAACAGCAAGCAGATTTTTAATGTACAACACTAAAATGAAATACATGCTTAATGACAGAGGTATATGTATACATAATTGAGGATAAAACACCCAACATTTTTGGAAATGAAGTCTAGTATACGTCAATGAAATGTGGCTAAAAACTATTCATATATCCTATCCATCTTAAAACACCAGATATATTCTTTCATATGAATGTCACATTACGGAAGGTTTCCTAAGGGGGGAAAGTTATTATTGAGTCAACAACAATGCTAACAATCATATGTTAAAAGATTTAAACGTCATTGCCAAGTGTGATGGGGAGAATCTATGTATTTCTAAGTATTATACTGAAAGAAAAATTAATTAATTGCACAGAAAACCTTTTTTCTCTCATATAAGAATTGTTAGATCTGTTAAAGGGTAAATTTTCCAAGTGAAGTTTCTTTACAAAGTAGAAGATAGAATAATTCATTTCCTTAAGAATAAACTGTGAATATGCTTATTTTGGTTAGATAATAATAATTTAGACCTAATATTTAGTTTAAACATATGTGAAATGTTAGGGTCTGGAAGTAGAGTGAGAGGGAGAGAAGGACTATGGAAATGGGAAAGTTATGGCTGTGGAAGAAAACAGGAAGAAATGCAAATGTCAAACTCAGTAACAAATTAACTCACCATCACTCACTAACACATTCCTTCAAGAAAGGAATTGATCTAATAAGTTTCAGAGAATAAACTCCTGAAGGGATTAAGGCACAGTTTCCATAGCCCCACTGGACTTCTGCCCTGGTTGTCCTCTGTGCCTAGAATGCTTTGCTCCTTCACCTTGGAATCCTTTTTTCTAGCTTCTTTCAAGTTTCAAGTTCCACATTTTTTTTTTTAAACCCTTACCTTCCGTCTTGGAGTCAATACTGTGTATTGGCTCCAAGGCAGAAAAGTGGTAAGGGTGGGCAATGGGAGTTAAGTGACTTGCCCAGGGTCACACAGCTAGGAAGTATCTGAGGTCGGATTTGATCCCAGGACCTCCCATCTCTAGGCCTGGCTCTCAATCCACTAAGTTACCCAGCTGCCCTCCTTTTTTTTGATTTGTCATAAGAAACTTGGTGCCATTTCTATAGTTTTGGTCTTTTTCTCTAAATGGCCATTCACATTTTTAGTATTTTTATTTCTGTTATATGAAGATATTTTTCTTCTTCTGAGAATTCACACAAAATTAAAATTTTACAGAGAGCTTGACTTCATTTTTCTTGTTTTTTAATTTAGGTCTCCTATAAAGGGGAAAAGCCACCCACATGTTGCCAATCCCTTTCTAATGACTTAGTTCTTTAGAAGAGCACAAAGATCCATTTTGCTAAGCCATTCTGTCTATACAAAGGAGTCTTGCCCTACCAATACATTTTCAGCCATAAATGCTTTCAGATTTATTTCATGTCATGAGGAATAGCTGTGTTCAGAACCCAAGTTAGAGGAACATTTTATGCATTATCGCCTTCCTCTAAGAGGCTTTCTCGGACTTTCCTTCTCTAGCTTTCACTGAGCCCTTTGTCTGGGTTGCTTCTTTGTCCCTATCACATTCTACCTTGACCTGTATTTCTGAGCATATTGTGTAACCTTCCATATGGCAGGCTGTAAGCTCTGTGTGGGAGGGATGGTTTTATTTTTTTTTAACTAGGTATTCTGAGTGTACACAGAATGTACATTAATAAATAAGTTAATATTTGCTGGAAGAAGGGCAATCTAGGCAAGTTTTGGCTTAGAGCCTAAAAAAATGTTAAAGCCAAAATAAATCAGATTACAGACAAATGAGAATTTTAATAAAAATCATAACCAAGTATTCACTGATTACAATGATGAGGGAGCAAGGTGGCACAGTGAGTAGAACACCTGGCCTGGAGTCAGGAAGATCTGAATTGAAATATGAACTCAGATACTTATTAGCTGTGTGACCCTAGGCAAGTCACTTAACCTTTGCCTCAGTTTCATCAACTATAAAATGGGGATAATAATAGCACCTGCCTCTCAGGGCTGACATGAGGATTAAATGAGATAGCTGTTAAGTGTTATTAGCACTATGCCTAGCACACAGTAGGCACTTAATAAATACCTATTTACTGTGTATTGGTTCCAAGGCAGAAGAGTGGTAAGGGCGGGCAATGGGGGTCAAGTGACTTGCCCAGGGTCACACAGCTGGGAAGTGTCTGAGGCCAGATTTCAATCTAGGACCTCCCATCTCTAGACCTGGCTCTCTATTCACTGAGCCACCCAGCGCCCCCTCATTTATGGTACTCTTTAGAGTATTCTATCTATATCAGGGAAAACTTGATAGGGAGGGACGTATCTCTTTTAAAATGAATGTGAAGGGAACAAAAATGAAATTGAAGTAAATACACAAAATGAATGTGAGGTAAAAGCAAAAGGTATCAATGTAACTTTTTTACAAAAGGAAAATGTTAAATTTGATCTAGTAAAATGGTGCTAGTTGCACTCACTAGTCATGTGAATTAATTAGGCAAAAACTACTTTTAAGACAAAGTAATTATTGCAAATGTTTCACAGTTTATTCTGGTGAACCAAATAAGCTCAGCAGAAAGTTAAGTTTACAGAATAGGAGTCACAAAACAAAGACATTTTCTCTGCTTTAACACTGAAGTCAGTCACACAATGGTGAAGCTGGGTAATTAGAGTTGCAGCTTCCTGGATCCATTTTTCTCTATCTCCACCCAAAGGAGTACAACCTATTGTACCATTAATGAAGTCAGAAATAGAGGCTTTCCTTTCATTGAATTCATTCACCATGCTCTGATAAAATTGTACAATGGATCATTCAAATGAGTGAAGCCTCAGAAGGAAAATAAACATTTTACATACGTGGATTAAAACAGGGTTATTGTCTCTTAAAGAAAACGTAACCATATAGCCCATTTAATTTTGTCCATTATTTTGAAATGAAGAGTTTATCCATTTCAGCAGGAGGCCAACAGTCCAGCAGTGAAACAGACTCTCTACTTAACCCAAGCAAGATGAAATAGAACACTGAGTACTAGAAATTCAATTGTGATTTCCCTTCTGTTCTAACTTTCACATGCTAGAAAAGGTCTGTTCCTTCTTCTGTCTAAAACAAACATCGAACTCACACTTGAAAAGTGCTCAGGAATAGAAAAGGGTTTGACTAAAGTAGAGAGGATAGAATCAGCTTGTTACAAGATTAAGCCATTCAGGCACAAAAACCCAGCCAGTGGTCCCATTTACACATAAAATTACAGCTGCTCCTAACTGGTTTTGATACTTACAACTAACCTGGTTTTATGAAAGGTAGTCAGAGCTATAAACCTTGGCTGGGAAAGTTTTTGAAAGAAAGATGAGAAATAGAGGTTTAAGATGTTGATATAAACAAAACTAATAGTAGTTTAATATTTAATATTACTAATTTAATAGTTTAATCATAAAACCTCTTTCCTCAGAACCCCTAAAAACTAAAAAGTTTAAAAAGTACTTGTTTTATTTTTATGTGCAAAGAATGTGCACTGCCACATCTGAAGGTTAGATATATAAACATAGACATAAAGGTAGTTACTGCAAAAGAACTGAATTTAGAACAGGACCCAGTTTATACCAATAACTGAACTATCTGAAAATAATGATTGTTTTCAGGAGAAGTAGTTTAATTTTAGACAAAAATATGAAAGGATTATAGGCAATTAAGACCTTATTCAATCAGCAGGACAATTATTCTCTATATAAAACCAGAAGGAAATTGGATCAAGTCAGCATGAACATAAAGTTCAAAATGTGGTCCCATGTTGTTATTTATTAACATCAGTTTACAGAAATTAAGCTGTTTTCCAGTTAAGTTTAACTTCATTTGTCGGGGAAGGAAGGAAAGACCAGATCTCTGTATTTTGCCCAGGCTGGAAATTCAGCAGCAGCTGAGAGGTTAATCTCCCTAATGATCAGTATGGAAAGTCTGAGCTGCTCAGTATCTGACCTGAGCTGGTAAGATCCTGCCTAAGGCAGCCTGGTGGTCTCCTTCTCCCAAGGTCTAACCACTCTGGTACTGAATACAGTGCAGACATTTGATCATCCTTGGCCCCACTACAGTTTGGAATTCCCAAGCTTCCCCAGCAGCAGGCATCACCATGCTTGGATACAGAAAAGGATTCCCTGTACATTTGATATAGTATGGTCACAAGCTTTTAAAAAAAATACTTGTGCCTTGTTTATATGTGGATATTTAATACATGCAATCTGATGACTATGTCTGATTCCAACAAATTGATGAGCAATATATTCCCATGTTTTGATTTGGAATCAGGTCATGACCTCTATAGAAATATTACTAGAGAAGTTAAATTTAGTATGTTTTCCAAACTGGGATATCTTTACAGAAAAGAAATTCCTTATTTCTAAGGAAAAAAGGAAAACTATAACTATGGCACCATAATTGGAACACCACAGAGTTGGAAAATAAGATATCCTTGTTTAAATTAACTGGCATCACACAGACTATTCTCTTTATCTCTGAAAGAATTCATTTCCTTCAACAATGCTAAGCAATTAAAAAATAGATTAAAACCCATAAGGAAGATAAGTTATAGGAGAACTACAACTTACACAATTTTTCATGATGCTTATTCAATGGCACATTTTGCAGTTTTAAACATGGAAGCATGTTGCCCTACTTCATAAATCCCTCTTTAATCAGTCATCCTACACTGAGGATATTTCTACCCAGGATTGTCCTTCACACATTTTGCTAGCAAATATCCAATCATATAATTTTATACTATAGCTAAAGCAATGATGTCCTTCTAATTTTCTGTTTCTCAAAGTAGCATCAAGGAATGCTTTTGTGGGACCATAAATAATTGCCTTCTATGATTTAATTCTCAACAAATGTGAGGAGTAATCATCTTTGTATTAACCTAAAGAAACTTTATTTCTCTATTCCTCTGGTTTATCCAGAGTATTCTTACACAGAATTCCTTTCCTTGATTTCATGGTGTCTTAATGGTCTTGAAAAACTTTCCAAGATTATTCTCTATTGAAGTAACAGTAATGTAGATGTCTCACTAAAAGACGGACTTCTAGAATGCCATAAAACATTGTACTTAACTATAATACCCACTTTAGCTAAGCCTTCTATATCTATGGGATTCTAGGAAGGAACACAAGAGGCTGACCTCTGTTTACATAACACTAACATTCTTGGTTTTGAATTGCATTAACCTTCTTAAAACAAAAACAAAAACAAAAACATTCTTTGTTTCTTGGCAAAAAAATGTCTTCCTTGGTCTTCTAAAAAGACCATTCTAGGATTCCCCAGGTTTGGTTTTCCTGTCCTGAATACCCTAAGCTGGGTTGGATATCTTTGAGCCAGAGTCCATGTAGGGAACCCCCTCAAGAAAGTAAAGAGCTGTAAATCTAAAGTGTTTTAGCATGTTCTTGGAAATGTCTCTAAGCTCAGAAATGACTATAAACAAAAGACACTATGGTCCCTAGTTTGTCATACTTGTGATAGATCAAATAAGGGGTCCAACTTGGAGTCCATGACTTCCTTAGTTATTGGACATCATAGCTATGTGAAATCCCAAGGGAAGGAAGCAAAGATGGCATGAGACACTGGGCAGATGTCACCCAATGAAGGACAAGAAAGGCAACCTAAAACAAGAAGGTAACTATATTCAAGGAGAGAATTAGAAATTAAGTGAAGAGCCTGCAGTTTTCAAGGGCTCCACATAAGCTGAACAGGACAAAGAAAGGACTCAGGAGATAAGAAAGTGTAATTAGCAAGTTGTATTAAGAAACTGGAACCCTAGTCCTCAGGAATGTTGTAGTAATCTGGGCAACAGAAAAAGGCTCAGAGAGATTCATTCTATACACGTATTGTGAAAAATGGTCACACAGCCAGTGTTGAGGGGAGGGGTAGGTTTGAAGAATACTTCCCAAGTGGTCAGTCCACCTCTTCTCTTCCTGGGAGAAGAGAGAATCCTCTGATAAGGCCTAGTAGCTGTGAAGCCACTTTTCCAGAATGACTCAGCTGAGCCCAACCAAAAACATAAGACCCAGTCCCACCTAGCCTTTGACTTGTCTTTGACATCACACTCAAGGATCTGTTTGTTCTGGAATGGGATCTCATTCCTCTACTTCTACCTTCCCACTTACATGCTTCCCCCAGAAGACAGCTCCTGTTGTATAGCTCTGAAACCAGGGCTAGGACTAATTGGAGAGCCACAAATGCCTTTACACTAGGGCAGTGATGGCAGACCTATGGCACACAGAGGGCTCTCTGTGAGCATGTGCCCGCCCTCCCTCCACCCATAGTTCATTGCTAGAAAGGCAGAGGGACTGGGGGGTGCTGCTCCCCTCCCTCTCTGGGGGTGGAGGTTGGGGATGGGGGTGGGGCACAGCACTTGATCTCTAAAAAGTTTGCCATCACTGCTCTAGAGGAGTCAGACTGCAGCCCAGCTTGCCAGGTATAGCATGTAAGGGTCTTGAAAGAATATGGGGCCCATTAATCAACCTTACCTGTACTATGATTTCTTTCAGGGCAATCTGACAGAATGTTACCCAAAGGGGCCCTTGCCTAAAGCTCACAACTAAACTCAACATTAAGGCTTCTTTTTAAAGGTAAGATGACACCTTATCCAAGGATCAACTGTTGTTACAAAGGGCTAAAAAATAAAACTCCTGTTGTAGGAGGTCCCACCTTCTACCATTTTTATTCTCCAAACATGGAGACATAGACAGGGCTTGAAAAATAATTTCTAGATTTTTATTTTTTTATGTCATCAATTTTATATATACATACATACAAACAAACAAATACACATTCCTGAACAATTCAGGGTAATTTTTGAACGCTGGCTAGGTACATGTAAACAATGAATGTTTAATCAGAACTGTTTTAAAGAAACACATTTTTGGTCTGGATCTGTACTTGCATCAGTGTAGGGAACTTATAGTCAGGAAACTCCCTCTACTAATGTTAATCAGGAAAAATTCTGCAATTTAGAGACTCAGCATGCCACATAAATAGGACACTAAGACAACTGTCTTATCTAGGGTGGCAAAGCCAGTTATGTGTCAGGTTCAAGATTTGGACCCCAGGCTTCTTGACTTAGCAGCAAAACCTCTCCATTACCCAAGCTTTCTTCCTCTTATGACAAATAATCCAGCACCAAATTAAAAACACTGAAGACCAAAGATGTTTTGATTCACTTGTGGCCAACCTAGAAAATTCTCACCTTTCCAATATGGCCACACATTATCTCTTGTTTCCTTCAAAACCTGATTTAGTTCACTTCCTTCAAAAGACTTCCAAACTCTTCACTTCTATTTATTCCCTCACTCTGAGGTAACACACCACTTAAACAGTTGGTATGATATAATAACTTTTTTTTTTTCATAGAACAACACACAAAGTCCAAATTAACGTATATGTTTAGTTGTCACAACTAGGCTGAAATCTTCTGAGGTCAGAGATCGAGTTTTTCTTATTTTTTTGTTAAGTGGGGTAACAAATGATATTGTGGAGATTACCTAGGACAGGCCCCTAGATTTAGTAGGATCTCAATTAGTGGTGCCAATTGGGAGAGTTTTAAGGAAGGTTTTATATACCAAACTCAGCAAAGTTTTTTTTAATTGGCAACAAATGTCATGGATTTTTTTTTTGCACATCATAATAACTCATAGATTTTGTCAAATGAGTCCAAATATGTATTATCGAGCTGTCACCATCCAGAGTCCCAGGGCCACATTGGCAGCTAAAAGTGTACTGCCAGCAAGCAAAATTAAAAATCCTAGCAAATCTCTGTTTTGCTTGTCTATAATCAGTGAACTAAGGGTAGCTTCAAGAAAAGAGTTTAACATCCACTGCCCATCTAAAGCAAAGCAGGGTACAGCATTGATGACAGCCAGTGCTCCTGAGAGTGAAATCAGATATCTGGTTATAAGTAGTTAAGCAGAATAAACAATAAAGCTACTGACAAGGTATTTACTTTGAAAACTATTACAATTCATGGAAATTTTTCAACCCCACTGAAGACTATGTAGAACTTTCTCACTAACAGCAAAAAAAAAATATCTTTTCCCTAAGTTTTTGCAAAACCATCAACACTTTTCTTTTTGGGGTCACTTTTTTGAAAGTCAAATGAACGTATTTTTAAGTCTGATTAGCTTAAAGAAAGAAGACAACTTATATCTTCCTCTATCATTAGCCTGAATGATTCTGCTCTAATGATACAAAAAGGAGACAACTCAGAGAAGTAAAGGAAGTAGAAAATTTGACCTTGTGTGTGTTATGATAGGCTAAATTAAAGCTTTTGTTTCTTGAACATTATTCACTGTAACTTCTTAGAGGCAGGCCAGCCGTAGGGGGATATTCTTTCCTAAGACAATGGCAACTACACATATAAAGATTACAGGATATGTGGCATAGTCCTTGGGAAATCTTTTGAATTAATCACTTATTTGGCCTTTTTCCATTTCTTTCTCTGTTAAACCATTAAATTAAAAAACATAGGAGAATACAAAACCAATACAAACTAACATACCTTTTAAAATATACATTTAGTTACTATGTGCCTTACTAAAACTTGGTATTATATTCATTTCCCCCCTAAAATCTTTCACATATAAAAATGTTACTGATATACCAAGTGACTGGATTTATTTTTCATGGGATACAGAGACAACAGATAGATGTTGATCTGCATATTCTCCCACATGCTCCTCTTCAGAAGCATGCTCTCCCCTTTACAGCATTGATTAGATAAAGAGCAAACTGTGCCTGCAGATAGTCTGTAGCCATGACAAGAAGTCAACCAGATTATCTTGCCCAAATGGGAACAGAAAGGATGTTTCTGACCTCATTAATAACTCAGATGCTTTTCCCATCTGAGATAACCAGCCATAAGCGGAATAGGTTGAAAGGTTTCAGATTCACACATCAACTCTAATGAGGCTTCTATACATTCCCTAGAATATCTCATACCTTATTTTTCTCCCTAGCAATCTTGTTCCTTGTCTTATATTCAGCACACTTTTAATGTCTCTCCAGTTTTAAAACGACCTTTCATCAGGTCTTTAAGGATAAAAATGAACATTTATATAGCACTTAAATACATGTGATCTCAGTTGATCCTTGTGGGGAAGGCAAATGCTATTTTGCCCACTTTACAGAGAAGGAAACAATTCCAGAAGTCATGTGACTTGCCTTACACCACAGGTTGTAAGTGATACAAGTGGGACTCAAATCTAGTGAGTTACTGTCCCTGTGCTCTACTGTCTAACTACTGTGTTCCGTCTCCAAGCAACACGCCTTTCATACAAACCTTTTGCATAAAGTAACTTACATGTTTGAAAGGATACTTGAAAAATGTCTCTATAACCACAGGTAGGTCATTGCTTAGAAAGTTGAATCTTGGGATGAAACTGCTGAGGCTCACTAAAAAAAGAAAAGTGATGATGATGAGTATTTTTAATGAATCAACGGAGAGTACATATTCAATGATATATATGCATTTATCTGAAACTGATTAGGGCTCTTGAACCTCCACAACAGAGGCTGGGCAGAAACACACCATCAGGGGAATAAACCATCTCTTCAAGTCTACCTAGGAAGGTTAGGAGCTTCAAGGAAAACTGGGAAAAAGGAGAGAATTCCATTGTTTCTTGGGGGTCTTGCTTTGGGTCAGTATACAGTAGTGGAACACAAAGTCTAATTCCCAATATACGCTCCTATTTAAGGTGAGAAATGGGGTAAAGTTGAGTGTATCCTGGATGTGATTTTATAAAGTAATATGATTAAAAAACCCAAACACAAGCAGATAACAGACTCACTATGACATAACACTCAACTGAGTGTTATCCCCTTTAAAATGGTCACATTTGGCCTTAGCTTTTCTCAAAAGGCTCAGTTCATTTTGAGCTTTAGTTCTCAACACTATTCTTCTTCTTCTTCTTCTTTAAACCCCTACCTTGGTCTTAGAATAAATTCTATGTATTGGTTCTAAGGCAGAAGAGTGAGTGGTAAAGGCTAAGCAATGGTGGTTAGGGTTAAATGACTTAACCAGGGTCACAAAGCTAGGAAGAATCTGAGACCAGATTTGAACCTAGGACCTCCAGTCTGTCCTGGCTCTCAATCCAATGAACTTAACATTCTTCTTCTTCTTTTTTTAAAACTTTTACCTTCCGTCTTAGAATCAATACTTGGTATTGGTTCCAAGGCAGAAGAATGGTAAGGGCTAGGCAATGGGGGATAACTTAACAGTACTATGCTATTCTTATATATTCATCCTCCCTTACCCAATCTGGCTTCCATTTTCTGTATTTATCTTTAAAAAATTTAACACAATCCAACAAACATTTATTAAGAATGGGTAATGCCCTGTACTAGGTGCCAGAGATTCAAAGACAAAACTAAAAATCTCTACCCTCAAGGAGTTCATATTATACTGGAAAGAGGATACAAAACTTATATAGACAAGTAAATACAAAGTGCTTTCAAGAGGGAGATGGACTTTGGGTAGATAGCATCAGTTAAGTTGATGAAAGAGTTAAGCCTGAAGAAAGAGGAGGATTCTAAGAGGAAATGATGTGAAGCAAATACATTCCAAGACTGTGGGAACAGAGATGAGAGATGACATGTTAATAGTTGTTCTGGAATAACAACATGGGTTAAATGAAGGAAGAGAAAATGGAGAACTCCAAAATTTTAAAAAAAAAATGAATGTTTAAAAAAATATTTTTATATGTAATTGGGAAATATTTAAAGAAATATTTTGGATTGAGGGCCAGGTCTAGAGACAGCAGATCCCTGGTTCAAATCTGACCTCAGACACTGCCTAGCTGTGTGAACCTGGCAAGTCTCTTTACCATTATGCAGTATTGATTCTAAGATGGAAGGTAAGGGTTTAAAAGAAAAATAAGTAAAAATATATTTTTAAAAAGTTTATGGATAGTATACGGTGTGAGGGGATGAGACACTAAACTAAAATGGTAGATATATAAGTAGAGAAGAGGATTTATTCACAAGATGTTATACAAATGACAAATATACCAATGATTGACTCTTTGGGGTAAAGGAGAGTGAGGAGTCAAAATAACACTGAGATTGTTGTAAACTTGAGTGAATGGAACATCAGCAGTACTCTGAACAGTAATTGGAAAATCTGACAGAAGAGTGGTTTAAGAGTAAAGATAATGTATACAGATTACAACCCATCTATGTGACTCATCTTGTGTGGCTCTATTCTACAAAGAAAAAAAAAAGAAAAGAAAAAAGAAAGAAAAGAAAAGGAGGGAGAGGCAGGACTCTTACTTACTGGTCTTTGCCCTGGGGGCCTTACTTAAGACAGTCACGAGGTGATCGGGAGGACAGAGGCTGGGAATGTTCTGGGTGTGTCTGGGCAGAATTGTCTCTTTGGTATCTGCATGACTGTTGCTGTGCCTTCCTGAGTAATAGATTATACTGGCCCTAAAGGACCAATGCTCAGCATAGGGTGAGGAGTTGGGAGCTTGAAATAGTTGAGGAAGAAATGAGTTGTGCTGGGGACAAGTCCCGGGATCTTGAAGAGAATGGGATGAGAACCATCTTCTCATGCTGACTAGTTGATTATATATTCCATGCTATCAAGTCATGAGTCCTACCTAAGAGAGCACTGTTCTACAGAAGAAGAGGAAACTGGAGGAAGGATGAGTTTAAAGGAAATATAATGAATTACCATATCAAATGTCAGAGTTGGAAAAGACTTCCATGACCATCTAGTCCATCTCATATTTGACAAGGAATTCTTACTTTAACAAACTGGTCACTCAGCCTTTGCTATAAAACTCCCAAAGATAGGGAACTAGTTTCTTTTTTTTTCTTTTTTATTATATATTTCCTCAATTATATATAGACACAATTTTTAATAATCATTTTCTGACATTTTGGGATCGATTTTTCTCTTTCTCTGTCCCTCCCCTTCTTCCTCCCTGAGACAGCTGGTCATATGAAATAGGTCATACATGTGCTGTTACACAAATTTTAAATGTTTTAAAATAAAATTCAATAGTTACAATTAAATGCTTTAAGGATTTAAACATTCTAACTCATAAACATCCTCAGGTAATATAATATTACCAGAATTCATGAAACTATACATTCTTTCTAAATTCCAGTATACTTTATAAAATGAAATATAAAATAATCTTTATTTAATTTTTTTACTAGTTTCTAATAAGGTAGTTCTTTCATTTCAAGGTAACTCAAATTGTTAAGTGTTTTCCCTAACACCAAGCCTAAATCTACTATTACAATTTTCACTTGTTATTCCTGATTCTACCAGGAATCAAGCAGAATAAGTCTAATCATTCCTCCACATGACAACTCTTTGAATACTTGCAGATACCTATCATGTCTCATTGTCCACATGGAATCTAGAAGCCCCCAAACTTGTAGCCTAGAAAGATTTAAGTGACCCCAGTCTACTTAGCTCAAAGGCGATAGCCTCAGGCTTAGATCCATCACATGAGAGTTCCTCCCTGAGGAAAGGCCAAACCCAAGCTGAGTGACTCTTTGGCACAGTAGGTAGCACATCAGTCTCCTAAGCTGAAGGTCCTGAGTTTGAACCTCCAAAAGGACGATGTGGTATACTGGAGAGGCTTGGAAAACCAATAACAGAGGAAAAAAAATGAAAAACATCTTTCCTCATGGTAGATAGGAAGGAGACTACCAAGTCAGAATGTTACATACAAACAGGGTCACCATAACTGGCTTCTTTGCTGAGAGAGAGTTTGATCTGGATAGGAGATTTTTCTTCCAGAAAACTATTGTGAGGTAAAGACAAAAGGCATTAATAGAATATATTTATTAAGTAAAATTAAATAAATAAACAAACCACAGCTCTGATCATGCCACATTAGAGTAATGAATACAAGAAAATATAGGTCTGCCTTAGAGCTCAAAGGGTATTTAATGCTGGAAGTTATGGAATTTTCTTAGAGCACTACAGTGGAAAGAAAAACAGATTCAGAATCAAATGGCTTGGGTTCAAATTCTGGTTCTGTCCAGTGTGACCTTTAAGAAGTCATTTAACTCTCTGGGCCTCATTTTCCTCATCTGTAAAATATGGAGTTAGACTAAACAATTTCTAAGATATTTCTGGGCAGCTAAGGGGTGTAGTAAATGTAGTGCTGGAAAAAGTCAGGAAGGCTCATTGGTCTTCCTGAGTTCAAATCTAACCTCAGACACTTCCTAACTATGTGACCCTGGGCAAGTTACTTAACCCTGTTTGCCTCACTTTCCTTATCTATAAAATGTGCTGAAGAAGGAAATGGTAAACCAATTCAATATTTTTGCCAAGAAAATCCTAAATAGGATCATGAAGAGTCAGACACATCTGAATTGAAAACAACCTGCTAGTTCTAAAGCTATGAACCTATGTGCTCCTATAAGAGTGAAGTAAGGAAATGCAGACAAGTACAAATTTATATCTTTAAGCCCAAGTTATATGCTGCATTCCTTATATATCTACATGGGTCTCTTTGGACAGTTCTCCCTTTTTCTCTACCTCAGAATGGTTTTTCTTTGTGCCTTCAGAATTTTAATCTTAAAAGTTTTCCATCCTTAGTTAGTGATACTCTAACTTGTCTCCATGCCTTTGCAAAAGCTCTCCTCTATGTTTAGTAAGAGGAAGAGAATCTGAACTGCAAAATGTCAGAAAACAATTATCAAAAATTGTTTTAAATGTAATTGAAAAAAAAATTTAAGTTAAAAAAAAAAAAAAAAGAATGCTAGCTCCATGAAAAAGAGACTGGTTTTTTCCTACTGACAGTGTCACCCTGGTCTATGTACTAGTTTCTTGTACTAGTTTCTTAAATGACTCTGAGAGGTGGAATTAGAAAGCTAGAAAGCTAGTTCCATACTGCCAACTAACACAAAAGACTCCATGTTTTGAAATAGGCATATAGAAGAGGTATGGCTGGTGGGAAAAGGAAGATTCCCTCCTCCCCATCCCCCACTACTCTATATTGTCCAGGGATCCAGGGGACAATGACCAGAAAGGCATTCTTTTAAGAACACTTTTTCAGACACTTCCTAGCTGTGTGACCCTGGGCAAGTCACCTAATCCCCATTGCCTAGCTCTTATTGCTTTTCTGTCTTGGAACCAATACATAGTATTGATTCTAAGATAGAAGGTAAAGGTTTAAAAAATAAATGAATAAAATTAAAAATAAAGAACACTTTTAGTTTGTCTCCTAGATCTGTCTTGCTTTGGGGCACATTCTGAGAGCAGCTTCTGAAAAAATGGTTAACTTTGGAATAAAATCAATGCAAAGGGTTTTCAAAGATTATGTAGTACTTGAGGGATTCTCTGAGGTTCTAGCATAATAGTTACTAACCTGTATATTGAAGGTGCAGTGGATGTCCTACGAACAGCATATCAATCTGAGGTGAGTGTTTCACTCTTATTAATCGAGTTTGATTTTCCAAAGACGGTATTACACATAAACTTGAAACTAAGTCATTTTGACAATCTGCATTACTTCTACACACTTGATTGGTTTCAATTGTTTTCCGGGCTGGCAGACAGGCATACTAGAAATAAATTTTTAATTAGTCATAAAAACAAAAGCATTAGATCATATGTGTGAGTCATAGCCAGACCAATTATGTCTCCTTATAAAAACAAAAGTGATTTATTTTCAGGAAAAATATAGCAAGTGCATTTTCTCATACAAGATGATATAGTATATCTTTTGTTTTGATTCTTATAAACTTTTCTTGTGTCATGGATCCCTTTGAAAGTCTGGAAAGTCATGGACCCTTTCTTAGAATAACTTAAAAAAAATACCTCACAACTGAAGGAAAGATTAAATTTCTATAAAAGGTTCACAAAAATAAAGATGTAATTTTTTTTTCTCCCATTCAAGTTCACAGACCACAGCTTTATAAGTACTCCTTGGTGGTCTGTGGATCCCCAAGTTAAGAATGTCTGCTTTTAAAGATTTGTGATTTCATAGGTCTGAGTAATTTATAAGATTTTATATTCTCTATCTTTCATGGAGGTTCTACCCAACATATAGGAGGTCTTCTGCTAGTTCTTTTAGTACTTTGGAGATATAATTGTATCACTCAAGTTAGTTACTGTCTTTTATTCTTCATATCTGATTAATCCATCTTATTTTGGTAGACACCCACCCATATACCTACGCTACCCCTCTCCCCACGATAGTGCTTTTTATATCATAATTATTTTATGTGCTTCAGATGTTGTAAGAGATACATATTTCATAAAAATAGAATTCTACCATTATTCACCTAACTATGGGGACTCCCCTAAGTTAAGAGATTGCCACCATGAGCAAGTACTTCCCCTCTTCTTGGCCTCAATTTAGCTATCTGTCAAATGAGAGTTAAACAAAGGGAATGCAGCTCTGAAGATCTGACTTGAGATGGCAAATAGTTTGGCCTACACAGAAATCATTAGAGTAAAATACTCAACATAGGCAAGTTTCCCTGTAATTGCTCCTTAATGCCACCTAGAGATAAGAAAGAGATTACAGGAATGCAGGAAACAGTCCCTAAATATTTGGTTCCTACTTTATTTCGTTCTTTCCCACTAAAAACAATTCAAGAATAATAGCTACTAAATCATGCTGTAATTTGCCTCAGGGGAGAAGATGGAAATATGGACCCTCATCATTCTTTACCTTTCTAGTTTTATCTTATGCAATATAGTATATTTTATAAAAGAATACATTTTTTTTTTCAAACAGGGGGTCAGGAAACTGGAAGAATATGCTCATTTCTGACCACCATCAGTCACCTGTTGTCTTTTGGTACACTGGTATCTACAGTTACTAGGATCATACCCTATTCCAGACTGTTTGGCCTTTTTTATTCAGGTCATCTAAGCTGCAGTGGAGTCAAACTCAAATAGAAACAGAGGCCTCTAAACTATACCTAAGTATCCCTCTGGGCTGTATATTGTCTTAAAAACCACATATTAACATAACCTATGTGTTACTGTATTTTAAATTTATTTTGTGAAATAATTACATTTTAATTTGGCTCCAGTCCACTCGGGAAACCTCTGCTCTAAGGCAATGGGATCTGTTAACATTAAAGCCTCAAAGAGCCAAAGGCATTTGTGCATTCCATCAGCAGTTGAGGCAAACTGCACAGCACAAACATGTTTCTGGGATGCTTGGACCTTAAAATTAATATCTCATTATTGGCAATGAATTCATCAACAGTAATTTAAAGAAAAAACTGCTTTTAGATAATAGAAATTAAATGAATACAATGAAGATAGAGTCTGATCAATTTTTTCCAAATTCAAGAAGGGTTTGAACCTTTGTATGTGGAGGTTTGAGAATTCCCCAAGGGAATACTTTTGAAAAAAAGCAGTGACTGTGAAATGGACTAGATAAATGATTTTTACATTTCAAAAAGGAGATGGACAAGATGATTTGCCAAGGCTCTTACAGTTCTAAGATTTGGACAAATGATAAGGAACCAGGATCACCTGTATTCATCAATGAGGAACGAGAGTATTATTTTTATGGAGGAGGTACGTTTTGGTAATTATACCTTTCATTAGTTTTTTCCATGTCACAGACATTATTATAGGTATTCAGTTTTTGTTTTCCCCAGTTCTGTTTTTGACAGATATTTATGAATATCTTTAGGAGATACTTACCAAGTGAGTGTTCACATTATTATTGTAGGAAAAGCAGATATCTGTGAGGCTATTGTTGCTACAACATTCAACTGTTCCATCAAGCCTTTTGTACACTAGAGAGAGATATAATCAATTATGTGAAAACATTTATAAAAAGTTATTTGCTTTCAAGTTAAAAAAAAATGAAGTGGTTTATTTAAAAAAATGACTTCTAGCAGAGCACTGCTGTGTCTAAATTTATACTTCATAGTATATGTTCATTTTTCTAATCAGTAAACAGAATTGATATCTAGAGTTTGGTTTATTTGTGGAAATTTAATTAAACCCTAAAGTCTCAGCTTACTTCCCCAATCACTCCCAATCAATTAATGTCTTTATTAAATGTCTATGTACTCAGTTTATAGTAAATTCAATGTGCTTCAGTCATCCAAATTTTCTCTGGGAAGTCTCATACTTCTGCTAAATTTAGAACACAGTAGAAGACAACTGTTATACTCGATATTAGAAGTGAAGTAGGGGCAAAGGGTAGAAATTGCAAAGAAGCAGATTTAGGTTTGATGTCAAGAAAAACTTTGTAACAGCACTGTCCAAAGTGCTAACAGCTGCTGCGCTAGGAAGCAGCGGGAGGCCCCTAACTAGTGGTCTTCAAGCAAAGGTTGGATGAATAGTTGCTAGATTTGTTAGAAAGAGGATTCTTGTTTAGGTACAGGTTGGATTAAATGGGTTCTGAGGTTTCTTCCAATTCTGAGATTCTGTGAAGTTTGCCACTGTAAATCCATTCAGTTCAGGAATTTTCTCAAAAGGAAGTATCTTGACTAAACTGGGCTGTCTGCTATGTATGCGGAAGGCTTTGGGTTACAATTTTTAGAAGGCAAAGCTGATGGGGAGATTGTTTTTCTCTGTGGACATTAAATTTTTTTTTTTTTTTTTTTTTTTTTTGTAGAATACAAGTAGACATCACTTTTGTTCCAGGCAGAATAAAGAAGCTAGTTTGCTGGTCCACATGGAGAGAAGTCCATGGGGTCCTCCATCACTCCTGGTCTTCTTTACTGACTTAAATGCTTAAAATATCAAATGTATTATTTATCAGGGACTGATTAGAACTTCTGGTTTAACTAAAAATTAACATACTCAAGCTGGTAAGACTACATTTCAACAACAAAGTTATGTTTTTTGTGAACATAATTCTTGGATTGTGCTACAGGTTTAATACCAGTATAAAATATTATATAATCCAATAATTTCTTCAATATTAGTAGCAAATGCTTTATTTCAACAGTCCTTGGCACAGCATGAAATAAACTTTCCTAGTTTACTCAGTTATGATACTTACAACTCCTATAACCTTTTATTAAATTGAATTTTATTTTTTTCAATTACATGTAGAAACAATTTTTGAAATTGCTTTCTAACATTTTGTGATTCAGATTCTCTCTCTCCCCTTCTCCCCAAGGTGGTAACCCCTATATAACCTTTGATCTTCATTTTCTCATGAAGTGCTTTGAAGATGATTCTAAAGATCCTTTAAGGGGAAAATAGGTGATGTAATGGATAGAATGCTAAGCCTGGAGTCATAAAGACTTGTCTTTATGAGTTGAAATATGGTCTTAGATGCTAACTAGGCAAGTAATTCAAGAAAACTCTAAATGGGGTTACAAAGAGTCAGATATGAGTGCACAATAACAATATATGTGTATTTGCCTCCCTAAGCTTCTTTTAGGACAGCTGGGTGGCAGAGTGGATAGAGTGCTGGGTTTAGAGTTAAGAAGATTAATCTTTCTGGGTTCAAATCCAGCTTCAGTTGTGTGACTCTGAGGAAGTCACTTAACCCTATTTGCCTCAAGTTTTCTCATCTGTAAAATGAGCTGGAGAAGGAAATGGCAAAACCACTCCAATAGTTTTTTTTTTTTTTATTTTAAATTCTTTTTTTTTATTTTTTTTTTTATTTTTAACCCTTGTACTTTGGTGTATTGTCTCATAGGTGGAAGATTGGTAAGGGTGGGCAATGGGGGTCAAGTGACTTGCCCAGGGTCACACAGCTGGGAAGTGGCTGAGGCCGGGTTTGAACCTAGGACCTCCTGTCTCTAGGCCTGACTCTCACTCCACTGAGCTACCCAGCTGCCCCCTCCAATAGTTTTTGCTAAGAAAACCTCAAAAGGGGGTCATGGAGAGTCAGACATAACTGAAAAAAGACTAAACAACAACAAAATAGATGTTAATAAATGATATGCAAAAGATATATATATATATAAAAGAGCTAGAAAATATTATGTATGATATTAGTAAATGTGATATATGATTACATAAAATGACTATATGGGACCTTCAAAATAATTTAATTCAAAAAATTGAGGTCCAAGTTCACAGAGGTATAAAATGTCAGACCAGGGTACAATACAGGAGTTAAAATATTCATGCCAAGAACTGCTAATATAAAACACCTATTAATGATACTGAAGAAAGTCTTGAATATCTTATATTTATATAGACATCTATCTTGGATTTTTATGTTGACAGGAAAGCTACACTCAACACTTAATAAAAACAGATAGCTTTGTTCTTGAATATGTAGTCTTATTAATCTAAATTAATAATATTTTAATTAAGCTAGGAATTCAAATGGTCTAAGTCCAGTTGATCCCATCAGGATGTACACGTGCAAGTACTCTTGTATATCTGTGCACAAACACACTCAAACACACTTTTAAATAGATCAATATGGGAAGACATTTTTCCAGCCTTCCCTATCTACGTGGGCTAGCTACTTTCCTATAGTAAAAACAAAGTACAAAATAGAGGCAATTATTGGGATAATTCAGTTAAGTCATTTCCGATTTTCAAAGTATGTTAATAGTTGCAAATTTCCATTTTGTTTTGACTGTTAAGACATGGTTATTTTTTATTCATATCTACAAAAGTTAAGTATTTGTAAATACCACAAGGACCCATGATTTTATTGTTGTGGGGTTTAAAACTAAAACAAAGGGAAAAAAGTGTCTAACTTTCTGGTCACCAAACCTCTGAAGACTAGAGTCCATCCTAGGGTTGTACTCAAAGTCGTTCCAGTTTGAGAAGGTCCACCAGAGTATCTAACATGTTAGAATAATCTTGAGGAACTTTATATACTAAAATGAAATAAAGTTTTCGAGTAGGACTATAATAGAAGATGTTGACACTCACCTATTTGAAATTTTATTGCAAACTCCTAAGTATCTACTGGCATAGACATATCTAGTATATATCATGCTCACAATTACTTGTCTTATTTTATCTTACCATTCAATCATCAAGTACTAATCAATTATCAAGAATTTACTAAATAGCTACTATTTTCCAGGCTCTGTGGCATGCTGAAGATATAATGCAAAAATGCAATAGTTTATGGGCTCCAGGAATATACATTCTAGTGAGGGAGACAATTTGTACAAATACATGTATACAGAATAAAGAGAAGTTCAAGTAGGGACAGAGGGAACTTGCAGTTGGAGTGATTGAGAGGCTTTGTGTAGTAGGTGGCACTTGAGAAGAGTTTTGAAGGAAATAGGGAATTCTGAAGGATGGTGGTGAAAAGGGAAATCATTCTAGACATGGGGAATGATCAGTGTAAAGGCAATGAAATAGAAGATAGGGGTTCTGTATGTGAGAAAGAGCAAGAAAGTTAGTCTGTCTAGACTGGAGAGTACAGGAAAGGAAGTAATGTATAATGAGAATAGAAAGGTAAAATGGGGACAGGTTGTGACAGGCTTTAAAATCCTGAAGAGTTTATCATTCATCCTAGAGACAATAAGGATCTGGTAAAGTTTATCAACTATTATCAAGCCTATGCTAAAACAAATACATTTTCCAGTTTTTAATAATGACTAGCAATTTTAACTGCTGTCCTCTGGCATCTTTTTACCAACATATTTCTTTTAAAAAATTAAACAAGTGAAAATACTGAGTATGACTATGTGGCCTCTCTACATTATTTTCTTTCAAACCACAAAAATATCTCCTACTAAGTATTATTGCTGGATTGGGAATTATGAATAAGATTGACTTTAAAATTTGGATCTTCTGGTTGACAGGACAAAGACCTAAAGTTACTGATCCTTAATTTTAAACCTCTAAAATTGGGGTGCATGACATATGGTCACTGTATGCTTTAGCTAATATCACATCATTCTCCTAAGAAAGTTTAGAGACTAAACTTCTTGAGGACAGGGACTGCTTTTTTGTCTATGCATTCCGTGCAATAGGTGCTTATTAGTAATAGTAAGTACTTACTGAAATGAATGGAAAGGTAAGTCTCATTCTGACCCAGAAGGCAAAAATTAGAATGGGACTGAGATGAGCCTTTGAGTTATTCTTTCATTTAGTTTGACTCTGGTAGGTCATAATTGAATCTGGGCCATCTCCCTTGAAAAACAAAACTATTCAGGTCCAGAATTCTACTCTAGGGCAAGTTTCAGTATTCTCAGTTCAAATATTCTGTTGGGTCTATTTTGATGTAGTATGGAGGGAACTCCAAGTTGTTTGTGACTGATTCTTTTGAGACAACTTGGTCCAGAGAGGACTGAAGAAAATAAATGCTAATCTATAGAGTTCAGGACCACTCTCTAAAAATAACAGTAACTAAGCTTTATTCTACCACAGGAGTAAATAACAAGATTTCCATGGAATAAAAATAAAAGGCATTTTGTAAAATACCAAAGAAATATAGAAGAAAAGAGATATAAAGGCAAGCCAGTGTTAGCTGAAGTATACTCAGATCCATGTGAGATGGCCTGATAATGCTTACTGATATATCATCTGAGATCCCTAAAAGCAAAATCTATTACTATAAATCAAACCAGACATTATTATACAAATTAAACCAAGTATCTATACACCTGGAATATACATTATTGAGCCTTTCCCCCAAATGACTATTTTATTATTCACCAAGACACTCACTAAATTCCATAATGGAGAAAATTTGGGTATAGGAACAACCTAGTATTCTCATGAGGCAGAGGAGCAATGGTTCAAGTAGTTTTAGTTTTATTAGTCTCTACAGTCAGGTTAAAGATGGTTTTTGTTACATTACTTCCTTTTGTAAATATTAAGTTGGACAATATAATAGTCCTATCCCATTTCTCTAAGGGCATATGCTAAGGGTGCCCTCACCTCCTTTAGATGGGGATTAAGGTTGTCCAAGTGGGATACGTGATATTTGACTCATAGCTTCATTTAGGGGTCTCAATTTTCTCCTTTAGTATTCAATCCCATTCTCCTTAAAATAGTAGGTTCCTCGAGGACTTGATTTGTTGAATATGTTGCCTCTTAGCCAAGCCAATGCTTTTTAAAAAAGAAGAAAAGGAATTTAAGCTCCAAGAATATATGAAATGCAATGCCTTTCAAACAATGAAGAAAGAAGAGGGAATGTGAACTCAAGGGAAAAAACCTTGATCAACTAAGAACCAGAATAGCACTTTCATTTCTATTCAAAACACTAAGTGGGAGATGAGTAACAAGCAAGACAGTGCCATGAAGGGTCTTGTCAACTGACCAGTGAATCCTCAGGAATTTGAATCTGGATGCTGAGTTAGAGGAATAGTTTGCCTGCTGACCCACAAAAAGCCACAGAAAACTCCTGAGGAATTTTTAGTTCCAGAGCTGCATGGGAAATTTCAGTCTACTCTTGGGCCTATTGTACCCAACTTCTGGAAAGCAATGTGAGAGAAGTGAATAGAGAGCTAGCCTCAGTCAAAAGTATGAGGAATTTGACTCTGGGGAATTTACTTAACCCTCAGGCTCCTAGGCAAATCTCTAAGAATATAAATTGCAGGGGCACAGATTTGCATTGATTGGAGTTGAATTTCTTCACTGGGATTTTCACATACATCAGTGAAATCACAGGTCTGGATTATAAAACACCCCAAAAAGACAACTGTTATAGACATAAGACTCTGAACCATCCTTCTAGAAACTCAATTTTCCCAGAGTTACTCTGAAATGGATTATCTCAAGACCAATGAGGGACCCTCCTCCCCCATACCCAGTGTTATCTTGCCCCCTCCAACTGCATGGGCTGTCCAGGTTTTGACTTTTTCATTGGGTAAGGAATAGCAATAGTTATGTGTGACGTGATATTTAACCTAAATTAAGGGAGTAAAGATTAAAATAATAAGAAATTGGTCTCAGTGATTTTTAGACATATAGCTAGGTAGATCATCCATCTCCTGGCTTATCTATAAGAAATTTCCCTTTCAAGTTCTCACTAAGAATGCCTTTTAGTTTAACCAAGTACTCTCTGGCTGCTCAATACAGACCTCTTATTTTCTATTTGAAATAGTTTCCTTAAAAGAGAAATGGGCACTATTTTCATTCAAAACACCGAATTACTTCCTTTACCTAAGGAAAGCCAGAGTTTAAGATGAGCAGTTTTCATCAGCATAAGAGACCACACAGACCATCAACACAAAGAGATGAAGGGGAGAGTGTAAAGAAAGATCAAGAAGCTAAGCAAAATGAAGAAATTGGATAGCTCTTCCCATAGTAGCTTCATTAGTGGAAATACTATGACATATCCTCTCAATTCTATATGTCAATATTAAAATAAAAAAGCTTATTCCATATTCAATATAAATGACTTTTAGATGATTTGGACCTCTACTTTTTTTCTCTACTCACATTAAGAAATGATCATAATTTATTTTTCTGGACAGAACAGAAAATCCACTTTAAAAAAATGTAGGTACAGTGCCTATATGAGACTTTTTACCTCAGTGCCTACCCATTTAGCACACAATTTATTTATTTTAGGTATAGTTTTAAAGCCATTTATAATTCTTTTTTTTAAACCCTTACCTTCCACCTTAGAATCAATGCTATGTATTGGTTCCAAGGCAGAAGTGTGGTAAGGGGTAGGCAATGGGGATTAAGTGACTTTCCCGGGGTCATACAGCTAGGAAGTGTCTGAGGCCAGATTTGAACCTAGGACTTCCTGTCCCCACCCACTTCCCCATTTATAGTTCTTGAATGGATACTATTTCTATGAATGAACTAAGTATCTCCATTAAAAAAAAAAAAAAAAAAAAAAAAAAAAAAGATGGTTGGGGGCAGCTGGGTGGCTCAGTGGATTGAGAGCCCAGCCCAGAGATGGGAGGTCCTGGGTTCAAATCTGGCTTCAGAAACTTCCTACCTGTGTGACCCTGGGCAAGTCACTTAACTCCTTTAAAAAAAAAAAAGATGGTTAAATTGAAGCACAGGTTTATCAGGTACCATACCACACAGTCATGGAGTTGTTAAAACTCTAATTGGTTCTAAGTTCTAGTCTACTGTTCAGGCAATAATACTGAAATGAATTCATATACTGTCATTCCTAAGTAGCTGAAATAAAAGCTACAGAAATATATTTTGATTCTGATTCTATAATTTTTTTACAGTTTTATACCAGCATGGTAAGATTAATACTAATTTCTGACTATTTGGAAATACCAATCAAAAAGCATTTGAACTATGAAAGCAATAAGGAAAAAAGTTTAAAAGATATCTGAGAAAATTCTTACCTGAATTCTATCTTATAAGAAAAGAGCTTTATTATGTTTGGCAATGCAGGCACCCTTATAAAACTTCTCATTAAATTCAGAATTGGTCAGGTTTCTTATTAGATTAATAAGTCACTTGAGATTTCACAGTTTAAGATGAAGATGAATCATAAGAAAGCAAAGAAAATGACAGGATTGAAAACAAATTCTGAGCAAAGCTTAATATAATTAGAGTTATTTATCTATATATTTAAATATTTGGTTATCTAAAAATCAGGCAAAAGGATAGCTTAATAGGCTTCAGTCATTTGAATGGTAATTTAAAAAAAAACCCTTATTTTCCATCTTAGAATCAATACTATGTATTGGTTCTAAGGAAGAAGAGCGGTAAGTCTAGGCAATGGCAGTTGAGTGACTTGCTCTGGGTCACACAGCTGGGAATGTCTGAGGTCAAATTTGAATCCAAGACCTCTCATCTCCAGGCCTGGCTCTTTAAACATTGAGCCACTTGCCTGGCCCCTTGAATGGTTATTCTTAAATACGTTGCCCTTTTGGAGATACTATTGAGTCTAGATTAAGAAAAATGTATAAAAATAACAACCTTAAAAAACTATATTAGGTATAAGAACATCTTTATTACAGTTATCTTTGAGGTCAATAATTTTTTTTAAACTAGACATTCAGCACTTACATTGCTTGGCATAAGCTATAAGCTGTATATAGTATCACCTAATCTTTTATCTATAATACTTTAAACTTTATAAAGCGCTTATCATATTCACATTCTGATCTGATTCTCACAACCATCTTGTAGACTAACAAGAGAGATATCACCCAGTTTTAAAGATGTAAATACTGATGAGGTTCAGGGAATTTAAGGGACTTGTCCAATGATACAGAGCTAAGTCTATGGCAGGCACAAGCCTAGAACCCCAGTCTCATCCTCTACTCTAAACTGCTTCTGTGTCAAGACAGACATAAACAGGAATCGAGGATACTTCTTTCTAGTGACAAAGATACAGCCTGTGTACTCAACTCCTATAGCCCTAGACCTTAGCTAAGATGGGCTCCTTCAGCTTTTAAGGCACAAAAGGAAGTGTTAAGTGTGATAAATTTGTGGGGCTGATGAGGCTCAGTGTCAGTCTTGTGTGTTCAAGGACTCTGCTTGTATTTTGAACTCTAAGGGCAGCAGAGTCCCATAACTGTGCTGCCCTAAGAGTTAAGAGCAATGTATCTCTGGAGAGTTCTCTCTCCTGCCCAAATGGCCATCTGTGGATGTCTGTGTTCCTGCAAGCAAAGGGCATTGCAATAGAGTGGATAAAGCTCAGGACTTGATTCCCTGCCTTGGCTTTTACTAGCTATACGACTGTAATCTTTTGAACTTCAGTTTCTTCATCTGTAAAATAGGGGTAAAATACCTGCCTTGCTAAGATCATAAAGTTGTTGAGATATTAAGATAATGCTTATGAAAAGGGTTTTGTATATTATGAAGCATTTTAAAAAAGATATCTAATTACTACTCCACATAGCTATCTTTTATATTTGTTAGGAAGTAGAATAAAATAAAAAAGAGGTTCTTTTCTAGCCTTAAAATAACAATTATCTGCCCAAGTTTTTTTTTTTTTAACCCTTACCTTCCATCTTAAAATCAATACTGTGCAGGAAGAAGAGAGGTAAGGGGTAGGCAATGGGGGTAAAGTGACTTGCCCAGGGTCACACAGCTGGGAAGTGTCTGAGGCCACATTTGAACCCAGGACTTCCCATCTCTAAACCTGGCTCTCAATCCACTGAGCTACCCAGCTGCCCCATCTGCCTAAATTTTGACATATTTTGGCAGAGGCAATATGAAGTCCAAATGTATTTACTCTAGTTCCAAGTTTCCTTATCACTATTAACAAGTTTTTAAAAAGTATGTTGTATTTTTTGGTAATCTCTAGATTTAAGAATTAAGTAGAAAAAATGGACAGAAGGTCAATATGGATTTATGAAAAAAGAAACAGATAGTGTATCCAATTTAACAGGGAGAATGTTCACCAGTATTTTTTTGTATATTGCTATTGAGTTTTAAGACGTTTACCTTTGAACCTCCCAAAAACATAAATTATGTGTTTTAGGTAGAAGTAAATGTTCAATATTACAGGTTTATTATATTCAGCATACACACACACCTCTGGCTGGGAAACTTAACTGATGCAAAGTTACTGAATTTAAACAGTAACCAATCTGTGGCTCCTGGGAGATGACCCCTAGACAGGAATTCCAATCTTCCACTCTATGAACTGAACAATCCTGCAGCTGGGTGACTAGGTCTCCCACAAAGAGGCCTCTGGGTCCATTAGCAGGTGAGTCCTTGAGAATAAGAATGGGGAGGGGTATGGAGGGGGAGGAGAGAAAAACAGTTGGAAACAATCCCTAAAATATCTTCATTTTATATACATATAATCCAATGTATAATTATCCTGAATAGATAGTACTTCAAAAAAAGATGACTCAATTTATCTAGGATATTTTTGTTGCTGCAGAAAATTTCAGGTTTGAGTTAAATCAAAGAACAACATTAATTTATTATTATTTTTTAAATTTAGAAATGATCATGTAGATTATTGGGCTGGTATTCCCAGAGGGCACAGTACATCTAGTGTCTATTCCCTCCCCACAAATCCACATAGTCCCTAGGCCTGCAGTCAGCTTGGGGTGGGGTAGTTGATCCACTGGGGCTGATTTCTGATGTGGGGCACAATGGATAGATATTAAGGGATGTGCCTGGATCCTCTCTGGAGAAAGGCAGGCACAGAAGTATGAAGAAGGCTGGTAAGGAGTGAAGTGACTGAGGACATCCACAGAGAAGTTAGAGGCATCATTCCCTCAAGAGGAGGATCCCAAATGAGGCTTGTGGGTCAAAGTTAGATCGAGTTTGCTGTCCTTTGGACCTTCTCTTGTCCACAGAGGAAATGACCATACTCCTTTCCATTTGCCTGAGGAAAGAGAGGGTAGAACAGAAGACCAGGAGACCACTGCCTGCGAATCTGAGAGGGCTCCAGAACCTTAGGGGTGATGGGCAAGACATGTCACATAGAGCTTTCTCCCAGACCCTATCCCATTCCATGTAGATGGCAAAATGGACCCAAGCTAATCAGAAAAAGCAATTTCCAATAAGGTGTTAGACCTGGGAATACAGAAATGGGGATGGAGGTGAAGGGAATGAGGGAAGGGGATACCAAGTCTACCCATGGGGTCTAGGCATGTCACCACTTGAAGGCAAAGCGTTTCTGACAGACATTGGTACCTGTAATATCATTTTGCTATGCAAAATGGAGACCAGGATGAGTGACACCCAACAATTTTAGAATTTAGAACTAATACAGATGCCATGAGCCAGGGGGCAAAAAGCTGTTCCTGGCAGGACTATAAAAGAGAGGAACTGGAACTAAACTGGCTCTCATTCCTGAGAAGGGGACCTGGGTGGTTGGGTGGGTAGGCCAACCAAACCTACTTAGGTTATCTGCATCCTGTTCCAATACTTTTTACATCCTCAACTTCTGGACAAAGCTGTGCTATACATTAATCACTGAACATCTAAGAAGATTAACATCAAGACTCAGTCAGTCTGATTAAGGCCAAAGGTGCCTGGCCTGGCCAGAGTGCCACAGAGAGAGAAACCTCTCCAGCAGACAGTCTCAACCTGATTGCCTTTGATTGACAAACCTGATCATCAGTAGCTTAGTGAAGTTTTCCCAACACTTCTTTCCTTCAACCCTGTTCCTTTCCCTGAGTTGTTACAATTAAATCTTAAAGGTTTACTTAGGTGAAAGTCATTATTGTCCTATGGATCAATAATCTTATCCTTGGGTCTGAGGGAAGGGATTGCTCAAGCAGAACCAATTCGCAGTCATTGGCATTATCCATTAATCTACAGCTTTATTCATCAATCTAAACCCAGGATAAGCTGTCAGAGAAGCTGCGTGATTCAATTCACAGCTCCTCACTTGATCACTCATTCCTGGACACTGTAAGGTGGGAGTTGGGTGTTTAGCTGAGCTTCAAATACTTTGTGGGACCTGATGTTCACTTAGGCTTCCCACCTTCACTCAGCTCAGGTCCTTATATCATCAGAGGACCTTGGGCCATCTCTCCATCGGGCCCTATCCAGTATCATCATACCACCCATAACATACCACAGTGGACCTCGACAATTAACAACATAAATTTTTTTTAAATCAATGTCAGAAGTTTTGAGCAACATCAAACATATTTAATAAGCAGTAGTAAATTGCAAAGCTTTATCTAACTATACCTAATACACATTCTTCTATAATGAATATTGATATTAAACCTTTTATGAAAGGACAAGTGTATTAAAACTCTTAATTTAATACTTCTAAATGGATACAAATTTTAAGATTTTTCCTTTTAACTAAAACTCTTCATGGTCGACTATCTTCACCTGGAAATTATTGTTTCTTTCATCCAGAATTTGAACAAAAACTTTATAGCACTCATAGTATTTTCTGAAATCAGGGAATTAACTTGAACTCCTATTAACTCTTCTATAAAACAAGCTTCATTTTGGTTCCTTTATTCCTTAAGAATTATCCCATGTGAAAAGTTTAGCTACAAATTTAAACAAAGAGAAACCACCTATGCCATCAATAAATCCTATGCATAACATTCTACTTTTATTGGATATGGAGTCCATCACCTTGTAAAGTTGTCTTAAAAAAATTGTTATTCTTCATAGCACAATCTGCTAGAACTTTGAGCCATAGTGTAATTTCTTTTGAACAAAATTGAGTCTTCTGCACATAAGGACATGTGAACAATTACTGTTCATGTTAAAGAATATTATACTAAATAAAACAATTAGCCTGACTTGCCTTACCTCAGTAATATGAAGAATAAGGGCCCCAACTCCAGTGTAGTAAAGTGGGAAAAGAATTGCAGGCAGCAGAAAAAGAGCTATCAGACTCAAAACTCCAAGCATAAAATTGTGCCAGACACCTGGAAAGAGGGTTAAAATCTATGAATAAGTGGAAAGAAACAGCAAAATGTGGTAATCTTGAGAGCCATCTTCATTATTTTATGATAGTAATTAAGAAATTTTGAGATGCTGATCAATCTTTCAATCTCTTAACAAATAAAATAAATATCTAGCATCATTCAAGGTTCTCTATTCCCTTCTACTTAAGGTGCTTAAAATATGAAAATAATCAAAACAATTTCTATTTAGGAAAATATCACAATTTTAACTAAAGTAGACTTTATAATTTTTTTAACTAAATGATTAATTTCAGTTGAAAACTATTTTTCTACAAATGTTAACATCACTTTTTGAAAACTTCCCTTTTTATTATTACAAACTTGATAAAGAACAAGAAATATTATACATCATTAATTTAGGCATATTCGAAACAACTGAAAGAACTCTCAGACACATTTACAAAAGCTATTTAAATAAAAGAATACCAATTTACCATCTTATATGAACATCTAAATGAAATATCACCATCATTCAATTTCCTGAAATAGACAAGTCCAAAGGTATCTGGACAGTGAATTTATTTAATAATCAAGGTACTCTGGACAGAAATATAAAAATTGTGGGGAAAAACAAGATATGTAAGTGGTAAAGTGGATAGGGTGCTGGAACTGGAATCAGGAAGACCCAAATTCAAATTCACCCACACATACTTACTAGCTATATGACCATGGATAAGTCACTTATTCTTGTTTACCTCAGTAAATGGTAAAATTACTCCAGTATGTTTGCCAAGGAAATCTCAAATAGGACATTAAGAGTCAGACATGATTGAAATAATTGCCCAATAATATATATGTCCAAGGAAGATGCTCCTAAATTTGGAAAATACATTAAGTTACAGAATCTTCTAAATCCCTCAATTTCCTTCCTTCCTTTGATTATATTCATTATATGTTTTAAAATAACTATACCACATAAATAGTGCTTCAAAGTTTGTAAAGCACTTTACATATCTTATTTGTTCCTCAAAACATCCTTGTGCTCTCACAGGTGCTATTATTCCCACCAGGGCTGACAGAAGGCCAGATGACTTCTCCAGGATACTATAGCTAGTAAATGACAGACAGGATTCAAACTTAGGTTTTCACGACCTCAAGTTAAATTTTCTGTTTACTATGTCACAAAAGTACTAATTAAAAAAACAATTTATTTATACAATTTTATAGGATTAAAGGATATAGCAGTACAAGGATCCTTAGAGAATCCTTTTAATTTAATCATTTAATCCTTTATTTTGTAGATCTGTTAGTCATTTCACAAGCTGAAATTTATCTTCTTATTTAACTAAAGACATAAAATCCCATATGCCCATACTTCAGCTAGCTTATAATTCTTTTTAAAGGTGTACCAATTTAGCACCAAGATATTGTATTACCCAATGTTTTTAATATTGTGCATATAATTCCTTAAACAGTTTTATCTGAGGGTCATTTTGTATTAAAACATAAGGATAGATAAAACTTGATGGGGCATTAAGCTAAAGTTAAATTATAACACTTCCTCTAGGAACAACTGCCTACTATAAGGCATTTCTCTAACATGCTGCTTTATATAAAGTCCAATTATGTAGCATATCTGGAATGAATTGTACTACATCTAATAGGTAAAACAGAACTTTTAAAAGGTGCTTTCTTTGAGAAACAATGCTGAATCAAGGCTATTCTTTTCTTTCCCAAAATTAGGCTGGTGGTTATAATCCTCATAAGTATGTTCAGTAGACTCTAAGAGGAAGAATCTCTAGGGCACTTTCTATCCTGGGGATATGATTTCTAAATCTTACAGAGGGAAAAAGACATAGCAATGCAGGAAAAGACACATCTAACTTATTTGGAGATAAGTAAAATTAGGCAGTCTGTTTTTACATATTATACCTCCTACCTTCCCAGGACCATCAATAGCTCTTTAAATGCTTTTTCTTGGACTCAAAAGTCCTCCCTCACTTCCGGGAGACAGTAACTGTTTAATCAACTGATCAATCCATGAATATTTACTAAATATATGTCAGACACCATCTTAGGCACTGGGATACAAATATAAAGAATGAAACAGTCCTTCCTTGCAAAAAGTTTACAATTTAATGGAATAGAAGACAAACACACACACACACACACACACACACACAAATGTGTAAAGAAGGGAAGGACAGAAGTAATATTTAGATTAAACTACCTAAATGAACACTTTGTATAAAAGCTATATGTTGAAGCATTTGCTTTTAGATGTGATTCAAGCTTTCTTAGCTACTTCATTGTATAGTGATTTACTTTTATGGTACACTAATACTCCAAAGGCAGCTGACTGGACAGGGGGCCAAGAAGACTCGAATACAATTCCAGCCTCAAACATTTACTGTGTGATTTTGGGCAAGTCATTTAACCTGTCTGCCACACTTTCCTCATCTGTAACAGGGTTGTTGTGAAGATAAAAGAGATAATATTTGTAAAGTACTATATAAATCCTAGTTATCATCATCATCATCATCATCAATATCACTTATTCGATCAATCAACATTTATTAAGTGTCTACTGTGCTATGACAGAGTGCCCACTACTAGACACTGCTAAGTGCTAGGGATACAAAAGACTGCCTTGTCTTCAATCTTATTAGTAATGAAATTAAAAACCATGACGATATGAAAATGAGAGGTTAGATAGGCCAGGAATAGCTAAAATACTTTGCAATTCAAAAATACTAATGTAAGTCTCTATATTCCTAACATACATCCAGACTGATGATTTACAGGATAAAATCTCAGCAATTAAGTATATATTGCAACATACTTTTCCCAGTTACAGAAGGGCACTTCAATGTATCATGATTTCAATGTACCATAAACAACTCATCATAACCATAACCAAATACAGCATAAGTAGGTAGCTTATTTTCTAGGTTCAATTGATCTTTAGTTTTCTTACCAGCCTTTCTCACTAACAGCTGTAGTGCTTGTTTCATAATATAAACAATCACTTACTAAGAGAAAAATTATGACAAAGACACAGTTTTGTCATTTGTGATGATGTTAGGAATAAATTCAAAATGGACTCATAAAGCTGATATCACTTACCAGCACAGAATATTCTTAGCTGCTGAACTGGAGATATAAGTTGCAAGTGGGTGGTGAACAAATCAACAAATGCTCCAGGATAAACAATGAAGATAAAAATTCCAAATCCATTAAACCGAACTTGCTCTCTAAGAAATTGAAAAAAAGGAATCAGAAATTTAGTAGTTATTTCAATTCACAAATCAAGAACTAATATAACAAATACTAAGCTTTTACACTCCAATTTAAACTTTTGCTAAAAAGTCCTTCTACTTTAAGAAGCTCTCATTATTTTTGCCACTAGTATGAAAAACTGAAGATAATATACACAAAAAACAAATTAAAATGGACTGCTAAATTTTGTAGCTCCCTTAAATAAGATGCCATTATGTAAAAGGGTAGATTAAATTATACAACAAATGATGGTAAACTGAATTTTCCATTTAAAAACTATTAGTTGATAATCTAAGCAGTGAATTTTCCAATAATACTCATTTAGAAGCTCTGATAACACACAATAGAAAAAGTCTGATTACATTACCGGATAGCTGCCACCCCATGGCCAATTTCATGTATGACACCGCTAATAAGGATTGCAGTAAAGAAATAGGTCAGTTGGCTCACAGGTAAATTCACACCAGGAACCTGTTCAAGCAAACAACAAAACATATGCTAGAGTGCCAAGTGATTAAAAAAATTTTTTTTTAAAGTTAAGATTATTTTAAGTTGTTCCTACCTTGGCTTCCTATTATATTATTATTGTATTGTCATGGCTCTTCTGAACATTCCATTTAGCTAAAATAGGCATGAAAATAAATGGCTGTTTTTCACTCCTACCATAAATTTTACTTTAGTTTTAAAAAATTTATTATAAGCTAAACAGAAACAATTAAATAAACAAAATCAATCAATGAGCAATTATTAGAAGCTCATTATATGTCATGAGACAGCGAGGCAGTACAGTGGATAGAGCACTGGCCTTGGAATCTAGGGGACTCATCAGTTTTTAGTTCAAATGTTGCTTAAAGCAGCATCAGGATATTAGGTACCTGGGGTTGGGGGGCAATAAAAAGTGGGAAAAAGATTCCTAAAGGAAGACAGGAAGATGCATGTCTTCTCCTCAGACTTTCTCTCAAAATGACAAATTAGTCAGACGATCTGATCCTATTATTTGAAATAAATCAATAGATATGGCCAAGTGGGCTATAGTTTCTTTTATTAAGAAAGATAAGCAGACACTTGTGATAATATAAAAACAACAGCTGGCAGGTAATATCTAGTTGACCAGCACTTGATTTGGCCCTCTCTATGCCCTGTCCATGCATGAGCACACCAGGAATTATATGTACTACAATACTGATCTCTAAATAATTCAGAGTCCTAAATTTCTGTGCAGTAATAATGCCATACTAATTCCTCAGTACATTAGCAAGTAAGTAGAAAACATGTTCTTACAGTTTCAGGAGTTCAATCTCATTCAGAAGATATGATATTTAAACATGTACATAAAAAATAAAAATACACAGGGATCTGAGGGCAGCCAGCCTTAGTTAGAAGTTGCCAAAATACAGCTCTAATAATACAATGAAATGCTCTAGTAAGTTCCATAAAGTAAAAGACCAATCTTAGAAATAACTTCATCTCTATATGAATGATATTTTGCCACTCTAGTCATAAAAATAAGGGAAGATCAAATATCCTTCTTGGAGGCCCTAATCCAAATAAGCCTCTCACAAGATTCCACTATCATATGACTAATTCTCTGTAGTTTTCTACGATGAATTACTTTAAATAAAAAAAAATTATTTTAAACATTTTTTTAAAAGTTTTTTTTTTACTTGGAAAATGAGGGGGTGTCCCTCAATTGGGGAACGGCTGAACAAATTGTGTTATATAATGGTGATGGAATACGATTGTGCTATAAGGAATGATAAACTGCTTAATTTCTATAAAACTGAGAAGACTTCTAAGAACTGATGTGGAGTGAAATGAGCAGAACCAGAAAAATATAGTACACAGAAACTGAAACATTATGGAATGATCAAATGTAATAGACTTTGCTACTAAAAGCAATGCAGTGATCCAGGACAATTCTGAGGGACTTATGAGAAAGAATGCCATTTACCTCAAGAGAAAGAACTGTGGGAGTAGAAATGCAGAAGAAAAACATATGATTCATCACTTGATTGTATGAGTATAGGATTTGGAGTTTTGGTTTTAAAAGATTATTACAAAAATGAATAATATGGAATTAGGTATTGAGTGATAATACATGTATAACTCAGTGGAATTGCTTGTCATTTCCAGGATACAGGAGGAAAGAGGGGAGGGAGAGAACATGAATCATGTAACTTTTGAAAAATACTTAGAAATGAATTTTTTTTTTAAAAAGAGTTTTTTTGAGTTTCAAATTCTCTCCCTCTCTCCCCTCTTCTGAGAAGGCAAACATAATCACTTTTATAACATGTAAAATCATACAAAACATATTTTTTTCCTTTCCTTTCTTTAAAAAAAAACAAACAAACCCTTAAGCTTCCATCTTAGAATCAATATTGTGCATTGGTTCCAAGGCAGAAGAGCAGTAAGGGCTAGGCAATGGGGTTTAAGTGACTAGCCTGGTGTCAAACAGCTAGGAAGTGTCTGAGGCCAAATTTGAACCCAGGACTTCTCATCTCTAGGCCTGGTTCTCAATCTCCTGAGACCCCTAGCTGCCCTCACAACCATATTTCAATATTAGCCATATTGCTAACAAAAAAGAAAAAAGTGAGAAAACTATATTGTTTTCAGAGATTGTCAGTTCTTTCTTTGGAGGTGTATAGCATGTTTCATCATGAATCCTTTTGACATTATCTTGGATCACTGTATTGACTGGAGTAGTAGCTAAGTCTTTAACAGATGATCATCATAATAATATTGTTGCTACTATGTACAGTGATCTCCTAGTTTTGTGCACTTCCCTTTCTGCAACTAATTTCTAAGCCTATTTTTATCATAGTCTTTTATTGTTGTTCAGTCATTTCAGCTGTGTCTGACTCTTTGTGTCCGGGATTTCTATCCACTGCACCATCTCAATGTCCCCCCATACCTCTGACTAGTGACTGTAAGTAACAAGTAAGATGACCAGGGTCAAGTTGCTAGGTTTAAAAAGGAAAAAAAAAGACCTGTTACTAAAAATTAAAGACATTTTTTTCAGTTAATGTGGATCTTATCAACAGCATAACATCTATGATTGAATTTGAGATGACAAATGTAAACTTTTTTAACAGAAATCAACTAACACCAGCAGAGTTAACAGGGAAGAGGCTATTTACACAGGAGGAATGTAAAGTTGAGTCATCCCTATATTTACATGACCCATAAGTGTAAAAGCATACTTTAAAGAGATAGGATGTGACATTAAGAGTGAGCTCAATGGAAAGAGCAATGGTCCTAGCCTCAGAAGATCAGAATTCAAGCCAAGTTGTATGACTGGACAAATCACTTTGTTCTCTCAGCCTTAGGCCCCTCGTAGAGAAAATAAAACTTGCAATACCTACTTTGAAAGGGTTTTTTCAAGAAAAGTGTTTTATAAATCCTGAAGTGTTACCAAAGTGCCTAGTTGTCACCTAGAGACCCTAACATATAACTGTCAATGTTTATTCAGAAAAGCATTTTACCATGAATGACAAAGGAGTGAATTCATAGAATTTAAAAGCACTCCAAGAACTGGAGAGGTAGAAAATGTTACCAAGAATGAAATTGCAACTTTCCTGAATAATAATTTGAAGCCAGCCCTGTTGCTCCATTACTATGCTACTTTCATAGAAAAACTTTAAACAGAAACATGCATGACACTGGGTTTTCCCTTAAGTTATTAACTTCTTGGAAGGTCTGAAAAGTAAAAGAAAATTGTTACCTTCCGCAGCAATTTCAAACAAAAATGCGAAAGCTTAATTTTATTCTTTTCTTCATTAATATCACATTATTACTATTACTATTAATCTTAATCAACCACTAATTATTTCTATGAAATCCACAAATTCTCACATTAATTTCTCTCATTTTAAAAAAGAGATCAACACATACTTCAGAGTATTTGGAAAGTTATGAGACTTCTAATCTATTTTCTCATTTATTTAGAGAGGTGTCCCAATGAAAAACATTTTCTTTCTACATGTCAAGAAAGTAAGGGGGAAAAGGAAAAGAAAAAGCCACTGACCACAACTTGTAGCATCCGATCATTCTGAGCTGAAGGGGCTTCAGTCAACATTTGTGACAAAGTTTGTATCAGGGTTTTTCCAAGAAGGAGAAGAGAACTAAACATGGCAATTATTCCAAACACCATTCCTAAATTGAACCTGTCATAATAAAATTCAGATTAATATGGAGTACTTCATACTTCAATTATCTAATTTCAATGATCAGTCACATATTTCACTTATTAACTAAAAATAATGACTTAAGGAAAGGTAACCACAGATAGGTTTACTGAAATAAGGGAAAGATCAATCTATTAAATAAACTATAGTTTAAAAATGTGTTGTTGAAAAAGGCAGCACTGACAATAGCTTGCCCAACTCTTATAATTTAAGTACGAAGAACAATTAAAATAGTCATTGGTACTTTATTCAAACAATATATTCTCCCTAATAATTAGCCAGTCTTATAATCACTACATTTATTTATACATACATATATATCTCACCTGTTTTACTTAAAAGAGGCAAAGTATGTGTATATATATTACCTGAATGTAATGAGTATTCAAGGGTTCAATATCATTATGTTTGACCTTGTATTACATTTGTTGATTGAGTATTTTGCTTTTAAATCACCATATTTTTATATTGTAGAATGTACAAAATTATGAGGTTAACAAATTGTCTGTTTTGAGCAACAAATTGGTGTCACTGTCCCTATCATCAATTAAAACCAAAAACAGCACACAAAGAATACCACTGGTAAAGCAGCCTGGGTTTCCAACGTCCCCAATCATAAAAGAGACGATTGAAGACAGGGGTTTGCCATCGTATGTGAAAAGGGGAGATGCTCAATCCATAAGATGTCAGCCATTCTTCATAAGAAGTTTTCATAGAATCTGATGCCTAGGAGAAAGAAGTGATCATGTTACTTTGAAGAACAATTTCTTAAAATGTTTATGAAAATTAAACACAGCACTTTCTACAGATTATCAAGTCTAAGATGATAGATTTGGGGCTGGAAGGAGCCTTAGCTATCACCTAGTTCAACTCTCTTATTTTAAAGATGAGGAAACTGAGGCACAGACTGACTCCAATCTAGCATTCTTTCCGATGAACGGCACTGGATCACCATATTCCAAAACAAAAGTGATTTGACTAATAATTGCATTTGGCTCTTTAAAGCTTAAGAAGTACTCAATAATAACCCAGTTGAACCCTTTGAGGTTTACATTTTTCTCATAATAACTCTGGGATAGAGAGAATATAAATGCTAGCCTACCCATTTTTGAGATGAAAGGAACCAAACCATGGAAGCTCATGTGTGTTGTCTACACTCAATTAGTAAGTACTAAGACTTGAAACCAGAACTTGTGACCCTAAATTTAGTGAATTGAGCATTTTATGGCATTCGGAAGAAAGATGCTACATTATTATTTTTTAAAATCTATAAGCATGGCAAAGGTATTAGTTGTCATCCATAGTTAAAAATTTCAAGGGATAGAGCAACCCTTCAAATTACAGATGATCAAGAGGAGTAAGGAGACTTTCCGAAGGTAACATAGACAGAATTAAAACATAGGCCCTTTTACTCTAAAGTCAAGGTTATTTCTACCGTACAAGTCTTCTGTTTCATTATTGTTAAAGTGGCCATGTGACACAATTTGTATTCTACTTAAAAACTGATACAAGTGGTGAATGCTTCCTGGTTTAAATTCTATCAGTGACACTACCTATGTGATGTTAGGCAAACTGTTTTAACTTCTCTGCCTCAGTTTCTTCATCAATAAAATGAGGGAAGAGTATTAGATTGTCTCTTCCATCTCTAAATCTCTTATCATATTTACTTTTCGCAGTTTCTTTATGCAAATTGAGATTTAATTTTCTTCTTTTGTTGTTAGGGGATGGGATGATGACAGGGCAGAAAAAAAACAGACTGGGAACTAAGAAACTTGGCTTTCAGATTTGTCACTAATTAGCCTTGTGCCATTGACACTCTTTCTTTTTCCATAAAATGAGGCTTTGGACTAGAACAGGGGTTCTTAAACATTTTTTGTGCCACGGGTCTCCCTCAACAGTTTGGTGAAGCCTATAGATCCTTTCTCTGAATGTCTTTAAATGCATAAAATAATAATAAAAAAATAATAATAAAAACTAGGATTTAGATAAGTGCTTTAAGGTTTGCAAAGTACTTTACATGTTACCTCCCTTGATCACTACTACCCTTTGAAAGTTGCTGCTACCAGTGTGAGCCTAGCCAAGTCACTTTGTTGGCCTGTTTCCATACCTGCAAAACCTACCTTCCAGGATGATTGTGAGGCTCAAATGAAATAACTGTTTTGCTTTTTTAAACCCTTATTTTTCATCTTCAAGTCAATACTGTGTACTGGTACCAGGGTAGAAGAACTGTAAGGACTTGGCAATGGAGGTTAAGTGTCTGTGCCCAGGGTCAGACAGCTAGGAAGTGTCTGAGGCCAAATTTGAACCTAGGGCCCTCTCATCTCTGGCCCTGGCTCTCCCACTTTCCCTCCATCCATAATTATTTGTAAATCAGCATAGTGCCGAGCACTACAAAAATTGTAGCTATTATCCTTATTTTACAGATGAGTAAACTAAGGCTGAAAAAAGTATACAGTCAATACAGGATTGCAAAGCTCCCTTATGGGTCTTGGGATAACATTTGAACTCAGATCTTACTGACTCCAAGTCCAGGCACTTCAACCCATTTTGCCACTTGCCCCGCACAAAGTGTGGTGGCTTTGTCAAAATCATTACACAGTTAAGAAGTAAAACTTGCAAGAATATTTCCTAAAAAACAGACAACCAAACCAAGCCAAACCAAACCAAACGAAAACCACGGAACTTGACTTACACCTTGCAGGGCAACCCCCCTCCCCTCCTTCTCCAGTCACTAGACGGACAAGATTCTGAGAATTCTCAACCATGTGCTGGGGAGAGGGAGAAAGAAAAAGCAAGGGAAGACAGAGGGAGGAAAGAAGGGGTAGAGCTAGGAAGAGGGAAAGAACAGAATTGAGAGAGAGAAAGAAAGAGAGAAGATAGGTAGGACAGGTTGGGAGAGGAGGAGGAGGAAGAGGAGGGGTAGAAGGGAGAGGTGGGGAAAGGAGGAAGAAGAGGGAAGACTGGGAGGGAAGAAGGAAGAGCAGGACTGGAGGGAGAGACTTTTCCTACCATCCCCCTCGAAACCCCCGCTCCTGGTTTGTTTTTCTTCCTGAGACCAAAAAGGCTCCAAGATTACGAACAGAGAATAAGTGGGGGATGGGGGCCTCACCTTCAGCAAGGTGTCGGCCAGGTATATGGCACACCAGCCCCCCATCACCAGCACCACCAGTGGAATCGGGATCATGGCAGCGGCGGCCAGGAAGGGAGGACAAACCCCACTCCCGGCGTCCACCGACCCTTTTCCAAACCACGGAGTTCCTACTGACAGGCCATATGGGCCGGAACGTTACGCCTGGTCTCTTTGCCTTCAGCAGCTACGTTCCCCAGCCGGACACTTCCGGCTGGGGAACGCAGAGCCCAGCAAAGGGACGCGCGAAGGGATTTCCTCTTTTCCGTGTAACGCATCGACACTTGCGTCTGGCGTCACTTTCCTTTCCCGGAGATTTAACCCCTGCGTGGCTGTATGCTTTCTCTTCCACGTAACAATTACTCGCCATATTCAATAACCTGTATTAATTTACGTTTTGTTTGCTCTTATTGTTATCGAATCAATACTGGCCACAGGATTTTGCAAAAGGATTAGTTAAATAATATCTAAGAGTGGAATTTAATGGAGCAAGCTTAGAAGAAAGCAAGAGATTTCCTTTCTCAAATAGTGTTATGACAGAATTTAAAGGAATAGATATCTTTTTATTGGCTCATTTTGATTCAGTTGATCCGACATAAAATCTTACTAAAGTGCATTGTATCTAATTTTCTGTTAAATATTAGATCCAAAATATGTTTAAAGTTGCAGTCTTACTGAAAAACAATTATCCCAAGGAAACAAATCTTTTAGGTATTCTAGAGTCTAGAATTTTGTCTTTTACATGAAACTTTCCCCATTCTTCTTAATTCTATTACTTTCCGTCTGTTAGTTATTTCCCATTTATCCTCTAATATAACTTGCTTTATATGTTTGCATGTTGGTCTTCCCTTTTAAAAAGTAAGCTCCTTGAGAACAAGGGCTTTTTTTTTGCCTGTTTTTGTATTCCTAGTGTTTGGCATAATGTCTGACACATGGCAGGTGCTTGAAAAATGTTTATTGATTGACTCCCAGGACAATTAATTTTTTTTTAGATGCCACACTTCTCATGGTAAAGGCACTCCTTTTATACAGCTGCAGTATTTTTTTGCTTCTCCAAAGAATGGCTTCTGTCAACTACTGCTAAATGTATTTGTTTCAGCTGAACTTTAGATTTTTCATAGTTTTTTGTTTTTTATTTTCATTGGCTGCTGGGGCTTCTTTCTCAAAGAAGGATATAGTATATAGTTCTTTTGTGAGATTGCTATGTCAGCATGTGTGGAGTGAAATTTGGGGGGCTCTTACCCCCAAAATCTAATGAGCAGACAGGAGATTTAATGCTGGCAGAAGTCACATGGCTTTATTTGGAGGTGTGAGGGGGGTATAGGGTGAGGGACACTGCCAGAAAGAGAGAGAGAGAGAGAGAGAGACACTACAATCTTATTCTACCTCCCTTCTATCTTCATGTCCAAGGATTTATCAGATTGCAACAATTCATGTCTTAGGTTGGCATTTTTTTAGTTGAGTCAGGGTTTTAGGCCTGTCCAAGGATTCATCAGATTCAGGAAACACTTTTTGAAACACTACTCAGGCCATAGCATTGCAACATTTCTTGGGACATGTAGTCAGGATTATAACTTGTAAAATTTGAGATTTCTCATAGGAATTAGGTCACCTTTCACTCTGCATCAATTCCTGGAGGTCATTCCAGTTGAGTGAAAGGAGCAGAACCAGGAGAACATTATACACAGAGACTGATAGACCGTGTTAAAATCGAATGTAATGGACTTCTGTACTGGCAGCAGCAATACAATGACCCAAGACAGTTCTGAGGGATTTATGGTAAAGAACGCTACCCACATTCAGAGGAAGAACTACAGGAGTGGAAACACAGAAGAAAAACAACTACTTGAACGCATGGATTGATGTGGACATGATTAGGATGTAGACTCTTAATGACCACCCTAGAACAATGATCAATAATATGGAAATAGGTCTTGATCAATGACACAGGAAGAAACCAGTGGAAATGTGCATGGGGGTGGGGGGAGAGAGAGCAAGAATATGAATCATGTAACCATGGGAAAAATTTTTCTTAAAAAAAAAAAAAAAGGAATTAGGTCACCTCCTAAACTTCTTCCCATGGGAATAGAAGAAGGGGGGCAGTCTCGGCCACATTTGAAAAAAGAGTATATTAAAGGTCTATATTAATATATATGTGTGTATAAAGCTGTTCTACTCTTCACAAGGAGAGACTGATATCTCCTAGTGGAGAGCACCTAACTTCACTATTTTCCTTTAGGAGGTTACCAATCTATAATTATTAATGTTAATCAATGTATATTGGGGAATAATGCACAAATTTCATTCCACACAAGCATGCTTAGGACTGATCAATACATTTTTAGTGTTTTTATTCCTTATGGTAAGTCACACCTGGACAGCACAGAAAATGGAGCTTCAGGACAAGATTTAAAAAATTCCAATCAAGCCCCTCCCCACAAAGAATTCCATCAGACTTTCTCTACTTTTAGGTGGGGATGAATAAATTCTATCCTCATTACTTCCGCACTCCCACCCCCCCACCCACCCCAAGTAACTTGTGTCAGACCATTTGGGGTTTTCTTGACAAAGATACTAGAATAGTTTGCCATTTCCTTCTACAGCTTGTTTTATAGGTGAGGGAATTGAGGCAAACAGGGTTAAGTGACTTGCCTAGAGTCACAGTTAGTAGAAGTTTGAGGCCAGATTTGAATTCAGGAAGATGAATCTTTATAGCTACAGGTCCATTGCTCTATCCACTGTGCCATCTAACTGCCCCAATGAAATTCAGGGCCATGCAAAATGCCCTGGAACTTCATCATAGTATTGTAGGTTTACAACCGGAAAGAATATTAGGTTATTTAGTCCAACAGCCTCTTTTTGACTTGGAAAGACTGATTTGCCTGAACTTACCCATGTAATAAAGTTAGGATTTTAGCTCAGTTCCTCTGATTTTTTAGACTTTCCCTCTTGTAATATGCTTCAAAAGAAGTCAAATTGGCACTTAGCAATTCTGGAGAGAGGGAATGAGCTGACCACCTTTCTCCTGCATTCCTGTCTTCTTTACAAGTGTGATTGACTTTCTCAAATGGTTTTGTAAGATAAAAGATATATGATGAAATCAGTATTTCCCTAATCCACCATGGCATGACTTTCAGCTGTGTACAAATTAGTTGGGACACAGAAAAATAAGTAAATTTACTTGCACAGTAATTCTTATGAATTTTTACATCTTAAAGACACTGTCAAGCAATGAATCCTTCTTTTGCTTTTGCTTCAATTACTTGTTTTACATTTTTTAGCATTGATTTGGAAGATTTTGATAATATTTAAATATTTATCATGAAACTGTACCACAATGGATATTAAGCAAACTTGTGATAAAAAGTCTATTTTCCAAGTCTGATCTTGATTTAATCTCATAGAATTTCAAAAAAGTTTAACTTAGGGGAGTTTCTATATAGTAAAAACTTATTTATCAACATCTCTTTTGCATATTTCTTAACCTTTTGTGATATATAACATAGTATAAGACCACGTTACAGTTTTCCATCTCCATTTGGGAATTTTTTTTAATAATTTCAAAATAATTCTGCTTATCACCATATCAGTTTATTTATAAAAGTTCATCACTCTTTCAATGGAGATAGGAAGTGAAAAACTCCAAAAAAGCATTTTTTTTGTGGATATTTATAGTCTGATGAAGATCCTCAGATTTTATAAGACTCTCTTGGACTTCTGACAATGGCTTTGTCTGACAATGCTATCACTTTGAATAGAAAAGTGAATTTATCAGTAAAAATCGCCTCTTCCATATCTTCAGTTTTTATGTTGACTTGCCCGTTACAAGAAGTTTTTTTTTTTATATCAATAGCTATAGCAGCATTATTATGATTTTTTAAAACTACTTTTCAAAACTCAATAAGACTGTTCTACTCTAGAGGAATTGATAAAAATCCCTGCAGTTTTTAGGCACTTATGAAAATCATTGCTTACTTTCTACATATGAATTAAGTTGTTTCTAAAGCAATTGTTTTTTCAGTCATTTGCATTTTTAATTGTTTTAGACCACACTTACCTTTGTACTTCAGTGAGATCAGTCCTGTTCCATTGTAGGTCTGAGCATTTCTTGAACCACAACTCCCCCACACCAACAGAATCTGCAAAATCTCTAGCAGTCAATGAAGTGTTTTCTTATTTGTACTTTTCCTTGGAATAATATTTATTCTTAAAAACCTCGAAATTAAAAGCACAATTAAAGAAAGTAAAAAATGTATATGGCACAAAATTCAGTCTTCAAATAAGAGAGAACTAATTTAAGATGGGAAATCAAGGTTGGAAACTGAGTCACATTAGTGTTAGAAGTACATATATCACCACGGTCACAAAAAACCCCTCTATATCAAAATTATTGTCTGTCCCAAGAAACTTGCCAGCTTTCTATTAGTTTTTAAAATTGATTTAATCTTTTAACATCAGAGTTCATCAGTCCTCTTTAGAGGTATATAGCATTTTTCATCATGATCTTTTGAAATTACCTTGGATCATTATATTGTTCAGGGTAACTTAGTTTCCCACTGTTGATCATCACAATATTGCTGTCACTGTGTACACTGTTCTTCTCTTTCTGCTCACTTCACTCTGTATCAGTTTATGTAAGTCTTCTGAGGTTTTTCTGAAGCCATTCCTGTTGTCATCTCTTTCTTTTAAAAAAAAATGTGTTTTTACCTAGCCTTTTGGGATAAGAACTTACTATTTGACAAAAACTGCAGGAAAAATGGACAACAGTATGGCAGAAATTGGTATAGACCAATATTTCATACTCTATACCAAGATAAGGTCAAAATGGGTATATGATTTACACCACAAGTAATATGAATATATGATTTATATCATAAGTAAATTAGGGGAACATAGAATAGTTTATCTGGCAGATCTATAGATAACGGAAGAATTTATGACCAAACAACATAGAAAGCATTATAAAATATAAAATGAATGATTTTCGTTATATTAAATTAAAAAGCTTTTGTACAAATAAAACCAATGTATCCAAGATTAGAAGGGAAACAACAAACAGGGTGGGGGGATTTTTTATAGCAAATTTCTCAAATATGTACAGAACTGAGTCAAATTTATAAGAATACAAGTTATTCCTCAATTGACAAATGATCAAAGGTTAATAACAAGCAATTTTCAGATGAAGACATAAAAGCTATCAATATGAAAAAATGTTCTTAATCACTCTTGATTAGAGAAATGAAAATTAAAAGACTTGGAGGTGCCATTTCACACCTATCAGATTGGTCAATATGACAGTAAAGGAAAGTGACAAATGTTGGAGGGAATTTGGCAAAATTAGGACACTAGTATATTGTTGCTTGAGTTATGAAATGATCCACCCATTCTGGAGGGTAATTTGGAACTATGCCTGTGCTTATCTTTTGATCCTGTAATACCATTACTAGATCTATATTCTGAGGAGATCATATAAAAGGGGAAAGGATCTATTTGTACAAAAATATTTATAATAACTCTTTTTGTAGTGGCGAAGAAATGAAAATTGAGGGCATGTTCATCAATTGGAGAATGACTGAAAAAACTGGTATATGTTGGTGATGGAATACTATTGTTTCTATAAGAAAGGATGAACAGGATAATTTCAGGAAAAGCTGTAAATATCCACGTGAAATTTCACAGAGAGAAATAAGCAGAACTGGGAGAACACTGTACACAATAACAGCAATATTGTGTGATGATAAACTATGAAAGACTTAGCTACTCTCAGCATACAATGCTGCAGGACAATTCTGAAGGACTTATGACAAAGGATGTAATCTATCTTCAGAGATAACAATTGGAGTCAGAATGTAGATCAAAGGATACAATTTTTCAAATTAATTTATTTATGGTTTTATTTTAGGATTTTGTTTCTTTCTGAGTAAATATTCTCTTACAACAATGATCAATATGGAAATATGTTTTGCACAATAATACATATATAACCTAGATCAAATTGCTTACCGTTGCCGAGAGGGGAAAGGGAAGATGGAACAAAAGTAGGGAAACAATTTGAATCTCATAATTTTGGAAAACACATGTTGAAAATTGTTACATGTAATTGGGAAAATAAAATATCTTTGAATATAAAAAAGAAGTGTTTTTAAATTTATTTTAAACAAAAAAAATTTTAAGTTCTAAATTCTCTCCCTCTTTATCACCTCTCTCCTACCTACTGAGAAGGCAAACAATATGATATCTATTATGCCTCTCTTGAGGTAAATAGGTTTTTTTCATCTGGTCCTTTGGAATTATCTTGAATCACTGTATTGATTAAGGAAGACATGACTTTCACAGTTGATTATCATTATAACATTGCTGTTATTGTCCCAATTCTTCTCACTGCATCAGTTCATATAGGATTTTCCAGTTGTTTTTTTTTTATGAAACCAATACCCCCACCATTTTTATAACATAATATTACTCCATTGCAAACATATGCCATGACTTGTTTGGCCAGTCCCCAACTGATGGGCATATTCTTGATTTTCAATTCTTTGCCACCACAAAAAGAGCTGCTATAAATATTTTTGTAAAAATAGGTTCTTTTTCTTTTATCTCTTTGGGATATAAAACTAATAATGGTGTTGCTGTGTCAAGAGAAACAAGTACTTATTAAGAGCCTGCTATATGCCAGGCTCTGGTCTGAGCCCTGTACAAATATTATGTCATTTAATGCTTACAACAGCTCTAGAAGATGTTATTATTTATTGTTGTTGCTATTCAGTCATTTTTCAGATGTGTTCGACTCTTAATGATCTGATGTGGGATTTCTTTGGCAAAAGATATTTAAGTGACTTGCTATTTTCTTTTCCAGCTCATTTTATAGATGAAGAAACGGAGGCAAACAGGATTAACTGACTTGCCCAGAGTTACACAGTTAGTAGGTGTCTGAAGCCGGACTTGAACTCAGGAAGATGAGTATTCCCAACTCCAGGCCCGTTGCTCTATACACTGTGCCACCTCGCTGCCTCTAAGAGAGTATAAGAAAACGAAAGATAGAAAGGTGCCAAGTACAGATGAGTTTAAATGCCAAAAGAAAGAAGTTTATATTTGATTCTGGAGACATTAGGGAACCACTGGTGCTCATTGAGCTTGAGGGCAATATGATTGGACCTATGCTTAAAAATAGCTATCTTTTAACAGCAATAAAGTGTGATGATTAACTGTGAATAACAACTATTATCAGCAATGCAAAAATACAGGACAACTCCAAGGGACTCATAACAAAAAAGAATATCTGCCGCTATAGAAGGAACTGATAAAGTCTGAATGAAGGTTGAAATGTGCAATTCTTTATTTTCTCCATGAATTTTTCTCTAGTGGAAGACATATGTGTCTTCTTTCACAACATGATGAACATGGAAATATGTATTGTATATAACACATACCCAACCTATATCATATTACCAGTCATCTTGGGGAGAGAGAAAAAGTGGGTGGGAAGGAGAGAACACGAATCACAGAATGTCAGAAAATGATTATAGAAAATTGTTTCAGCAAGTAATCTTGAAAAAAATTAAAAAACAACTACTTTTGTGGGTACATTGAAGTGGGGAGAGATTTGAGACAGGGAGACCAGCTTGAAGGCTGTTGCAATCATCTCCCTAAGAGGTAAGAACGAAGTTGGTAGCTGTGTAAGTGGAGAGAAGAGAATATTGGAAAGGTCGTGAAGACAGACAGGATAAGATTTGTCGAAGGATTGTGTGTGCATGGTGAATGAGAGGGAAAAATGAAGGATGGCACTGATTGTAAGCTGGCCTGGGTAACTGAGATGATGGTGGTGTCATTGACAATAACAAGGAAACTTGGAAGGGGGAAGGTTTTGGGGAGAAGGTAACCATCATATCTTTCTTGAGTCTTCTCTTCTCCAGACTAAACATATCAAATTCCTTCAATCTATTTCCATATGGCATATTCTCAAGGCTCTTCGCTATCCTAGTTGCCACCTATTGGACATTCTCTTAAGATAATATTCTTTTTAAACCATAACTTGTAGTGAGTGAGCACAATATTCCAGAGGAGATCTATCGAGGCTGGAGATCAGTGGGACCATCACTTCTCTATTCCTAGAAGCTATGAAAGCTCCTAAAAACTATTGTGGGAAGCAGCCCAAGAGATATCATGAACCCTTGCTACGTTATCCTGCTATCCAATGAACTGGTAGTCCACTAAAACATTTAGTTCTTTCTTTTTCAGATAAATTGTTATTGACTCATGACTGTTATGGAGAGGATGGCAGCATGGAATCCCTGCAAAATACAGGGTCCCCTCACCCAAAGTTCTCAAGGGGGGGTCCCCTGGAATTCTGGGTGAGGCTGACCCTGTATTTTGCAGGGATTCCATGCTGCCATCCTCTACATAACAGTAATCTGTATTTTGCAGTGATTCCATGCTGCCATCCTCTACATAACATGACTAATACTTATTTCCACTAACTGCCTCCTGTAACTAAATTTAATACCATTAGATTCAGTTCATTTCTCTAGCTTCTACCTTTATAGATCCTCCCTGTCATCTATTGTGTTAGGAATCTCTCCCAGATATGTGCCACCTGACAATTTGATAAATATACTATCTATGTCTTTTTACAGGTATCATAATGATTATGCTGGCCCTTACTGCCTGACTGCTAAATGTTACATTCATTCCCCCATACCCTGGCATCTCCATTGTCCTTAAGGAGCACAGGGAATATTTAGGTTCAGTCTCTCACTGTTTAGGATCCAGCCTCTACTAATGGCGTTCTCACAATTGTAAAGATGGATCTCCCAAACCCCACTTCCATTTAGTCATGGACAGATTAGCTTTTATAAAAGAATCTTTATTTCAAAGATTTATTTGCAAATATGCAAACATTCCTCAATATGTGGAGTATAACCCCCTATTTCCTTACCACTTCAGTCTTGAGGAGGAAAAAGGGATTAGATTCATGGTTTTTAGCTCAGTTCTTAAAGAGCACAGTCCCCAACTTTCAAGTCCATATCACCCTTTGTGTTGGAGTCCCAGAAACCCTAACTTATCAGGACTTCTCTGTTAGACTGGATGTCTGTAACATACCATCTGGAATGATAGCTCCAAGGTCTTGATGGCTGACACTTTGGGGTCATAAACTGAGAAGGACAAAGAAAACTGAACAAATCAATCAGTCAGTAAAAATGTATTAAGCATCTATTATGTTCCGGGCACCGTGCTAGGTGCTGGGGATACAAAAAAAGAGGCAAAAGACCCAGTTGAGGGTATTGACTTAAGTTTGTTCTAGATCTAGGCAGAACTGTTACGTGATTTTCTCCACCTTTGTTCAGCAGTGAATTTAGGAGAGAAGGGGATGAATATTGAAAATGATGTGAGGATGGGAATAATGGGAGATATGATAAGGGCTATTTATTCAGCAAAAAGATCTCAGGCCATATTATGGGTAAAAAGAGAGGGGGGAAGGAATCTCCCTCTCAGCTGAGTTCTTGGCACATACTCTTTGGGTGAGCACTGTATGATCTCAGCCATCTGGACACCATGAGAAAGAACGCACAGGGAAGAGAAAGCAAGGCTGGCCATGGTGTGCCAGTTTTAAAGATGTGGACTGTTCTGGCTACGTTGCCAATGAAAGGAAGCTCTTCTCGCCCAGGTGGTGCAGGAACACAAAGAAGCAGGGTGTTTTCCATGTTAAGTTATCAGAACACACACAAAGCAAGCTCCCATTATACAAACCATTCGCAAATATGTTAACTAGCACAGGGCCAAGCACAGATTCCTAGGCTGCTACAAATGGAGAACTTCTTCCATGTTGACACTGAGCCGTTAAGAATCACTCTGATTCTGGCCAGTTTGGAATCCATCAAACTATCACTTTAATGATATGTTCTAAAGTAGAGATTTCTTCAAATTGTGGCCTATGATGGTGATGGAATACTATTGTGCTGTAAGGAATGATGAACAGGATGATTTCAAAAAGAACTGGAAAGACCTACATGAACTGAGGCAGAATGAATTGATCAGAACCAGAAGAACATTGTATACAGTAATTGAAATATTATGGGACCATCAAATGTAATAAACTTTGCTACTAATTGCAATACAATGATCCAGGATAATTCTGAGGGACTTATAGAAATAGAATGTTATCGACATCTAGAGAAAGAACTGTTGGAGTAGAAAGGCAGAAGAAAACATATGATTTATCATTTGTTTATTTGGGTATATGACTTGGGGTTTTGGCTTTAAAAGATTACTCTATTACAAAAATGAATAATATGGAAATGTGTTTAGAGCAGTGGTTCCCAAATTTTTTTGGCCTACCACCCCCTTTCCAGAAAAAATATTACTTAGCGTCCCCTGTTACATACTATCACCGCCCCCTTAGAGTTATTCACCGCCCCCAAATGCACCTGTGGCCATCACCCTCCCCCCCTGGATTGCTGCAGCACCCACCAGGGGGTGATTATACATGTATAACCCAGTGGAATTGCTTGTCAACTCCAGGAGCAAGGAGAGAAGAGGGAGGGAGACAACATGAATCATGTAACCATGGAAACTTACGTGTAAATCTGTTACTGGAATAAAATAAAGAAAAAAAATTAAAGTAGAGGTTCTTGAATAAGGAATAAGGTTCTCTTAAACTTTATGCATCATGGACCCCTTTGGTAGTCTGGTGAAACCATGAACTCCTCAGAATAATGTATTTAAATGCACAAATTAAAATAATATTGAAATAGTTATTAATATATTTAAGATACCCACCCCACCACCAAGTTCATACATTCTTTGTCAAGAACCCTGGTTCTAGAATTTTTTCCAGGAATCAAAATCAAACTTACTCATTTATAATTTAAAGATTCTTTTTTGAAAACCACGATAACCATTTACCTTTTCAGTCCTATTTCTCTTGTTTCTTAAATATTTTCAAAGACCACTAATAGTGATATAGCAATCATATCTACCACCCTTTTCTGAGTCCAACTTGAATTCATTTAATATATTTAAGTGTTCTCTTACCATCATAATTCCTCACTTATATTTACTTATACTAACTTATACTTTTTTTTTTTAACCCTTAACTTCTGTGTATTGGCTCCTTGGTGGAAGAGTGGTAAGGGTGGGCAATGGGGGTCAAGTGACTTGCCCAGGGTCACACAGCTGGGAAGTGTCTGAGGCTGGATTTGAACCTAGGACCTCCCATCTCTAGGCCTGACTCTCAATCCACTGAGCTACCCAGCTGCCCCACTAACTTATACTTAAGGCAAGATCCTTTGGTCTAAGGAGATTTTGCCTAGTTCTAGCTAAGGACAGAATAACTTTGATCCAAAAGAAGAAAAAAAAAGATTTGAACCGCTAATATCATCTTTATCTTCATGTAGTTAATATAATTTCTAGTCCAGTTTAAAAATTTAATATTTTCAATTATGTGATACAAATATGTTCATGAACCTGATAGTAACAAAATTTTACTTACTCTGCTTTTTTGAATGTTTCAAATTTGTCTTTCATTCAATTAATCAGCAAGCATTTATCAAATACCTACTCTGTGCTAGATAGAACAGTGGATAGAGTGCCAAACCTGGAGTTCAAATTTGACTTCAGACACTTCCTAGCTGTGTGACTCTATTCAAGTCACTTTACCCTGTTTGCTTCAGTTTCTTCAACTGTAAAATTAGTTAAAGAGGAAATGGCACACCATTCTAGTCTCTTTGTGAAGAAAACCCCAAATGGGGTCACAAAGAGTTGGACTCAGCTGAAACGACTGAACGATGGCAACAAGAAATGGGTCACATATTATGTTAGGCTCTGAGGATACAAATAAAATGAATGAACCCATCCCATTCACCAGCAACTTACATTCTAATAACTCTGCTCTGCAGAATCTATTTGATTTAGCCCCAGATTTCCTTTTATTAGTCTTTTCAATCTGTACTGCAAGAAGATAGCTTCTAGGTGAGAGACAATACATCTCCCCCACTGAATCTGGAGTCAGAAGATTTTGGATTCGGAATTCTGGTGCTCAACTGGTCGAGTAACCTTGGACAATTTTTTTTACTTCTCTGAGCTTTGGTTTGGGGATCTTTAAAATGGGGATAAACATGATACAGGTCTTACTTATATGGTTGTATTTAGAATGAACTAAGATAATGTTCTACCTTTGTCATTGACCAGCTGGATGACTTTGGACAAAAAGTCCTGTCATTTGGCCTATCTGGGTCTATCTCAATTTCATCTGTAAAATAAAGAATTTGTACCATTTGATCTCTGAGGTCTCTTCTTTCCTGAGAATCTAGCAATTTTAAGTACTTTGTAAGCTTAAAGCACTATTTGACAAAAACATTTTTAACACTGATATAAACCCATATATTACATATCTGAAGAGATACTTTATTTTTTAGAAACCCTTACCTTACATTTTTAGAATCAATACTGTCTATTGGTTCCAAGGTAGAAGAGTAGTAAAGGCTAGGTAGTGGGACTTAGGTGACTTGCCCAGGGTCACACAGCTAGGAAGTGTGTGAGACCAAATTTGAACCCAGGACCTGTTGTCTCCAGGCCTGGTTCTCATTTCATTGTGTTACTTTGCTGCTCTGGACACTTTTAACTGCAATAGTTTCAGTAATTTAATATGTAATTTAAATAATAATTAAATATTCCTAGCAAGTGGGTATACAAAAGATGAAGGCATCTTCTCCCATAGTGGAAAGTGGGAAGAGTCTGTAAAAGAAATTGACTTTTGTGCTTTTTGTTTACAACTTACAGAATTATTTTTAATGAATACATTTCTGAATCTAAGAACACAACTGCTATATGCTAATTATTTTTCCAGAGGAAAGTACATAAATTATTTGGTACAAGTCTGACTTCAGGGATGGTTTCAGGGTAGGGAGAGAGGGACAGTCACACCTGCATACACAATATTGCATGAAAACAACAGTAAAAGTGTTTTGATTTCACAGTATAAAGAAGGAGATTTTAATAAAGGTGGTAAACAATCCAATGTCTCCAGAGAATGACAAATAAGAAAGGCCAAAAGAGCAAGCATTTTAGGGTTATTGGAAAGATGTAATTGGAAAGACCCAAATACCCTGGTTTCTAGGATATGAATTTGTTTACTTCAAGATTTAATTGCCAGCTGAGGCCCTGTTCTAGCGGCTCCTTTTTAAATTCTGATAACTAAATTTAGTTTAAAATGACATCAGAAACAGCATGGTCTCCCCTGCCTTCCCTTTTCTAGGACAAGAAATCTTATCCAAGTTCTAACGACTCAATATGTGCCACATTAGTAATTCATTGGATTTAAAAATTTAGTGTTGTCAGAATTCTCAAAAGAGATTCTTATGTGAAGAAATCTCATTCTTTATTTAGAGACTTTGTCTTTTATTAGGAAAAATGAGTTTCCTTGTGAAGCTCAAATTATTTGGATTAATTTCAAACAAATGTTTTCTAGGAGCTGAATTCTTAAATTGGAAGCAGAGTATAAGTCTGCAAAGTGATGCTTTTAACAAATTCTATTCTGACCAACGAAATATAAATCACAACCGGGCCCAGCTAGCATTCAATCCAGGACCAAATTTAAAGAGTAAAATCTTTGTATATTGTACAAATATTATAGTGCAAATAAAGTTTCATTTTATTCTCACAACAACTTTGAGAAGTTGGTACATATTATTATCCCCATTTAATAAGAGAAAAAGGAGGCAGACAGAGATAAAATGACATTGCCCAGGGATGTGAGTGTCTGAGGCTAGATTTGAACCTAGGAAGGACCTCCTGTCTCCAGGCCTGGATGATATCCTTTACATCACTTCTCTTACACAATTCTTGGTTTGCCATGTGCTCTACTTTACTCATGTACAATGTATACCTCTTTATTTCCCTTCATATGTGACTCTTGGCTTTTAATTCTGCTTTAATTCTTTGGAGACTATGATATTTCATGCTATATAGGCATACATGGGAAGCATATTTTTTAAAGATGAATTTGTATGTTGGATAAATATGTATTTTTTCATGCTTGAAACAAGTTTATTTAAATATACATGAAAATATGACTAAAAAGTCTACTAAAACAATATATGGTAATAAATGCTATGTCAAACAAATGATAAAAGAATTAGTGCTGTAGGAGTTCAGATTAAGGAACATATCACCTCTAAGTGGGGTAGTCAGAGACGGTTTCATAAAGGAGGAGGGATTTGACTTGGAGCTTGATAGGAATTTGTGTAAATGTTTAACATCCAGCTTTCCAAAAAAAAAAAAAAGTATGCATGCTACTCTTTTATATTTAATCTGTAACATTAGTATTTTTGCCATTACTTTCTTAAGTTTAGACAATCAACAAAACAATAATTCAAGCTCTAATCTATATCATTTGCATTCCAAGGTGTCTTAAAAATCTCACCTTAAAAATTTAGCAATTGTTTCTTATAAGACTCTAGCATACTCCTTGAAAGGAGGGCATTCTGGGCAAAGAAAATAGTGTGAATAAAGGCTCAAAGGCAGTAAAGTGCCAGTTTCATAAAGCAAAATGACCAGATTAGTAAGTGGACCATTTAGGCTGTTCATGTAAGAGGTATTATTTTTTGTCCTTCATTTTCAAAGAGGACCAAGGACATCACAGGGTGATAACTTGCATGTGAATTGGATGCAAGTGAAGCACACAGTTATCAGCCTCTCTCTCTTCTAGAATCATTGAAGTCCAGTGGCAAGGCAAAAGTCAGGATGACTGGCTATGGCTTGGGATGCAGTGGTGATCTTGGTGCCTGCCATGTTTGACCAAGCTCTAAGTGTTCCAACATCATCTACTTCAGCTACCTTCATGGCTGTTGGAACAAATTGTTCCCAACTCTCCCTTATGTAGGAGATTCAACTGGCAAGGTAGACTGAGGCCAGGTTCTTCATAGGAGCATATGATTTAGGAATGAATATAAGCTTGGAGATCATTTTATTTTAACTCCCTCATTTTACAGATAAAAAAAGGTTAAATGACTTGAAGGTCATACAGACCAGTAATAGTCTGGATTTGAGCTTCAGGCTTTAAGCATCAAATCCAGTGGACTTTGGCACAGTGCTAAGGCAAATTCAAATTTATTCCTCAATATCAGATGAAATATTTAGACTTTATTCTGTAGATAATGAAAACTACTGAAAGTTTTTGAGTAGGTGAGTGGCATGATGAAAGCAGTGTATTAGAAATTCAACAAAAACATTTATAAAGTGTCTACTTTGTTCAAGGCACTGTTGAAGGATCTGGGGATTCAAAGGTGAAAAGCAACATAGTCCTTTTCCTCAGGGAGTTTATTATCTACCAGAGGAAGTTGATATATGCACAAACAAATATGATTCATCATAGAATTGATAGGGGCAAAGGAAAGATCTAGATCATATGCCATAAGAAAAATAAAAGAGGATGACATAGAGGATTATTGAGACTTAATGAGCCTATATGGGCCATCTCAGACAGCACATACCCCGAGGTCCTCTGGAAACATCTGTGGATTCTAAGGACAAAATAACTCGCTCATTGCTTGAAGAACTTTCTGGCTACAGCCAATTAAAGGCTCAGACCTGAAAGGATTTTTTGATGCTTTAGAATGATTTGGTAACTCATTTTTTTTAACCCTTAACCTTCTGTCTTAGAATCAATACCATATATTGGTTCTAAGCCAGAAAAGCAGTAAGGACTGGGAAATGGGGCTTAAATGACTTGCCCAGGGTTACACAGCTAGGAAGTGTCTGAGGTCGGATTTGTCCCTGCGACTTCCCTTCTCCAGGCCTGGATCTCTATCCACCGAGCCACCTAGACGCCCCCAACTTGGTAACTCTTAAGTGTTTCCTTCTTCATTTCCCCTAGTGCTGCTCCTGGACAGTATTGAGAGGGTCAGATGCTGGATCTGATAAATGAAGCCATTTCTGTCTTGCAATCCTTCCAAGTCTCTTTTCTACTGCAACATATTTGTGTGAAGAGTTGAAACCTACCTTGGTGGACAGTGGACTCAACTAGTTTGGTTTGTACTGCATCTGCTGCCCCATCTGCTTTCAACTCCTTAGAACAACATGTCTCAGACTGGGTACCTCCTGGTCTCTGTCTCTTGTTCACAGTTTTCCTTTCTCCTTTTGTGTGCTGTTTCCCATTTTAGATTGTAAACTCCTTGAGAGCAGGGACCATCTTCATTAATTACATCCCTAGCCCTTAGCACAGTGTCTGGCACTTCATAGACACTTAAATGTTTATTCAATTAAATTGGATTAGAGGATTCTTTGGTGATGTTGAATGAGTCACTTAGCTTCTATTAGACTCAGTTTCTTTAACTATAAAATGATGCTAATGATAATAGTCACAGGGTTGTCTAGAGAACCAAATTAGATAACATACATAAAGTGCTTTTCAAACTTTAAAGTGCGATCTAAATGCTAGCTATTAATGTTTTATATCCTTCCCTTTAGGAAGTGACCTTGTGAGCAGTGAAAGGTCTCAGCAGGGCTATGAGTGCTTGAGGCAAGAAAAAAGTTTACTGGAACAAATGAAGCTACTGAAGCACAAGCAGGATTAGATTTGCAGCAAGGAAAGAATCTCCACTGAAGAGAGGCCGCTGCAGTGTGGGTCACTGGCATGGCTGACTTGATGATGCTCAGTACAGAGGCAAAAAGTGAGATGGCTATTTAGTAGCTTTACAAAAATTGTTTCTTGTCCCATTGAAGCTTCACTTTACTAGTAGTAATAAGCTTTTTGGTTGTTGTCATTGTTAGTTGTGTCCAACTCTTCATTGCCCCATTTGGGAATTTCTTGGCAATGATACTGAATGGTTTACCATTTCTTTCTCTAGCTCCCTTTATAGATGAGGAAACTGAGGCAAACTTGCTCAGGATCATTCAACTATTGAGTGTCTGAGGCCAGATTTGAAATCAGGTCTTCTTGACTCCATGTCTTTTCACTCTATTCACTGTGCCACTAGTAAACCCAGTAACAAGTTCCTGAATCTTATTCTAATCATTTTATGTGTTGTCTTTGGTTTAAAGATAAATTATCTGTTCCATATCAAATTCATATAGTGTATTGGATATCATTATTTTTTACTTCTCTTTGTTCTAGGGAGTCTCTTGTACTTTCAAGTCATAACTTAAAAAAAAGTTTGAATGAACATTTATTGATACCCTCTTTCTTACATCATCACAGTTATCCTAAGTATCCTTCCTCCACCCTTGTCCAGAGAACCATCCCATATAGCAAAACTAGCAGCTTTCCCTGGGTAGCCTTTGGGGAGAGGGTAATGAAACATTAAATGGGAAAATGGGAAACCCAAACCCCACAAGAGAGGTAAAGCTTCTCTGAGCATTGAATTCAGCACAGGGAACTATACAGGTCAGGAAGTAGCAAGCTCCTGTATGCTTGATAGACATAGCTAGTAACTTTTTCTCATTGGGCAAATATGATTGAGGGACCTCCTGGCCCTTAACTCCCAGATGTCCTGCCCTAGTTAAGACTCCTTGAAGAGATAATTTTTAGCTGAGGAAATTCATGAGGAAGATTAATTTTTCAAGAGTACACAGGCTGGATTGGACCTCAGAAGCTAGAGACAAGGAAACCAGTTAAGAGGCTATTAAAGTAGTACAGATGTGAGTTGACAGAGGGCTGGATTTGAGTGATGGTAGTTGGAATTAAAAGGAAAGAATGAATATAAGCGATATTTCTCTAATGAAGAATCTATAGGACTTTTTTTTGGCAGTTTGGTGTATGTATGTGTATAGTGGCGGTAGGGGGAGATATCAGTAAGGAAGAGAGAGAAGAATTAGAATCCTATCCTGTCTTACAGTCTTGATCCTGCCTACTTTGGCCATTTTCAAGTACTAACTAAAAATAGATAGGGTAAAAGAGGCACAGATAAAGGGTACAGTGGATAGTGTTGGGACTGGAGTCAGAAAGACTCATCTTCATGAGTTCAAATCCAGTCTCAGACACTTACTAGCTGGGTGACTGGAGGAAAGTCACTTAACCCTGTTTGTTTCTTCATTTATAAAATGAGCTGGAGAAGGAAATGGCAAACCATACTAGTGTATTTGCCAGGAAAACCCCAAAGAGGGGTCACGAAGAGTCAGACACAACCGAAACTGACTGAACAACAATGAACACTGACATCAGACAAGTTTGAGGAATACAGATTTAAAAAAAATATTTGTCTCATCCGATGGTTTAAGTATCATCTATTTCACTTGTTAAAAAAATAGGTCAGAAAAGATATGCAACAGGCAAATAAATGACTAACTAATGACACTAAAGGGAAAATTAATATAGTATAGCAATTTCTCTGAAGTAATATAATAATAATAATAATAATATCTAGTGATTTAAGGTTTGTTTTAAGGGGTATATAGGCTATTCAAAGAAGACTAGTATCTCTGGAGTAAGGACTTGCTGAACCTTTTTAAAAAATCCTTTCCTTATGTCTTAGAATCATTAGTATCAATTTTAAGGCAGGAGAGTGGTAAGGGTTGGGCAATTGAGGTTAAGTAACTTGTTCAGGGCCACTCAGCTATGAAGTATCTAAGGGCAGATTTGAAATCAGAACCTTCTATCCCCAAGCCTGGCTCTCTCTCCATCAAGCCACCTAGCTGCCCCTTGCTAAGCCATTTTGAGGGTGGCTTTTCTCCTTTGCTGTCTACCTGCCACCTAGCTCAGGTTAGCTGTGGCTCCAAGAAGCTGTAGCAGGTGAAGTGTGCACACCGTCTTGGTAGACATTTGAGAGTAACCAATGTAAAAATATGGGGCAACAGGGATGTTAAAAAATAATCTAAATGGTTGTGGGTACACAATTAATACTTAATTAATTACTAACTAATCTTCCTCACAACACCAACAAGCCTCAAATCTGTTGTTGTGTTAGGGGAATGTCTACAGCAAGTATGTGAAGATTTCCCCATTCTACCAGGATCCTGAAAGCACCTAAAGCAGATGCTGTGGAGCCCTTTGAACTTGGTTAGTTATCAAAGAAGCCAAGGACATCCCTTTTGTTCTGAGCCATCGCTAGTGTTCCTGACTTTTGTCTTGCCACTGGACTTCAGTGACTCTGGAAAAGAGTGAGACTGATTATTTGTGCAACTCTGTCTCACTTAAATCCAATTTACATGCAAGTCAAAAGACATCACTAGAGATATCATTTTGTTCTTCTTTGAGTAAGAAGGACAACAACCAACCAAACAAGGCTTGCAAAGCATTTTATAATTTATATATATGTAATTATAATACATTATAATTATAATGAATTATTAACCTAACTTATTCTCACAATAACCCTGGGAGATAGACATTAATATTATCCTAATTTTACACATGAGGAAATGGAAGTAGCCATATGTGAAGTGACTTGCTCAGAGTCACACAGCTAGTAAGTGTCTGAGCCAAGATTCAAACCCAGGTCTTTCTGACTCTACGTCCAGCGCTCTATCCACTGCACTGCTTATCTTCCTAGGCTATTTTAAGTATAAACATAAAAGATAGTTTTGTAGCATCATTCTAGTTATTGGGTGAGCCATGACTTCAAAGTTCATTTCTCAGCCCTGCTACTCTTTTATCCTGGGACTTAGGCAGAGGTCATGAAATCTCCCAAATACCATTTTTATGTGGCATAAAATTCAGATATAAAAATATATTAAAAAAATCAGATAATACTTGTCTGTTCCATGAGGAAGTTGTGGGAAATATTTGAAGATATTTTTAATACATAACTTTTTAAGATTCCATTGACAAATGCAAGAATTTCAATATGCGATGGAGTACACATCAGCACTTTAATAGAACTATGAACCTATCAGAGGGTTATCTAATCAACTATGGTTTTTTCAATCCATTCTTGCCTTCTTCCAGGAAGCTTTTAGTTCTTTGTTACTCTGCAGTGCAGAACCCAGTGGTAGCCAGTGGTTAAATAATCTCAAAGATGGACATCTCAAAGATGGACACATTGTCTTTAACATGGTGATACCCAGCAATGTGCAATGGGAAGAGTGCTTGACTTGGAGTCAATGATTACTTGACCTTGAATCCTGCCTCTGACATCATGGACAAGTCATTAAATATCTCTAGGCCTCAGTTTCCTCCTTTGTAAGGTGAGGAAGCTGAATTTCAGAGTCTCTAAAGGTCTATTCCAGCTCCAAATCTATGATCCTATAATTCTGTGATACTGTTAAGTTACCTGATTTCTTTGATACTCAGTTTCTTTGTTTCCAAAATGGAAGTGATAATATGTGTAGTGCATACTTTGAAAAGCTATCGACAGATAGGAAAGAAGAGGCCACATTGTGAAGAACTTCAAATGTCAGGAGATTTTATATGTGATGCTGGAGGTATTAGGGAACCATTAATTTGTGTGTGTGTGTGTGTGTAGGATTGGTGGGAGTGGCATGATCAGACATGCACTTTATTTTTTTATTTCTATTTATTTATTTATTTGTTTACTCATTCATTCATTCATTCATTCACTTACTTATTTACTGATTTATTTATTTATTTGTTTGTTTATTTATTTATTAAACCCTTACCTTCTGTCTTAGAATCAATACTGTGTATTGGTTCCAAGGCAGAAGAATGGCAAGGGCTAGGCAATGGGGGTCAAGTGACTTGCCCAGGGTCACACAGCTAGGAAATGTCTGAGGCCAAGTTTGAACCCAGGATCTCCCATCTCTGGGCCTGACTCTCAGTTCACTGAGCCACCCAACTGCCACCCATCTGCCCCCTCGCCCCCAGACATGCACTTTAAAATAAATACTTTGACAGCTATTTGGAGAATGGATTGAAGTGGGAAGACCCTAGAGGCAGGGAGACCAATGGGAACCTGTGTAATAAACAAACAAATAAATAAATGGTCAGTGGGGACAAATTCAAATAGGAATGGGGTCACCAAACCACACATAAGGATCGTTGTGGGACACTGTTGACCTAAAAAAAACATATCAATTCACCTATATTTGACTGTATTTTATTGTTGTTTAAAAATGTTCCCAATAAAATATTTCCCATTTTAATCTGGTTAATCTGGTAGAATGGTTTCCTAATATTATAGCTCATGAATTCCATCTGCTGTACTTAACCATTTGATATAAATTAGTTGGATAGAGTTAATTAGCTTTTAGAAAGTATTTTTTTTACTAAGATGACATAATATGAACAGTTGATATAAACATATCCCCTTTATTCAAAATCTATGAAATATTTTTTCATAACACTTAAAAACTTCAAGGGAAAGCAAGCTCAAATTTAGGGCTTATTTGGCTCCTAAAAGTCCATTTGCTAGAAGTAATTTTTTTCCATTTATGAGTCCCTCATGAAATTCCCTTTGGGCATGGTTTAGCTTTTTGTTGAGCTCTTTGTAGAATCTTTCTTTTCCTTCTTAAATCATTATTTTCTGTCTTAGAACTGATATTAAGTATTGATACCAATGCAGAGGAATAATAAGGGCTAGGCAATTGGGATTAAGTGATTTGCCTAGCTAGGAAGTGTCTGAGACCACATTTGAATGCAGGACCTTCCATCTCCAAGCCTGGCTATCTATCCAGTGAACCCCTTAGCTGCCTTGTTTGTAGTCTTAATGCTGTCTTTCCTCAGTGTGTTTAGTTTGTCCTTCGGTCGTGGTAAGGACACTGCAGCTAGCTGCTGTCATCATAGGGACTTTGTTAGGACAATAAGGAGAAGTTTAAATCCTTTGACCTTCCAAAGTTTACAAAGTCTTCCTTTGGCCCAGGTTGGGATGGGAAAGACATGGGCATGTTTCAAATTGTTTTGATAATTAATGCTTTTCGTATACTACTTTGAGATTTATTATTGCTGCTAGGTAGCTCAGTGGATAGAGCACTGGGCCTGGAGTCAGAAAGACATGAGTTCAAATCTGGCCTCAGATACTTACTAGCTGTGTAACCCTGGAAAATCACTTAATGTATGCTTGCCTTATTCAGTGGAGAAAGAAATGGCAAAACACTCCAGTATCTTCACCAAAAAATCTTCGTGGATGATATTGGCCTGGCTAATAAGAGAAAGAAGAGTTGGACATGACTAAACATCAACAATCTTTTCATTATTTCTCTTGACCTTTTATTCTGTATGATTGATTTTGTTATTATTTTTTTCTTACTCTAAAAGTAAACCTTTTAGTAGTTTGATTTTTATGGCAGCGAATAAGTAATTTAGGTGTTGTTCAGTGATTTCATTTATGTCTGACTCTTTCTGACCCTATTTGGAATTTTCTTGACAAAGAAACTATAATGATTTGCCACTGCCTTGTCTTAAACATGTGTCTGAGGCTATATTTGAACTCAGGAAGAAGATAATTTAGGCAGTCTTATCATTTCATTTTCTTATGTTGGTATTGCTCAAACATAAGTAATATAATATATTTGCAATTCTTTTAAGTCTGTCTCATTCATGTAAAGAGGGGACATTACATTTCTGAATTCTGAGCGAGGCATCTTGGTCTGTGCTTTCCTCCCAAGAGATAGAAGGTAATGCTCTGGTAAACCAAGGTGCCATTCCTTAATGATGACCACTATATTAAATGAATGGGATTCAACTTCAGATTTCAATTTAAAAAAATTTCTTTCCCAAACCCAATAAATATTCATGAAGTGCTACTTATGTGCCAGTTAAAGTGCTAGGAGAAAATCCCTGCCTTCAAAGATGTTACATTCTAATCGTTGTTACCAAGAGGTTTTCAGTGAAGGGGATATTTTGTTTTAGGGGAAAATATGAACAGATAAAGATTCAGGATGAAAGCATTATCCTGACATTTATTTGTAAGACATAGAGCTTCTGTAAATAAAGATATGAACAAGTATCTCAGATGCTGAATGAATATATGAGTAAAAAAACATTTATTAAGTTTTCCTTAATTTTAAAGTAGATAAACTTCTGTGGAAAAAAGCAACTTTCTGACTAAATACTAATACATAATATAACATTAATAAGTGTTAAATAGGGACTAGTTCTTGGCTCAAAAGACCTAGTTGAGGCTATCTTGGTCCATACAGCACATGTGAGCACAAATGAGGTGAAATTCTGATCTGTCAATGTGGATGGATCTATGCTGCCACCTGCCCTTAGGTCTTAGGTTTATGCCATGCTTCCATGACAACAGCATGAAACATCCCCCCAATGAAGGCAGCTGTGTAACCAAATCTGATAGTCAAATTCAAGATTGAGGTGCTTACAGCCAGCCGGAGATGAGTCATTTATAACCTTTAAATGCCCCTGGGCTATAGATAGCTTAGAAGACCTGTGAGATAGGGATGGAAAATCACAATCTTCACCTCATCTTTGATTCAAGAACTTTATTTTAGGATAGTCCTGTCAACAATAAAGGTCAAGTGGACCAAATCTGATGGGTGGACAGACAGTTGACCATTCCAGGTTTGGGTGCTCTTGTTTTTCTGTCTGACATACATAAGATGTGGAAGTAATTGTAATCTTCTAAAGTACACACGTACTTATGATACCCATAAAAGATCATAAAACCTCATCCAGTCTATCCTGTTACATCTATACAGTACTTTCAGAGTAACACTGTTAGATAAATAAGCACATACCTTAAAAACCCCAGTTCAGTACCTTGTCTGCAAGGCAAGAGTTTTATATTGGTGCTTAAAGGTAATTAATGTATCTTGAAGCAGAAAATACTTTTGGGGGAGGAAGGCATGGTCCCAATCATAGTCTGGGAGAGTAAAGAAAAAGCCCTGCAAGTTCGAGCCTGAGTTCACACATAACCAAATCCAAGGACCACATGGAAATGAAAAGGAATCTGTAGCAGCCTGAAGCCAAGGAGATCAGTACAAAATGGATCAGAGATATACAGAATGGAGGAAAGCAATAAAAATTGGGAAAATTATAATTTCTCTCTTCACACTTCTCTTCCCAAGATAGCACTCTTTTATGGCAATGATATACTGGACATTTTCATTGCTCACCCTGATGAGGTTTTGCATTGTTATTCCAGAGTGTTATATATGCTTACTGTCCATTGCTAGATAAGATGAAAATTGAAGAGTAAATTCATCAATTTACAATTGATCAAAAATCAACAATTCAGAGAGGAAGTTCTAGGCTGGATCTGATGAAAACTTTTGTCATTGTTGTCTCCTCTAAATCTATTGCATTTGGGGTGGGGGTTTGGAGTAGCATAAGGTGTGAGTTTAAATTGATGCAGATACTCATGAAACTTGCCACATATTGTAATGATGCCTTACATGGTCTCTCTCTTATCTTCACTACATTCATGCTCAGAATATGGTCCATTTATCATGTATAGAGTGGTTTGTTCTGAAATACACTAGCCCCTTCCTATTATCTGGCTTTCCTAAGGTGCTTGGCAAAGGTACAGATATAATCAGTCCCTATTTTTGTCACTTGTTTTTGGAGTACCTGCATCTAGCAGGGCACACCACTGGCCTTTAAATTCTGCCCCCACACTTGACACTGCCTCACTCTGGCTAAAATATTGAGAGAGCATAGCCCACTTCAAGATAAGTAATATAATGAATAATAAAATGAATACAGAATGTGTGTGATAAGAGAAGTCGTTTAAGGGTTTAACTTAAGTTAACCAATCATCAATCATTTCTTATGTACTGATTATATGCAAGACATTGTGTTAAATGCGTAGTATTAGAATGGAGATATTGGCCAATAAGGGCCCAGCTCCCCAACCATTCTTTTCCCCATTTCTCCTTCCTGCTTTCAAGGAGCTTACAATCTAGTGGCGGAAGACAACTTGCAAAGAAATAGATATTGTAGTGCAGAGAGGGGGGTCATGATAGTTTTTTTCAAGCTTTGGCTGAGTTCTGAAATCAGTTAGGAGTTTAGAATCTTGAGGGGAGTTTCAGTTTGAGAATCTCGTGGAGAGAGGTTCAGACCAGCTGAGCTGCTTCCTTGCCTACCTGAAGAATTGAAATTTTAGCCTAGCTTTAGAATATTTATTTAAGAATTGTTAGTTTAGATAAACCCTTTGTATTTCCATATCCTACCTTATTTCCTACCTTCCTTCCCTTACCTTAAATGTCTGTGGAGCTAATAAGGAGAGTAAATTAGAGAGTAGTTCAGATCTGTGAGGGGTTTAACTATAATTTGGCAGTATTTTATCTAAAGAAATTGGTTAGTCATCATTTTATTCCCTTTAGACATCAAGAGCACCTTGAGAGCTGAGCTAAGGCAGGACCTTGCTCAGACTCCATCTCTGTCTCCCTTCCCCCACCTGAGGTTCCTGTAAAAAACTGTTAGGGCTTCCTCAATCCACTTTCCTGACAAATCATCCTTAAAGATAATAAACTCTTTTGTGTTTCAACAGACCTGTTAGTTACTTTGTCAGTTAATTATTAAGAGAGAGAAGAGGGAAAGTACCAACATACTCTGGGCTTAAAGGGAAGCCGGGTATCCATCTTGAAGGAAGGTGTAACTTCAAAACAAGTCCCTTCCTGTGAAATTAACTAAAGCCTGTAGTTAATTTCAATCAGTCTATTTCCCTCAGTTTGTCTTTAAGTCTAAGTCCTGGTCTATAAGCCCTGCTGTCTTTGCCTGTTTAGATTAATTCTCCCTCTCCCTGAAGATCTTTGTTCCCTTCAGTGCTATACTCCCTGACTTCAGCCCATATTATATCCTAAATCTCCTTATTCCAGCCTACCTGTAATCCATATTACTTACCTAGCAAGTCCCTGACAACCTCCCTTCAAAATCCCCTTTTACCACACACCTTTCCTCAAATTATCCCCATTACAATATATACAGAATAGATGGAAGATAATCTTAAAGGGGAAGGCTCTGGAAGCTGGGAGGCCAGAGAAAGGCAACCCCTTCCCCAGGGTTGTATTTGAGACTCATTAAGTATATTGAAAATTTAATTCTATTAAACAAAAAAAATTATACACAGTTTTCTAGGGATACATCTTTTCTTGAAATGAGGTCTACTAAAATAATGTGTTCAACCTAAGTTTCTTATGCTTCAATTTATACCTCTTTTCTTTTTTTTCTCTTTTTGGCAGAATTTGGGAAACTCTTCAATATTTTCTAAATAGCATTTTTTTCATGTCATCATAGACTTAAGTTATCACCTCTATTTCTTCTCCAGGATTAACAATTCTTTTTTTATTAAAAAAAAAAACCCTTACCTTCCGTCTTAGAATCAATACTGTGTATTGGTTCTGAGGCAGAAGAGTGGTAAGGGCTAGACAATGGGGGTGAAGCCCAGGGTCATGCAGCTAGGAAGTATCTGATGCCATATTTGAACCCAGGACCTCCTGTCTCTAAGCCTGGCTCTCAATCCACTGAGCCACCCAGCCGCCTCCTCCCCAGGTTTAACAATTCTTACTCCTCTGTCTTTTACCACCAGGCAATGCTACTGGCCACTTGCTTTATCATGTTGAATAATAAGATCCTGACTCCAACAGTGGTTGTTTATTCTCTCCAACACCAGAGGGCACTCTTGATAATTTTGTTGTCTTGTAGCATCCTCTCCTAGCCATTTTGGGATGTATGGGTATTTAGGGAAGGCTTGTACTTGTGGTGTGAGGGATTGCTGAGTCCTTTTCAGGGCTGCTCATCCACCTTTGCTCTCCATCTGGCACTCAACTCTCACCTGTGGCCCCAAGAAACGATAGTATGCATAGTGACCATGTTCTGGTAAGCCATCTTGACAGATGGGCTAAACCAGTTTGAGAGTAACAAACCCTTTGGGGAATTATAGGGAAGTCTACCCAAAACACGCGAAGACCTCCTCTGGTGGAATGGGCAGATGAGAACAATTTGTTCCAACGGTCATGAAAGTGGCTGATGCAGGTGTGATGGATTGCTTACAGCCTGATCAGAAGTTGAAGACACCGAGGTCATTCTACTGTATCGCAAGGTATCAGCAGTTGTCCAAACTTTTGTCTCAACACTGGACTGTGATGATTCTGGAAGAAGAGTGAGGCTGGTCTTGGGCTCCTCTGCCTCCCTTAAATCCAACTCATGGCAAGTCAACACATTACCCTTACGATGTCATTGGTCCACTTTGAAAACAAAGGATACGCAGTATGGAGATTAAAATTAATATAAATGGCTAAATGTTATAATTAATAAAGTTTTTATTAATAATAAACTAACAAAAGAGACTGACTAAAAGGTTACTAACCAGCCCGCTCCCAGGAGCAAAAGAGAAAAGCATTATAGGTAATACAGAAAGGAATTTTGGACAATGGAGTCTTTAGGGGTTCAAGATTTTCTGACTATACAACAGCAAGTCATTTTTCAGTCACATCAGGCATTTTAGTACTCCTTTTGGGGGGTTTCTGGAATGAGTTTGCCATTACCTTCTCTAACTCATTTGACAGATGAGTAAACTGAGGCAAACAGGGTTAAGGGACTTACCCAGGTTCAGAGAGTTAATAAGTCTCTGAGATCAAATTGGAACTCAGGTCTTGTTGCCTCCAGACCAAGTGCTTTATTGACTGTGCAACCCAATTGCTTTGGGAAATAACAAGAATTGATGGTTCTCAGAGACAAGTCTCAATTTAATCTTTAGCTCTACTCCTTTTGCAGTTGGAAGTGATTTCTAATTAGTAAAGGGCTATGGCCAATGTGGCTTTATCCAGTTAGTTCATCACCCCCTTCTCATATCCAATATACATTTCCACTGGTTTTAACATGTGTCATCAATCAAGACTTATTTACATATTATTGATAGTTGCATTGGTGTGATCATTTCAAGTCTACATCCCAAATCATGTCTGCATCAACCCATGTGTTCAAGGAGTTGTTTTTCTTCTGTGTTTCCATTCCTGCAGTTCTTCCTCTGAATGTGGATAGCATTCTTTTCCATAAATCCCTCAGAATTGTCCTGGGTCATTGCATTGCTGCTAGTACATACGCCCATTACATTCGATTTTACCACAGTGTATCAGTCTCTATATACAATGTTCTTCTGGCTCTGCTCCTCTGCATCAATTCCTGGAGGTCTTTCCAGTTCACATGGAATTCCTCCAGTTTATTATTCCTTTGAGCACAATAGTATTCCATCACCAGCATATACCACAATTTGTTCAGCCATTCCCCAATTGAAGGGCATCCCTTCGTTTTCCAGTTTTTTGCCACCACAAAAAGCGCAGCTATAAATATTTTTGTACAAGTCTATCCAGTTAGTTCTTGCTCAGCTGCCAAACCCTGAGAGAATCCATCTACTTCTTTGCTACTTCTTTACTCAGAAATAAAGAGACAAAGAAAATAACAAAGTATATTAAAACAACTATTGCAAAAATTACTTCCACATCCTGGCCACCTTTAACCATTCTATTGGCAGTACCCCAAACCCAAGAATTCCACAAACACAATTAAAATGCTTGAACTTGGACTTCCCTATCAGATCCTACTAGGAGGTGGACTACATCTCCATTGCTATTATATGCAGGCTTCCAGGGGGCATTAGTGTATAATAAATATGAGGAATTCTGGACCCGGGCCACTGATTCTTCCTCCAGTAACTTTTCCTCTCTTGGTGCTAGGTAGCTGGTATCTCATAGGAAGACCTTTATTTTCTGGTGAGAATGGCTCACCATCAGCTGGGCTGTGTGGGATCATAATTATTCCCAATTTTCTACAGAGCGATGGAGAGGCGCTCAGCAGCAGGACCATATACCAAGAATGGTGGACACATGATTCTTCCTTAGCTTTGAGCTTTTATGCCCAGATGGCTACCTTCTCAGTTACTTCTGCCCCATTTGGTATAACTTATTCATTCTGTCCTTTTACTTTTCATTTCCTTCTTACAAAGAAGGTCTCCACATCAATTTGCTCTTTCTGACATTTGTGACAAAAGCTGGGTGGGCAGGTTTCCCAGATATGCCTGTTGCATCCATACTGCTTTGTTCTCAACAATCAGTTCTTCAGTTTCCTCATCTGTAAAATGGTATAATGCCATTAAAAACAATTGAATTTAAAATGTTTTTGTTACTCAGACTTTTGCATTAGCAGCACTGTGTTGAGAATATTGCAGATAACTGTGTAAAGTAACACAGTTGACCTTACAGCTGAAGATGGTGCATACAGCAGTGGTTATTAGTCATAATGAGCTCAGGGGAGATGATGTCCTGGGAAAAGCTGGCAAAGAACAGCTAGAGCAGAACTGAGTAAATTTCCTTTATTAATCATTGTGCAAAAAGAACAGTCAGCTCCTTTGTACCTTCTTAATCACAACAACACACCCACACTATGAAGCAGTTAGAGACCTAAAATATACACTCTTCATCACTCCAGGAGGTTGACAGTCATACCTTCCAGAACCAATCTATTAAAAATAAACATGAATTCTGCCTTTTGCACCTCCCACCTTAGAATCAATACTACGTATTGGTTCTAAGGCAGAAGAGCGGTAAGAACTAGGTAACTGGGGTTAAGTGACTTGCCCAGGGTCACACAGCTAGGAAGTGTCTGAGGTCAGATTTGAACCTAGGACTTCCCATCTCTAGGCTTGGCTCTCAATTACCAAGTTACCCAGCTGCCCCCAAGCACATTTTCTGTAAAAATTTATTTTTCCCAATTACCAAAGAAGAAAGATGTAGACAAAATAAAGGAGGTGTCCACCCAGTGCTTTAGTGTGGAGAGGGGCAGAGGAAGAAGAGAAACCATTTCAAGCTTCAATTTAAAATCAAACTGTCTGAGTTTTAAAATTCAAAGGGTGTTTGTTGGGGGGGACCTAAAAATTGGTATAAATTAATATTAACTTTCTATAGCTTGGAAGATAAATCTGAGGTAAATCTGAGATAAATCTCATGGTTATTGTGATGATCAAATGAGATAGTATATATCAAGACCTCTGTAAACCTTAAAGTGTGATAGCAATATTAGTTATTTATATTGTTATTATTATTACTTCAATTGTCGCAAGCCCAATAAGGAAAAGGTGGTTTTGGACACATTTTGAAGATATTACAGATTCAATTGCAATTAAAATTCATGTCAGGATAATGAAGATATGATTAAAGTTTAATTATATTGTCCAATTTCATTGTAAATGTCTATTATTTATAAATTACTTATTATATAATGAACTAGTATTCACAGTTTAGTTATTTGTTATTCCTACATATTTTGGCACGACTTAAATTTTTTTTTAATTTTTAATTTATTTTTTTTAGATTTTATTTAATTCATTAATTAAGAAAAATTCTCCATAATTACATCATTCATGTTCTTTCCCTCCTCTCCTCCCACCCCTCTCCTGTAGCCAATGAACAATTCCACTGGGTTTTATATGTGTCATTGATCAAGACCTATTTCCATATTATTAATGTTTGTACCAGGGTGATTGTTTAGAGTCTACACCCCCAATCATATCCCCATTGACCCAGGTGATCAAGCAGTTGTTTTTCTTCTGTGTTTCTACTCCCACAGTTCTTCTTCTGAAAATGGGTAGTGTTCTTTCTCATAAGTCCCTCAGAATTGTCCTGGATCATTGCATTGTTGCTAGTAGAGAAATCCATTACATTTTATTGTGCCACAGTGTATCCATCTTTGTGTATATGGTTCTCCTGGTTCTGTTCCTTTCATTCTGCATCAATTCCTGGAGGTTGTTCCAATTCACATGGAATTCCTCCAGTTCATTATTCCTTTGAGCACAATAGTATTCCATCACCAACAGATACCAAAATTTGTTCAGCCATTCCCCAGTCAAAGGGCATCCTTTCCTTTTCCAATTTTTTGCCACCACAAAGAAAGGGGCTATAAATATTTTTGTACAAGTCTTTTTCCTTATTATCTCTTTTGTAAGATTTAAATTAATGTTCAATATTTCAAGTATTATATTTATAAAGTTTATTATCTGACAAAATAGAACCATGTGACTAAGTTTTCCTACCTGCTCAAAAATCTTGCTCCACCAAAGCTACCAAGAGGAAGGAAAAGAGGGTTAGACACAGAACTTCACCTAATTTATCTCCTGTTTATGTCAGCACTTAATGACAGGAAGAGAGTGGGGTCCTGGGAAGCGTAGTTTTTTTTGCTGGGGATTGTAGTTTTTAAGGAAACGGATTCCAATTTCACAATTTGGGGTATAAACCCAGCAGTGGTATGGCTGGATCAAAGGGCAGGCAGTCTTTTAAAGCCCTTTGGGCATAGTTCCAAATTATTTTGGCCCTACTTTAAGAGAAATGGTAAATATATAGAGTACCATGAAATCATAGTATACAAAAAGTGTAAGCTCAGGCTGGTCTGGGGATGCCCTGTAAACTCAACATAGAGATGACCAGGGAGGCCTTTGTAGCATTTCCAGATGATTTAACATTAAGATCTCTGTTCCTTAAGATGTGGATAGAGGGAATCTCCCTTGATTGACTTCCTGATGAGCTGGGAACTCCTTTTTTGCTGGTCTTTTTGGCCACTTATCTACTGTGTCCAGAGGGTGAAGATCACAGTTCATCTACAGCATGGTGACCATAAACTGAACCTTTGAGAGGGGAATGACTTCCTCTGCTCCCTCTTTTGCCTCAATTCCAAGAAATGGATGTGGGATGTTTTTGTTCCTGTTCTGTTTTATTCATCGTCAGTTTTTAGGTGTCAGAAGTGATCTCCACAGGACACAGGGAGTTTAAGCCATGAACCTTGAAGCAAGGAGTGAAGGTGGAATGGAGATACCAGGGTGCCTGGGACTCAAGGTGAGTTGAGTGAATTTTAGACTTGGAACTGGGACTGGACTCAATGGGAACTAAGCCAAATAATGAACCCAATCCTGCCCTTCCTTGGAGATTAAGGTGGTACAATGAACAAGGTGGGTTATCTCTCCCACAGATTGGGGGAAAAAGTTTGAATATTTATTATTATATACCTCTTGAAGAAAATTGTTCCATGTAAAAATTAATCTGATTGTTAGGGGTTAATAGAAAGTGGATTCTCCATACAACTGAGGAAATAACATTGGGAAGGTGGGATAGAGTTCTTTTCAGAGAGCCTAGACACCCCCCAAGCCTTCTTAAGAGTCCCAGAGAACCCTGGGGATGTGCGTGTTAAAATCGAACTTACCTGTTCTTTAAGATACTGGGGGCTAGAATAACTCATGCTACACAAAGGACAATAGATTTAGAATTGGAAGGAATTTTTAGGGAAATTTTAGGAGAATCTATTACAACACTCTGCATTATCATCTTTGATTTGAGGAATCTGAGACCAAGAGAGGATAAGAGCCCGAACACAAGGAATTTTGCTACATTAGGGCTGGCCTTCATGCTCAGATTCTTTGACTCACTCCAGAATTCTTTTGTATCATATCTGCTGTGACAAAATCAGTTATCTGTTTAGGGAGATAGCCTATACCTGGAAAAAATGTTGAGTATCACTGTTAATTAAAAAATGAGAGAGTTGGATCAGAGCAGTTTCTGAAGTTCCTTCTGTCCCTAGCTTTTATGAAATTAACTAGGGTCATCTAATACTTAATTCCTCCTGGTTTGAGACACAACCATTGCCATGAAATAAAAAAAGAGAATATTCAGAAAATAGATCATTTATATTCTCAGTTATTAGATGGTATTCTAAAAATTAAATTGGGGGCAACTGGGTAGCTCAGTGGATTGAGAGCCAGGTCTAGAGATGGGAGGTCCTAGGTTCAAAATCCTGTGTGACTCTGGGTAAGTGACTTCACCCCCATTGCCTAGCCCTTACCACTCTTCTGCCTTAGAACCAATACATAATAATGATTCTAAGGTGGAATATAGGGGTTTTAAAACAAATTAAATTGTTTTTTCAATGGACAAAAATCTACCCTTTCTCCTACCCATATGCTCTCCTAATTGAGAATAAAGAAAACCAGAACCCTCTTACAAACATACACATATAGTCAAGTGAAAACAAATTTCTGCATTTTCCATATCTAAAAGAAAAAGATATTATATTTATGCATACACACACCACACAGATATATGTATATCTGTGTGTCTGTATATCTGTGTATATATATGTATATGTGTATAGATATTTCATTCCACAGTCTAGATCCACCACCTTTCTATTAGGAAGTGGGTAGCATGTTTCAGCTGTAGTTTTATAGAACTATGGTTGGACACTGTGCTATTTAGAGTTCCTACAATATTGTTATTATATAAATTGTTATCATTCTTAACTCTGCATCAGTTTATACAAATCTTCAAGGGTTCTCTGAAACCATCTTCTTCATTTCTTATTGCATAATAGTAATCCGTCACATTTATGCACCATAACTACTTATTCAACCATCTCTCAACTGATGAAAACCCCATCACATTCCAATTCTTTGCCATCTCATAAAGAACTATAAATATTTTTGCCTACCTTTAAAGTTTGTTTTGCGTAGGACTAATGCTTCTCATAATCTACCCTCTCTCTGATTTTTCTTTTTCCCTTCTCTCTTTTCCCTCCTATTTCCTTAAGTCAAATTTATTTTTGAACCTAACTTGCATGTGTGTGCATTTGCATGTGTATATGTGTGTGTGTGTGTGTGTGTGTGTGTGTGTGTGTGTGTGTGTTCTCTCCTTTTACCTGGTCAAATGAGAGTGAGATTCAGATATCAATTGCTCTCTCCACCCCTTCTTCCTTTTTGTTTAGACTTCTACTTGTACAATTTAATTATGTGAGAAAATTTCCCTAATCTTCCATTTTCTCTACCACCCCATTATATGCTTCTTTCTCTCCCTGTCCATCCTTCTTTTGAGATTATTAAGATATACTAAAACCACTTCTTCCTAATTAGACTCCCTTTATCATTCCTGATGATAAAAAGGTCAGTAGGGATACATATATCATCTTCTGATATTTGAATGTAAGCAGTTTATCCTTGCTTAGTCTTTCATTATTCCATCCATGTTTTCCTTTTTTATGTTTCTCTTCACCTCTGTTTTTGAACTTTGAAGTATCTATGCATCTCTCACATTTTCATAAAAAATGCTTGCCTATTTTCTGACTTCAGGCTTTATGTTAAGGTTAAGCTCTATGCACTTATGGAGGGAAGGTTTGTTGCTGCTTTTTTTGGGGTATCAGTTGTTGAATTATTTCAGCAGCTCAGAAACAACTCAGCCTGGGGACTTTCAAGTTCTCAGTACTCCCAAAGTGGTCTAATACAGAACAAATTTGAGTTTTGGTCTGAACAACAGTAAATTGGCACACAACTCGGCATCTGTCAGCCAGCTGGAAAGCTCTGCAGTCCTATAGGTTTCTCTTCTGTCAGATATTTCTGCATATTTCTGAATGTTTTTGATAGTTCGGAGGCTGGAACTGAGACCCTGCTCTGCTCTTGAGGTCAAAACCACACTGTTGCTACTTGTTTCTGAACTTCTTCCTTGTTTGATATACATGAGAAGGCCTGTGACCACACATTGCCTCTGACTACAGACAGGTCTTGTCTTTAGTTAGCCCTGAATCTTGTCCTTCAGATGGAACCAGGTAGTGGGCAACAAAGCTGCCACTTGCCACCTTCTTACTCATCCTGCATGAGGTCATGCAAAGGTGTGGTTTGGGGACATCATTTTGCCATTGAGAACATCCTTTGGGCACTGTCACGCTCCCCTTAGTACCTGCCCCTGGACAGATCCCATCCTTTGTGTCTTTAGTCCTCTCCTCTGCCTATCTTCCTATGCTGGAGCTGTGCTAGACAAATGATTTACTGTGATTTTTTTTCTTGGATTTACCAATCAAGGTTTAGTCTGGTTTATCTTTTACATCTGTTTGGGGGAGGGTTCTTATTTTCTTATTTTCCTACTACTTGGCTATCTTGGCTCCACCCTAAAAGTCTTACTACTTGAGAGTCACATTATATTTTGATGCCATTTATCACTGGGAATAGTTATTATTTAGTTATTTCAGTTGTCTCTGACTCTTTGTGACCTCATTTGGATTTTTTTTTTTTTTTTTGCAGAGATACTAGACTGGTTTATCATTTCCTTCTCTAGATCACTTTACATATAAGGAAACTAAGGCAAACAGGGTTAAGTGCTTGCTCAGGGACACACAACTAATAATAGCCTGAGGCTAGATTTGAACTCAGATAGATGAGTCCTCTGGATTCCAGACCCAGGTCTCTCCTCTATCCATTGCACCACTTAGCTGCCCCATCCATCATTGGGGATAGAGATTCTCTTATATGGTTTCTCATTCACCTAAGAATTTGCCAAACACTAATAAGGATCCTACTATTATCTTGTTGCTATAATTTAATCCTATTTTAAGGTGAGGAAATGGATTCAGAGAAGTTAAATGATTTTTTCAGGGTCAAATCACTGAGAAGTAGAATAGGCATTGATTAGAATCTAGCTGACTCCTGCTTCCAAGTTTAGGTCTCTTTTCACCACAAAATTCAACTGTTTTCTCTGAAAATGAACTGTCCAAAGCTAGAATATGTTTCTATTTATTTTTTTCCTAAGTTAGGACAAGAATAAAGAGGGAAACAAAATTAGTGACGAGAGTCCTCAGAACTAAAGATCAAAGAAAAAAGTTAGACTAGGTTTATATTTTATTCATTCATTCATCTTTGGGCTGGATCTATGATTTCACTATGCATTAAATACTTTAAAAAAAAGAAACAATTCATGAGAACAAAAGCAAAAATACATATGGGGAAAACTGAACTCGAAAGATGCGGTATCTCCTAGGAAAAAACAATCTGTATCCTGTAAACCTGGGTCATCATGAGTGAACTGGTTTTCTCTCTATCATCCCAGTAACTGTTTAATATTGCTGACTTAAAAAGCAATATCAGTTCTCAATAGCTGTTTCCCCTGAAGCTGTTCTATAAGCTATATGCATAGGCTTTCATTTTTTTTTTATAAGGAAGTATAGCTTGTGTAAAACTATACTTCCACATAAAAAAAAATGGAAGTCTTGGATTTTCTTAGCACTGATACTAACTGAAAAACAAAACAAAACAAAACACAGTTCCAACTTAGAAATTACTTCCCATTGTACCGCTCTGCTCATTCATTGACATAGAACATCAACTTGTCTTTCTCTCTTGTCATTCAAGAATTTCTAACCATTTCCCAAAAGATAAAAGTAACAACTCATAACGCAGGCAAAATTTCACCCTAACAATGATACAATTTAGACTCAGTGTCCAAAAGTATCTGAAAAAGTTTAACATCTATTTTAGATGCATAAAATCAGAGAGGCCAAAGATATTTTATCTTAAGGGTAGGAATTCATCTGTAATTATAGTCACTATTTTTGTTTCTCCCAAAAGAGAGAGGTTGTTGTCGTTTGTCCTTCATATTCAAAGAAGATCAATGGCATCATAAGTGATTTCTTGACTTGTGCATGAATTGGATTTAAGTGAAGCAGAGCTGCACAAAGTCTTCAGCCTCCCTCTCTCTTGCAGTTATTGAAGTCCAGTGGCAGGACAAAAATCAGGATGACTGATGATGGCCCAGGATGCATTGGATGACCATGGCATCTTCAATATCTGAACCAATTCTAAGGGTTCTACAGCACCTGGTAAAGTCACCTTCATAGCTCTTGGAGCAAATTGTTCTCATCTGCCCATTTTACCAGGGGAAATTTTTTCATGGTTGGGGTAAGCATCCCCTTAACTTTTCACACAGATTTGAGACCTATTGCTCACCCTCATCTTGGTTTAGCCCATCTGCAGAGATGGTCTTACTGGAAGGTGGCTACGGTACATGCTTAGAGCCCTCAGAATTAATAGGAAAGTTCAGAAGAGGAAAGGATTTTGGGGTAAATGATATTGAGTTCAGCATATTGAGTTCTACAGGGCATCCAATTAAAATTTTTCAGAAAAGTGAAAGCAAGATGAAGACAGACATTGAGTCATCTATTATTACTCTTTGGATCTAATCCTTCAATCATTTCATAATCAAATTGTACTTTCTTCTAGGTCATATTTCTTTACTTTTAATAAAATAATAGCATGAGAGATTATCAAATGCTTTGCTAAAATCGAGGTAAATTATATCTCCATCATTTTCATGACCTTCTTGTTTAATAACACTTTTAGAAAGGAAAATAAGGTTAATCTGGCATGATAGGTTCTTACTGAAGCCATGTTGGCTCTGTGTGATCATTACTTCCTTTTGCTATTCTCTTTAATAACACATTTTAATGTTTGGAAAGAAATCACAGCTAAACTCATTGAGTTGTAACTGCACATTTAACTCTCCTCCTCTCCTTTTCCCTCCCCCTCTCCCTCTCCACCTCCCTCTTTCTCTTTCTCTCTTCCCTTCTCTCCTCCCTCCTTTCTCTCCTCTGTTTCTCTCTTCCTCTCTTTCTGTCCTCTCCCTCCCTCCCTTCCTCCTTTTTCTCTCCCTCTCTCTCTCTCTCTCTCTCTCTCTCTCTCTCTCTCNCGTGGCTCAAAAAGATTGTAGTACATGAATGTCATGGGTTATTGCACTGGAAGGAATATGAAAAATACAGAGAAGCATAAAAGTATGGAAAATAGCATTAAAAGAAGCATGAAAAAATAATGAATTGATGTAGAGTGAAATAAACAGAGCCAAGGAGATGACATAGACAATGACTGCAACAAATTAAAGGCAAAGAACAACAATCGCAATCAAAGGAATCTTTTGAAATTATAAAGAATAAGCATGACCCTAAAGAACTCTCTCTCTCTCTCTCTCTCTCTCTCTCTCTCTCTCTCTCTTTCCCTCTCTCTCTCTCTCTCTCTCTCTCTCTCTCTCTCTCTCTCTCTCTCTCTCTCTCTCTCTCCCACCCCCACCCCTATCAACTAGGACATTTACCTTTTTCTGATCTTGCAGTTTCTTTCCTGTTCTTCATGATCTTTAATAGGTAATTGATAATTGCTCAGCAATCATGTATTTCAGTTCTTTTGGTACTCTAGAATGTATAGTAGTTCATCTGGATTTGGTAAATTTAAGACATTAAGGGAAGCTAAGCATTCTAATGGTAACTCTTTACTTATCTTGGATATGTAGTGTCTGAATTTTAACCAATAAAAAATAAGAGGGCATTTCCTTGAGAACAACATTGTCTATTAAAAGGTGCATGCATCTGCTAACAAAGAATGGGCATTTTGCCTGCCTTTTCTGCAAAAGACCCTAGTAAGGCCCTGCCTTTCACTTAAATAAGAAGCAGCATCCTCTTTCTGATTGGCCTGACAGTTCAACCTTTGGACCTTCCCTGACAATCTCCATTGGTGAATATTTCAAAGAGATGGACTTAGAGACCTCAACTCTTCCCTTGTTATTTCATCACAGGGGAGGCAGATCTTTATCCATACAAGGAAGAGGCTGACACAATTTCTTCCCCTCCAGGAGACTGAGCCTACTTACTTTTCAAAATGGGACAAAGTTCACTATGACTTTAATCCTTTTAAAATCTTAACAAAAGACTATGGATCCTTTCCCAGTTTAATACTCTAAGAGGAAGAGGGGTGTGACTAGGTAACTCCTAGCTTGGGAACAGACTGTCTTACCCTGACCCTGGGAGGCCAAGGGGAAAATGATTTCACATAGAAACTAGTAATAATACAATTCAATATTAATTTTCCTCAGATATCTTTCCTTTCTGCTATATTTGTTCTGTATTTTGCAGTCCAAAGTTTATTCTCCTTGTCAGCGAAAAGAAATAAAATAAGAATATAGCCTTACTAGGTCCTATGTCTGTATTTTACTTAATTTCCACTGTGATCTTTAGAAACAGAGGAACGCTGAAAGATACTTTATCATCTGTTATTTAAATCTATTTCCTCCTCTGTTTTCCAGATTTAATAAATTCCTTCGTGAACTTAAAATATTTACTAACTCTCATTTTCCTCTCCTTTGCATGTCCTTATCTTCAGTGATAAAAGCTGATGTTGAATGAAAGACATTCTCCTGCTGTTCCTGTTTTAAGTCAGAGGCACACTAAGAAAGATTGATGACAGGGATCAAGTCACAACTTAATGGACATTTCTTCAAGTACCATCTATAGGCATTGAAAGCAACTTTGCTCTTATGTTGGTATTGTTTTCTTGGTATGGCAGTCAGTAAGTTTTAGATGGGGTGCTCAATCAAGAAAAAATCAGAAACAGTTATCTTCTTTTTAAATAATATAACAGAGACCCCTTGTAAGGAGGGCACCCCTTTTCTCATCTACAAGGAATACAGGGTCTGCTTAGGCAGCATTAGTCAATGTATGTACAGCATTGAGATAAGTTTCACTGACCTTTGGGCTTTCCCCCTATGAACTCAAGAACAAATGAATAAGTTAATACATATTCAGAAATCTGATCATAGAGGGACCAGATGAAAGCCACTGGAATGCAAATTTAATTGCCAAACTGTAGTGCCTTTGGGGAACATTGCTGAATTTCTCATTTCTTTTACGGTTGTCTTACCTGCAAACTGGATAGGACACTTGCCTTGATACTCTATTTGCAGGGTTCCTCAGATTTCTCAAGCAAAATAAATAATGTAAAAATAATATAAAACTGACTCTAATAAAATTCGATTAACAAGTGCCTATAGGATTTAAGTGGTCATCTCTAAAGTTTATTCCAGTTAGATATCAAAGAATCCTACAGTAACTTTATTCTGTATCTAATTGTACTCCAATCCAAAAAATTTAATAAGCATTTATTAAGTGCCTATTCTGGGCAAAGCACTGTCTTGGTGCTGAGGATGCAAAGACAACCTGAAAAATTAGATAATGTCTAGGAGAGGATGACTAGGTAGTAAAGGGCTTAGATGATTGAAAAACAAGGACCAGCATATATATATATATTCATTCATTTATTTATTTATTAAAATCCACACATCCTAGATTAAGAACCCTTGTTGAAGAGCGAATTATTGTCGTTTAGGTATGGGTTGGAATTGGTGGCCACTTGGATCTCTTCTAATTCTGAGATGCTATTATTCTGTGACAGACTTTCCCTATAGCACACACAATATAGCAGAATGTCACACCTGGCTATTAAAAGAAGATAGAGCTTTGTGAATTACATTGAGGTCATCCAGTAGCAGTGAATGAGACAAATCTCCTTAACACAAAATAATTATTTTTTCCACAGAACAGAGTTCACCACTATTGTTGAGTCTTCAATCACACATATACTTTCCTCTCTTTTCAGCTGTGACTCTCTTTTGTGCTATTCCAATGTGGTGTAAGAAGAAATGCACATATTGTTTTCTGTGTTCTGAAATATTTCAGTTGTGGAAACCAGAAATGAACAATTTACAAGGCTGGGAACACCTGCTCTCTAACTGGAATGGAGAAGTGCACTTGTATCATGAATAGAAACACTTCATCTATGTATAGCTAGACAGTGTTCTCGAAAGAGTTACCCGAGGAAGGAACTAGTGCAGGAGGTGGATGTTCAGCTAGAGTAAAGCTGTTGTTATATATGACCATACAGATGGGCATAGAAAATTTCTAAGACTTATTGTATTAACACAAACGTGTCCCAAAGTTGCTAAGAAAATAATTTGTTACAGAATAAGATTGCTAATTGTTGAATTTTTCTCTTCAATTAAAGTTTGAACACAGAATGTATTGGGGATCGACCAGAATGGGTCTAGAAATTATGGAATCCTCATGTGTGAACCCCAGCCCTTTTTTCAGATCTAACTAGATTTCCCTCCCCTCTTCTATTTAGTTTCAAAACATCTCTTATTTAACTCTTTTTTTGTTTTTATTTGTTTTTATTTTTATTTTTACTATTAATTATTGTTTTATTTGAACTTTTTTATTTACTTTCCATCTGTTCTTTAGACTGTATAACCAGCATACATGGCAAATCACCTTGGAAATTAAAAAAAATTTTTTTAAACATTTATTAATATTCATTTTTAACATGGTTACATGATTCATGCTCCTACTTTCCTCTTCACCCCTCCGCTCTCCCCACACCCATGGCCGATGCACATTTCCACTGGTTTTAAAATATGTCATTGATCAAGTCCTATTTCCAAATTGTTAATAGTTGCATTGGTGTGGTAGTTTCGAGTCCACATCCCCAATCATGTCCACCTCAACCCATGCATTCAAGCAGTTGTTTTTCTTATGTGTTTCTTCTCCTGCTGTTCTTCCTCTGAATGTGGGTAGCATCTTTTCCATAAATCCCTCAGAGCGGTCCGGTGTCATTGCTTTCTGCTGGTACAGAAGTCCATTACATTCGATTTTACCATAGTATATCAGTCTCTGTGTACAGTGTTCTTCTGGCTCTGCTCCTTTCACTCTGCATCAGTTCCTGGAGGTCTTTCCAGTTCACATGGAATTCCTCCAGTTTATTATTCCTTTGAGCACAATAGTATTCCATCACCAGCAAATACCACAGTTTGTTCAGCTATTCCCCAATTGAAGGACATACCCTCCTTTTCCAGTTCTTTGCCATTACAAAAAGCACAGCTATAAATATTTTCATACAAGTCTGTTTATTAACGATCTATTTGGGGCACAAACCCAACAATGGTATGGCTGGATCAAAGGGCAGACAGTCTTTTATAGCCCTTTGAGCATAGCTCCAAATTGCCATCCAGAATGGTTGGATCATTTCACAACTCCACCAGCAATGCATTAATGTCCCAATTTTGCCACATCCCCTCCAGCATTCATTACTCTCCCCTTCTTTCATTTTAGCCAATCTGCTAGGTGTGAGGTGATACCTCAGAGTTGTTTTGATTTGCATTTCTCTAATTATTAGAGACTTAGAACACTTTCTCATGTGCTTATTGATACTTTTGATTTCTTTACCTGAAAATTGCCTATTCATGTCTCTTGTCCATTTATCAATTGGGGAATGGCTTGATTTTTTATACAATTGATTTAACTCCTTGTATGTTTGAATAATTAGACCCCTGCCAGAGTTTTTTGTTATAAAGATTTTTTCCCAATTTGTTGTTTCCCTTCTGATTTTGACTACATTGTTTTTGTTTGTACAAAAGCTTTTTAGCTTAATATAATCAAAACCATTTAATTTTCATTTTGTAATTTTCTCTAACTCTTGCTTGGTTTTAAAATCTTTCCTTTCCGAGAGATCTGACAGGTATACTATTTTGTGTTCACTTAACTTATTTATAGTTTCCCTCTTTATATTCAAGTCATTCACCCATTCAGAATTTATCTTGGTGTAGGGTGTGAGATGTTGATCTAAACCTAATCTCTCCCATATTGTTTTCCAAATTTCCCAGCAGTTTTTGTCAAATAGTGGATTCATGTCCCAAAAGTTGGGCTCTTTGGGTTTATCAAACACTGTCTTGCTGATGTCATTAACCCCAAGTCTATTCCACTGATCGTCCCTTCTGTCTCTTAGCCAGTACCATATTGTTTTGATGACTGCTGCTTTATAGTATAGTTTAATATCTGGTACTGCTAGGCTCCCTTCCTTCACATTTTTTTTTCATTATTTCCCTTGATATTCTTGATCTTTTGTTATTCCAAATGAAATTTGTTATAGTTTTTCCTAATTCAGTAAAGAAGTTTTTTGGTAATTTGATAGGTATAGCGCTAAATAGGTAAATTAATTTGGGTAGAATGGTCATTTTTATTATGTTAGCTTGTCTCTAAATTATTATGGTCCTAATCTATTCCACTGATCCACCACTCTATTTCTTAGCCAGTACCAGATTGTTTTTTTTTTTTTAACTCTTACCTTCCATCTCGGAATCAATACTGTGTACTGGTTCTAAGGCAGAAGAGTGGTAAGGGCTAGACAATGGGGGTCAAGTGACTTGCCCAGGGTCACACAGCTAGGAAGTGGCTGAGGCCAGATTTGAACCTAGGACCTAGTCTCTAGGCCTGACTCTCAATCCACTGAGCCACCTAGCTGCCCCTTACCAGATTGTTTTGATAAGTATCAATTTGTTTTTTAAAAATTTTTCCATCATTTAACAAGAATTTATTTTCTTTCACTTATCACTTCACTTCTTCAAAAAGAAAAGAAAAAGAAAACATTCCCAGTAAGAAGCATGCATAGTTGATCAAACAAATTCCTATTCTGTCCATATCTAGAAAGACATTTATCATTTTATATCTAAAAAAACAATAACAACTAACTTCTATCATTGCATTGCTACCAAGTATTGGTTCTAAGGCAGAAGACTGGAAAGGGCTATTCAATTGGGGCCAAATAACTTGCCCAAGATCACACAGCAAGTAATTGTCTGAGGCCACATTTGAATCCAGGACCTCCTGAACCCAGACCTCTTCAGGTCTGACTCTCTATCCACTGAGCCACCTATCTGTTCCTAAATATCATTCTATATTTTGAGTTCCAGACTAAATATTTAGTATTCTCTGTCTGGAGATGAGTAGCATTCTTGTTTTTATTACTGCAGAATGGAATTCATCATAAACAACTTGGGGAAACAGAGCGATAGTGTGAAACTTTGAGACAAAGACCTGAGTTTGAGTTTTGCCTCTGGCGACTTATTGGTTGTGTAACCTGGGGTAAGGAATCAATACCTGAAAATATTGATGAATTCCTGAACTGAATTACTCTCTCTGAATCTCTGTTTCATCATCTTTAAAATGGGGAGAATTGGACTTTCATTAACTTCTGGACAGGGTAAAATGAAATAGTGTAAAGGTATTTTGTGTAGACAATTGTGAGGCATTAATCTTCAAGGAGAACCTACTTTCCACCCACTTTTCTCCTTAATCTCTGCCATTATTTGGCTTCAGATTCATGCAATTAATTCAGGAACTTCTTGGATCTTATTGAGAGTAATGGCATCCTTTTGCTGCTAGTCTTCAAACACAATAACCTCCTCCTCCAGGATACCTATGCCCTCCTCCAGCTTCACTATGTTAATCCTAGTTCTTGGAATTCCTTGCCTATGAGGCTTCCCTTCTTGGCCTTCTTAGCTCCCTTTGCTTGTTTGTTATAATATAATTCTGATGCCTCACCATAAGGTAAAGGTCACCCTGAGCTGTCAAAGGCTTTGCTAGTAGAGTACAAACTCTAGTAGGTTCTGCCAAGTAGAGAGGCTATAAATTTGGACTCATGTTGGATCATATGTCAGTTATCTGAGGATCAGCTTGATTATATTCAAGAAGGCTACTCACAACATTTACTACACAAAGCATTCTCAAATGACAAATGGTGAAGGGATATGAACAGGATGAAGAGAGATGAAAACTATATTTAGTAATAGAGAAGCGCAAATTAAAACATCTCTGGCGTATTACCTCACATCTATGAGACTGGCTAATATACAAAAAAGGAAATCAGTAAATATTTGAAGGGATGTGGGGAAATTGGGGCATTAATACTCTGTTGGTGGATCTGTAAACTGATAGACCATTCTGGAGGGCAATTTGGAACCATGGCCAAAGGGTCATAAAACAATGCCTGTCTTTTGACCCCAGAAATATGACTGCTAAATCTGTATTCCAAAGAGATCAAAGGTAAAGGAAAAGGACATATCTGTACAAAAATATAGCAGTTCTTTTTGTGGTGGCAAAGAATTGGAAATTGAGGGGTTGCCCATCGATTGAAAATGGCTGAACAAATTGTGGTATATGATTGTAATAAGTACTATTGTGCCATAAGAAATAATAAGCAAGATAATCACCAGAAACAAAAACAAATCTGAAAAGAATTCTATAAAATGATGCAAAATGAAATGAGCAGAACCAAGACAATTTTGTACATGATTAACTGTAATAGGTTATGATGCAAGGATCCAAAGACAACTCCAAGGGACTCATGATGAAAAAGGTTATCTGCCATGATAGAAGGATGGAGTCTGGATGCAGATTGAATGAAGCATGCCGTTCTTCACTTTTTCTACTCCATGAATTTTTCTCTAGCCTAAGTGATATGTCTTCTTTCCCAATAGGAGGAACATGGAAATATAATAACACATCTACAACCTATATAATGCTACCTGTGATCTTGGGGAGGGAGGAGGGATGGGAGGAAAGGAGAGAAAATAGATTGCAAATGCAGAAAAAGATGATTAAAATTGTATCAATGTAATCTGGAAAAATATTTTGAAAAACCCCAATGTTTACCACAAGGAGATACATTTTTTGGCCACAGAAACTCATGACAGTCAAAGACATGAAGAGGTAGTAATCTATATTGGTGGAAGAAGGGCCCACACTGACTAAGTTATAGATCCTTGGAGTACTGAATTATTGAATTGCTATTATTGCTATTCTTTTGGGAAGGAAGGAGGTGTTTCCACCTGTCAGATTAGCTCTTTCTGTGAGATTCATACTGCAGAAAGGGATTCCAGCTGGGGGTTCAAGCTACAGTTCAGAATATGAATCTCACATTTCTTAGGTGGAAACTGAACGATCACTTATTGGTACAGTTGTGAAGGTACAGGTTGAACTAGTTGTCTTCTGAGACCCCAACACCAAAATTCTATGGATTTGTCTTTGGTCATGACTTAAAAACATGGTTTGAATGTTCCTGGAGTCATAAATTCTGATGAATTTTTATATTGCCTGCTGTTAATGGTCATTGTTTAGTTGTTGTTGCCTTCATCATAGTCATCATCACCATAATTGCTGGCATTTATATAAATAAAAGCTTTAAGATTTTCAGAGTTCTTTTCAAATGTTATCTATTTTGTTCCTTATAACAAATCTGTAAGGTAAGTGTTGTTATTATTATTATTATTTATAAAACCCTTACCTTCTACTTTAGAATCAATGATACATATTAGTTCCAAGGCAGAAGAGTGGTAAGGGCTAGGCAATGGGAGTTAAGTGACTTGCTCAGGGTCACACAGCTAGGAAGTATCTGAGGTCAGATTTGAATCCAGGACCTCCTGTCTCTAGACCTGGCTTTCAATCCACTGGGCCACCCAGCTGAGTTAGGTGTTATTCCCTTTTTATGGATGAGGACAATGAGGCTCAGAGCATTTAAGACTTGCCCACAGTCCCACAGCTATCAGGTATTAGAAGGTAGAATTTAAATCCATTTCCCTTTCAATAATCTTTCCAATATAGCATACTGCCTTTCATTAATTGATTCATTTTTTTCCTCATTGATGAAGCTTTCATTGCTTTATTCAAAGAACAGATGGCATCTGAAATTATGACTTGGGCAATAATACAGCTGCTCAAGGATTATATTTCAGTGTTTGTGTGGGTTATGTTCATAATACAGTTTGTAAAAGCTTAATATAAATTCTTGGAACTCAGATAATACCTCTGTGGCTATTAAAAGAAGCTAGAGCTTTGGAGTTTACAGTGAGGTTGCCTAGCAACAATAAATGAGACAAGTCTCCTGAACACAGAGCACATATTTTTTCTGTTGGACTGCTTGTCACAATAAAAACGTTTTCACTTGTAAAAAAAGCCCGCAAAGTTAAATATAAAGAAACATTATCTCATAATGAGGTAATCCAGCATCATTCGCTTATTTCCTGTCTTTTAGGAAAATTGATAATAATCAGAACTCTGTACTGCAAGACAATTACATTTGTGGAACAATTGAGAACGTCTCATCCTGTTGTTAATGTTTCTTCTATGGTCGTAAAAGAACTTGGCTGAAGCTGGGTGGTATTTTTGACATATAAAAACCGGCAGAAGTGTTCCTACGAGCAAAGGAATGAGAAGAGATTAGGGAAATTGGAAGTAGAATTATTCATAGTGTAGGTAATTTCAAGTGTGGAAACTTCTTCCATTGATTTACTGATTTTGCACTCTCTCTGTCTCTCTTCCTATTCCTACCCCGTACTTGAAATGTGCTCTCTCCACACCACCATGGCATGGAATTCTTACTTTCTTTCTGAATTCAGCTCAAATTCCACTTCTTACATGAGTTTGGAAAAAAAAAATTATTTCATCCTAAGGAGGGCTGACTTCAAAGGAACACTGGTCAGAATTTTATCTATCTCTTTAGCCCATTGACCTATTTCCAGAGTAGTTCTGAGGAAATCTCTTAAGTAAAGTTTAAGTATGGCTCGTGTCTAAGGTATTCCTCCAAAATGTGTAATAATATCTCTACTAGAAAAAGTATTCAATGTACACTTAAATTTTTCTTTTATTTTTTCAATTAGCAAAAATCTACATTTTTCTCCCCACCATACATCCTCCATCTAGAGAAAGGACACATGTATTATCTCTGAATATTGGATCATATTTTTGGGTATTTTTGTTTAGTCAATTATCATTGTTTATTCATGTTAATCATTTATGTTTTTTTTTAATCCTATGTTTGAACTTCAGAATTTCTACATAGCTCTTGTATTTTTATCAGGAATGCTTGGAAGTCCCTCTTTTCATCAAAGATTTATTTTTACCCCTGCAGCATTATACTCAGTTTTGCAAAGAAAGTTTTTTTGGATGTAAGCCTATATCTTGTTGCCTTCTGGGATATTATAGTCTAAATTTTCTGATCCTTTATAGTGGTAGCTGCTAAATTGTATTTTTTCCTTCCTGGGTATGATTCCTTGGTATCTGATTTCTTTCTGCCTGATTAAAACATTTTTTCTTTCATATGTGAGCTCTGGATTTTGGCTGTGAAACTCCTGGGAATTTTCATTTTTGGGTTTCTTTCAGGTGGTGATCAATTATTATTTCTTTTTCTACTTCATGTACATATTATAAGTTGTATGTGTTTTTATATACATATATTTATAATATAAAGCTAAACCTTCTACATCACAGGGGGGAGGGGCACAGTGCCCTTAAGATCTGGAAAATCCAACTAAAATTTTTGGGCCCCCTCTTAGTACCAGAGAAATCTGAATTTTTTCTTTTTCTTTTATGGGATATTTACAGTATCTTATAAAATTTAGATTAAATATTTGGTCATAGGTCAAATGTAGGTCAATGGCAACATTTCTAGCCTTTGTGCGTTGTCTGCTGGCTTTCCCATTCTTTTCATAAACTTTAACTATTTATTTTTTTAACTTTTAGAAAAGAAATTGTGTATATTTATTGTATCAAAAGATAAATGATGTTGACACTATACAAGACTATATATATATACATATATATATGTATTTTATGCATTTCTGAGTTTCCAAACTTTTTCTGTATCATTTGTTGGCCTTTGCTTGCCTTCTGTGACTTCTGTAAAATTCCTCCCAAGTTTCCATTTAATTTCTTATGCCAACCTGTGCATATATGAAAACCATGATGGGGGAATTTGAGATGTGGAAGGGATATCTGTTCATATATATCTCTCTCTGTCTGTGTGAGTGTGTGTGTGTGGCTGTTTATCCATACATGTATGTATATATACACACACAGATAAATGAATAAACAAACAAATATATATCCAAAAAATATAAGGGAGAGATGGAGGGCATTAATAATATTTCAGGGAATGAAGAAAGACTTCTTATAGAAGGTGGTTCTTGGACTGCACCTTGAAGAAAGTGAAAGATTCTATAATGTGGAGATGAAGAGAGAATGTATTATAGTCATGGCAGAATCCTAAGGGCTAGGCACTTGGGGTTAAGTGACTTTTTCCAGAGTCACACAGCTAGGAAGTATCTGAGGTCATATTTGAACCCAAGACCTCCCAACTCCAGGCCTGACTTTCTAGCCACTGAACCACTTAGCTGCCTCCTGCCTCAACATATTTTTCAGGACATCTTCTATGCCTGGAACATATTTTCTCCACACTTCCATCTTTTCAAATACTCCTCTTCCTTCAGGGGCCAATTCAAATGCTACTACCACCATGAAGCTTTCTTCGATGTCACCCACTGGAAGTAATTATCTCTCTTTTGCTCAAAAACTTCAATCTTTTCTAAAGCCCCATCCTCCTTCAGTGCATAGTAACACTCCTTTCTTTGGATTAATGCACACCAGTCTTAGATAAGAGTCTTCAATCATTAGAAAGTGGTCACATTCTCTTAGCACTAGAATTAGAGTAGGGAACAATCCTTATAATTCTCTTTTAGCCACAGAATGTGTTTATCAAACTTCATATCTTTGGACTTAAACTAGCATCCTTGTTAAGACCTATCTTCCTCACCTAATCTCCCCCTCTCTTGTACCACCAGTTTATTATTACTTTTTATTATTTTTAGTGTATTTTTTAATCATGGCTACATGATTCATGTTCTTTCCCTTCCCCCCAAACTTTCCCTCTACCCTCCCCATAGCCGACGTACAATTCCTCTGGGTTTTACATATATCATTGATCAAGACCTATTTCCATATTATCGATAGTTGCATTGGGGTGATTGTTTAGAGTCTGCATCCCAAATCATATCCCCATGGACCCATGTGTTCTATCAGTTGTTTTTCTTCTGTGTTTCTACTCCCACAGTTATTTCTCTGGATGTGGATAGCATTCTTTCTCATAAGTCTCTCAGAATTGTCCTGGATCATTGCATTGCTGCTAGTAGAGAAGTCCATTATGTTCGATTGTACCACAGTGTATCAGTCTCTGTGTATAATGTTCTCCTGTCTTGTGCCACCAGTTAAATCCCTTCATCACTGTCATTGGCATAAGGAACAGCACAAGTCAAGATCTGTGGGCAATAAAGCACTAAGTATATATGGGCAATGGACAGAGAGTAGTCTAGGCTGGTTGGAACTAACAATATGTGGAGAGGAGCATAAATGAAGCTGAAAAAGTAAGTTAGCAGCAGATGGTGAAAAGCCATCATTTCCAGGATCAGTGCTTAACAAATGCTTTTTTTCATTCATGCATTTATTCATTCATTCATTCATTCAAAGGAGACTAAACTTAGAAGGCAGTGGGAAATCAATGAATGCACTTAAAGGAAATCTATGCATTTGATTCAATTCTACTTAAATAATTATTTCCACTATGCACATAACACTGTCTTAAGTGAAAATTTACATGGTCACAGTCCCCAAGGAATTTATAGCCTAAAAGCAGGAATAAGTCATTCACAAGTAAATACAATACCATCTAGAAAGGGATAGGAGCTAACTGTGGCTCTATATGAGTTTCTCTAAGGAGATCAGAGGAGAGAAAGGCCACTTACAATTGGGGAAGTCAGGAATGGCCTCAGTGAAGTGATGGCATGCTTGTTGACTCTGGAAGGAAGAGAAGGAATGTGTTTCAGGCATAGGGATATCTTGCATAAACACATAGAGGCAGGATTGTGAAGGATATTTGAGAAAGAGCAACTAGTACAGTTTGTCTGAAACAAGAAGTGTATAAGGGGTGTAGTGTAAAATAAGGTCAAGAAAATAGGTCAGTATCAGAGTGTGAATTATTTTATTCAATAGAAAATGGGAAGTAACCAAAGATTTTTGAGAATGGGAGTGACAGAACTATCCATTAAGAATATCAATTCATTAAGAATATCATTCAAAAATGTATTGGAAGGAGAGAGACATGTTAGGAGGCTATTGAATCAGTGTAAATGATAGGCTCCTAACCTAGAATGGGAACTGAGTTGGGGGGGCACAGGGAAAGATGCAGGAGACAAAGTAGAGATAAAATTGACAGTATTGGGCATGTGCTTGAATGTGAGGAAGATGAAGGGACTGAGAGAAAGAGTAGAATTAAAGATGGACTCCCAGTTTTTAGCCTGGGTTCTTGGGAGTTTATTAATGCATCATTCATATTGGGAGAAGCCAATTCTATTGGGAAGATAACTTAATATTGATCATATTGGGACCTAAGGGGAGAGAAGGGAACTGGACATTTAGTCTGAGGAACATTTGCAGGCGGTGATAACGGAAACTAAAGGGATGAGTAATTAATTGTTTAAGTTGGGAGCATAGTGAGAAAAAAGGGTTAAGGACTAAGCATTGGAGTATAGTTAGGAAGTTAAAGTAAGAAGAAGAACTAGCAAGAGATTGAGAAGGATGAGTCTTAGCAATGAAAGAACCAAGAGAGAGCAGGGTCCTGTGAATCATAGGAGTAAAGAATGTTAAGAAGGGAGATAACCAAAAGTATCAAATGCTATAGAAAGGTCAAAAGTGATGAAGTCTGAGAAAAAGATCATTGAAATGAATAATTAAGAGCTCAGTGATGATCTTGGATTAGAGACATTTTAATAGACTACAGAAAGAACTGGAAAGAGTCATGGGAATAAGTGAATATTGACAAAGCAGAAGTACTGATTCCTGCTTTTTTTAACTCTTAACTTCTGTCTTAGTATCAATTCTAAGACAAAAAAACAGCAAAGGCTAGGCAATCTGGGTTAAATGACTTGACCAAGTCACACAGGTAGGAAATGTCAGAGTCCAGTTTTGAACCCAGGCCCTCTTGATTCTAGGCACTCTATTCATCATGCTATCTCACCTCCCCATATAGATTCCTTTTTCTAAAAGCTTAAAAACAAAAAGGAGAAACATAATATAATAGTTTAAGGGTTTCCTGAGTTAAGGAAAGTGTTTTTGTTTATTAATTTTTTTTAATGTTAGAGAAGACCTAAATATGTTTGTAAGCACAAGGGAAAATTAGTAAAGAGGAAGAAACTAAAAATGAGGAGAAAAGGCATGTCCAAGAAAGTAAGATCTTGAAGAAGGCAAGAGGGAATGAGAAGAAAGATACAATTGAAGGGGGTTCACTTTCACAATGAGGAGGAGAGCCACTTCCTCTTCTGAGACTAGAGGGAAGGAAAAAAGGTTAGGTGAGGACAAAGGTTGGGAGGAAGTAACAGATGAAGGAGATCAAGACCTATTACTTCAACATTCTTGCTTTGACACAAGACAAATTATCTCCTGAGATAGGGGCAGACAGGGCATAGAGTTGAGGAATTTGAGAAATAAGGGAGTATGATAGAGAGTCAATCAGACATGAATAAAAATGACTGGTGCAGTCCTGAGGATCCAGTAAAGGATATGTAATATGAATTGGCAGCCGCTGAAGGCAGCAGAATTTAGTGACTTGCAGGTGGGAGCAGAGAAAGATCATTCATGGCTAGAGACTAATGTGGCAAGCTCAGTAGAAGGACAAAGGGAACAACACTCTTAAAAACAAGAAAGTTTTTTTATCAAAATGATTGACTATAAAGAAGGTCAAGAATAAAGACTGAGGGGGAAGCTGGGTAGCTCAGTGGATTGAGAGCCAGGCCTAGAGATGGGAGGTCCTAGGTTCAAATCTGGCCTCAGACACTTCCCAGCTGTGTGACCCTGGGCAAGTCACTTAACCTCCATTGCCTACCAAAAAAAAAAAAAAAAAAAAAAAAAAGGAGTAAAGACAGAGAAGTGAAGGTAGAACTGAGATGAAGACTAGAAGAAGATTCAGGGACTAGATCCAGGTTATCAGAGCAGGTTCAGCAGAGTTAGTCAGAGGAGAAGCAAGACAAGAGATTGTGTCTAGGGCCGGATTGAGGATAATCATAAGGGATTGGAATGGAAAGGAAGACTATAATCTATGTGCTCAAGTCTTAGGAAGGGGAGTTTGTATGCTATCAAAAGCTAAGATGATGAATAATAACAACGAATAAATAAAATTTATATACCACTGTAATGTGTGTAATGCACTTTACATCTATAATGTCATTTGATCCTCACAATAACCCTGTGAATTACATGCTATTATTATCTTCATTTTACAAATGAGGTAAAAAAATCAAAGAGATTAAGTGACTTACTCAGAGTCACACAACTAGAAAGTGTCTGAGGTAGGATTTGAAGAAGGATTCTTCACTTGAGGTCCACAGACTCTTTTTTCCTTTGATTTGAAAAATTTCATTTAATTAATTAATTTAGAATATTTTTCCATGGTTACATGATTCATGTTCTTTCCCTCTCCTCTTCCCACCTCCTTCCATAGCCAACAAGCAATTCCACTGGATTTTACATGTGTCACTGATCAAGACCTATTTCCATATTATTAATATTTGCATTAGGGTGATCATTTTGAATCTACATACCTAATCATATCCCCATCGACCCATGTGATCAAACAAATTGTTTTTCTTCTGTGTTTCTGTTTGCATAGTTCTTTCTCTGGATGTGGATAGCGTTCTTTCTCATAAGTCCCTCAGCCTTGCTCTGGATCCTTGCATTGCTGCTAGTAGAGAAGTCCATTATATTGGATTGTGCCACAGTGTATCAGTCTCTGTGTACAATGTTCTCTTGGTTCTGCTCCTTTCGCTCTGCATCAATTCCTGGAGGTTATTCCAGTTCACATGGAATTCCTCCAGTTTATTATTCCTTTGAACACAATAGTATTCCATTACCAGCATATACTACAATTTGTTCAGCCATTTCCCAATTGAAGGGCATCCCTTCATTTTCCAATTTTTTACCACCACAAAGAGTGAGGCTATAAATATTTTTGTACAAGTCTTTTTCCTTATTTTCTCTTTGGGGTATAAACCCAGCAGAGTCCACAGACTCTTAAATAGAGTAGATAGATAGATTTCATGGACTTGGATGGGAGGAAAATCACATCTTTCTTTTCACTGATATCTAACTGAAATTTCACATTTCTTTCCATTGTGCATGCAGACAGCAGATCTTTTTCTGAGAACAGGTCAATAGACTTTGGCAGACTTCCAATGACAAAATAAAGTTAAGAAGCTCTCACCTAGTAGTTGGGTACCATTATAATTGCATTCTAAATATTATAAAATTCCTGAGAGGATCAAATTAACTGATATACATAAAATAAATTTTTAGTTTTGAAAGTAGTCTTGAAACTACAATATATGTAGAGCAGTCAGTTATTAATACTTAACATTTTTTATTTTGCTCTGCTATATACATATGACTGAGTGGAATACCAGGTATGGAGGGCAGGGCAGAGGTGAGGGAAAGAGTAGCAACTGGATCAATGAGGAAGCAGAGTTAAGGCTGGTATGGATTCAATATTCTCTAAATCCCTGTGCTAGCATTATATTCATATCAAAAGGTAGTGCCGTGGGGAAAAGGGAAATAGGGAGGAAAGCACACAGCAAACAGATGGTGCCTCAGTTATTTGCAGTGTCACGTGCTAACCCCACCCAAGCATTCCCATTCCAGATGTATAATGATAGCAATAATACCGAGGGTTTTTATAGTGCCTTTCCCTCAGAGGGGACTCAGCATATTTTCAAATATATTTTCTCATCTATCTTAGAAGACATTATTAATATTATTAATAAAATAGTTTTACAGAGATATTAGCTGTTTGCAGAGAGATAATAGCAACTTCTCTATCTAGTATAGAGAGGGAAGTTGTGATTCTTCATGCTTTATGGGATTGAAATAAAATGAATCATAGAGATTCATTTTATGCTCATAGGAGCATACCTTCGGGCACATCGGCAGTGAAGGGACTTCTGGTCATGAGAAAATTTAGTAAAACACAACTTTAAATAAATTTATTCAATGCTAAAATATAACTAAGGTAGTCAATTTCAACAAAATATATAAATACAAGAAGTTGTTTTTTTTTAAGTGCTTTTTTCAAACTTTGGAATAATTTAGCCCAGTAAAATCTATTGGAGTTAAACGAAGTTCTTAAAGAAATTAGGATACTTCTTTGCAATGCTGTCATTTCCTGATAATCTCCCCTTCAAGCAAAACTCCCTTCTATCAGAAAAGTATAAAACAAAACAAAGCAAAACAAATGAACATACTGGCCGCTTCTGAAAAGTATATGTTTCATTTGGTACCATCTTGCTGAAGTTATCACTGGTCACTCCACTGGTTGAAGTTCTCAAGTCTTTCCAGTACTGTTTTCCTTTTTATGATTTTGATCCTCATGTAAATTATTCTCCTGGTTCTGTTCACTTGTCTCTATGGGTCTTAGTATATTTCTTTGAATTCTTTGAATTTATCATTCTTATAGCATATTGGAATACGATAGTATTCCAATACATTCTAACTCCACAGTTTGTTCAGCCATTCCCTAATCAAAAAGCATCAATTTCCTTTGAAATTTTTAAATATTCTTATTGTCATGCAAAATACACTTCCATGTTAGTTATTGTTGTAAGAGCAAATTCATACATAATCAAAACCCTAAAATAACATCATAAATACACTGATACACCAATAGTTCTTTCTCTGGAGGTGGATAGTATTCCCCGACATAAGTACTTTAGGATTGTCCCATATCATTGCATTGCTGAGAGTAGTCAAATTTTCATAGATAATCATCATCCAATATTGCTATTATGGTATACAATGTTCTCCCAGGTCTGCTTATTTCACTCAGTTTCTGCAGATCTTTCCAGCTTTTTCTGAAGTTATCTTGCTTATCATTTCTTATAGCACAGTAGTATTCCATCATCAACATGTACCACAATTTGTTTAGCCATTTCCCAATTGATGAATATCCTCTCAATTTCCAGTTCTTTGCTACTACAAAAAGAGCTGCTATAAATATTTTTGTACAAATAGGTCCTTTCCTCGTTTTTAATTATCTCTTTGGGATATAGACCCAGTAGTGATATCATTGGATCAAAGGTTTTATAGCCCTTTGGGTGTAGTTCCAAATTGCCCTCCAGAATGGTTGGATTAATGCATTAGTGTCCCAACTCCACCAACAATGCATCAGTGTCCCAATTTTGCCACATCCCCTCCAACATTTACTACTTTCCTTTACTTGCCATATTGGTCAATCTGATAGGTGTGAGGTGGTACCTCAGAGTTGTTTTAATTTACATTTCTCTAATCAAAAGTGATTTAGAATATTTTTCATATGATTATTGATGATTGTTATTTCTTCATCTGAAAATTTCTTGTTCATATCCTTCTACTATTTGTCAATTGGGGAATGGCTTGTATTCTTATAAATTTGACTTAGTTCTCTATAATTTTGAGACAATTTCCCTTTTTTATGAAATAATATTTTTATTGATATCTGTTTTTATGTAACCTTCTTTTCTAAATATAACCCAACCTTTCTTCTATCAGTGAACACATATTTTTAAAGGAATAAAGGGTAAAAAAAATTTGGCAAAACCAACAAATACATAGTAGCCCAAAGGGATAATATACCTTAATATATCTTCTATATTTTTTTTATCTTTTTTTTTAAACCCTTGTACTTTCGGTGTATTGTCTCATAGATGGAAGAGTGGTAAGGGTGGTCAATGGGGGTCAAGTGACCTGCCCAGGGTCACACAGCTGGGAAGTGGCTGAGACCGGGTTTGAACCTAGGACCTCCTGTCTCTAGGCCTGACTCTCACTCCACTGAGCTACCCAGCTGCCCCTATCTTCTATATTTTAAGGAGATATATAATTAACTCTAGGAACTCTAGTGAGGAAGCACCTAAAAGAGTCAGTGGAGAAAGAAAAGAAATAATTCTGTCTTTGGATTGTACTGCAGACTGCTTGGGCAGAAAGAGGAAATACATGAGGAATTTGGGAAACATCACAAACAGTAATATATTAGAGTAGTGATGGGTAACTTCAAATTATTCAGATATTTTCTAGTCTTCTTTTTCTGCCAAGAGTAGGAAACCTAATAATTTCTTGCTTGCCTTGGAAACCAACAAGGAAAAAGTCTATTCTGAACCTGATTTTCAACAGCTAAGAATAACTGGTTGCTGGGTTTGAAATAATAGGAATCTTTGGGGGAATTGACTACTTCCTCCTATCGTTCATAATAGAGAAGAAGAGGAAATGCAGGAACAGTTAGACATATATCTTATATTTGAGAAAAAAGGTTTTTTAAGAGTCCAGAGGGAAGAAAGGTAGAATCTTATGGAATATATAGATAGAATCCTAAAACTCTATTGGGAAAATCAGCCCAGGAGAGATGCAAGATGCTCAGGAATTAAATTCTCAACACAGAAAGGGAAGCAATTCCATTGAACAGGGGAAAATGGGATGTGTCTAAAGAGAATATTATGGATACACAGGCAATTTACCAACTAAATTACATTTTTTGTAATCACTTATTTTTATCATATATACATATATAACATAATATGTAACAATAATGTGATAGTATGATTTGTTATAAAAATGTAATAAATTATAATAAATATACTTGTCCAAGAGAAACAAATTCTCACATTAGCTATGTTCAAAAATGTGTCTCATTCTTTTTTTTCCCTCTTCCTTTCCACCCCTATCAAAGAAGGCAGGTAATATTATACAGAGTACAAATATATTTTCATATAACGCAGATTTTCCTGTTCATCATGTTATGAAACAGGACACATATTGCTTACAGAAGAGAAAAATTAATGGAGGAAAAAAATGAAGATTGGTGTGTTTCAATCTGCATTCAGCCTTTTTTCCTTCTATGAAAATGGATATCCTTTTTTGTCATGAGTCCCTTGGAGTTGTCTTGGATCCTTGAGTTGTTGATAATAGTTGTCATTCACAGTTGATCATTATGCATTATTATTGTTATTGTGTACAGTGTTCTCCAGGTTCTGCTCACTTCATTTTGCATTAATTCATATGTCTTTCCAGAAGTTTTTGTGATCATCTTGTTTGTAATTTATTCAGCCATTCTCCAATTAATGATCATCCATTCATTTTCCATTTGTTTGCCGCTAGAAAAGAGCTGCTATAAATATTTTAGAACATATAGTTTCTTTTCTTTTTTCCTTGCTTACCTTAGGAAATAAACTTAATAGTGGTGTTATTGAGTCAAAAGGTATACACAGTTTTATAACCCTTTACATTTTTAAAAGGAATGTTCAGAAGATGGAAGCAAAGTCAGGTAACAGAGAATGAAATGACTATGGCATAGCCCATGGTAAAAATAGTACTGGTAAGAGCTAAGGGGGAAATTATTTTTAAAAGCTAAACTGAGAGAAAAAAGAAAGGATAGTGCCTTTGTTTGGCATAGCTACTAAAAACTGTTAGAATTTTCAGTGTGAGTATTTACACCTTAGAAATTGGCAATTACTTGAAATCGGGGCTTGATTTATTATTTTGTTGATTGTCTAGACCAGTGATGGACAAACTATAGCCCGCAGGCCAGATGCGGCCCCCTGAAATGTTCTATCCAGCCACGGGACATTATTCCTAATCTGACAAATACAATGAGTAGGGTACAATACAATGAAACTTCAAAAGAGTTTCCTTAGAAACAGACTGACAGATGAGCATTTCCTTTCCTTTGGCTCCCTCTTTAAAAAGTTTGCCCATCACTGCTCTAGACTTAAGAAAGTGATAGTGAAAATATTGGTGATGCAGATTAAACTAAAAAAGTATGTTTTGCGGGGAGAAGCTAGATGACTCAGTGTATAGAGATCCAGACCTAGAGATGTGAGGCCCTGGGTTCAAATCTGGCCTCAGGCATTTCCTAGCTGTGTGATCTTGGACAAACCCTTCAACTCCAATTGCTCAACCCTTAGAGCTCTTCTGCTTTGGAATCAATACATAGTATTGATTTTAAAATGGAAGGTAAGGGTTAAAAAAAGTATATTGTGAGTATATCCCCCACTCATTCCCATTTGCCCAAGCTAGTTGTTAAACATTTAACATCATACTCCTGCATAGATGGGATGATAGTAACTGACAACAGAGAGAAAGCAGAGCTTTTTTCATTTTGCTTGTGTAACTTCCATCAGAGAGAATGACCTTTGCATTGGAAATAATCAGAACAAAAAAATGACTTGAGTATTAAATGCTTGATTGGAGAGATTATGGAAAATAGCAGAACTACCACAATTTTGGAAAAGGGTAAAATATTATCCCTATTTTCAAAAAGAGGAAGAAAGAAGAATATGAAAACTATGGGCCAGTGATTCAGTGGCTCTCATTCTTTGGAAAGTTCTACAATAAATCATTAAAGAAATGGTTGATGAATATCTAGAAAGGGCAGCAGATTACAAAAAGTCATTGGGTCTTCATCAAGAAAATATCATTTCAGAATAACCTCATTTCCTCTTTTGGCAGGATCGGTCAATTAGTAGAGTAGAGGAATATTATGGACATAGTTAACTTGGATTTTTGAAAACTTGTAATAAATTATTTTACAATATTATTTTGGAGAAGATGGAGAAATGTGAAGTAAATGAAAAAACAATTGGATGCATTCAGAAGTGCTTGGAAGTTTGTACTAAAAAAATAGCTGTTGAAAAGCTGACAAGATCAGTCATTCAGTCATAAGCATTTATTAAATCCTTGAGAAGGTTGAGGTACTGTGCTAAGTGATGAAAAAAGAAAGGTGAAAAACAGTTACTGCCTTCAAAGAGGATATTGTAATGGGGAAGGACTGTGTTTATAACTAGGTACATACAACATAGGTAGGGAATAATTTGAGAGATGAAGATACTGGCAACAGGATGGGGGAAAATAATTTGAGAGGAGATACTAACAGCTGGACTCTGAAGATAGGATAGTGGTCTTCAAGTACTCAAAAGGCTGATACATCTAGAAGGAATTAAACTTATTTGGTTTGCCCTTAGAGAACAGAACCATAAGTACTTTGTAGAAAGGTTGCAAAGGGGCATGTTTAGACTTGAATTCAGGGGGAAAAACCCTTTCCCAATAATGAGAACTATTCAAAAAGAGAATGAATTTCCTTAAAAAAGGTGGTGGGTGGATTTCCTCATCTTGGTTATCTTTAAGCAGAGGATGGATGGTCTACTTCTGACTGTTAGAATGGAGAATTCCTTTCTTCTCTGGGTTGAACTAGAAGGTTGCTGAGATAGTTTTAAATGCTCAGAGTCTGTGATTCATGTCTCATAGTATAGATGGACAAAATCCCATACCCATAGTTCTTTATTTCTGCAAAGAAGGAAGCAAGAGAGTACTTATTCTCTTCCATTTCTTTCCTATTAAAAAATGGCTATTCTACCCTTACCACTCTTCCACCTAAGAGCCAATATACAGAAGTTAAGGTTTTGTTTTTTTTTTTAAAACGGCTACTATACATTAAGTGAGAGTCCTCTAATAGCAGTGATTCATTTGGTCATCCAAAAATCATTTATTAAATGCCTTCTAAGTACAAATCAAGTGAGATACTATTTGTTGAAAGTGCTTACTACATACAGTTCCTGGCACATAGAAGACCCAGTATAAATGTTTATCCCTTTCTCCTCCCTTTAACCTACAGGAAATATGCCAAAAAAAAAAGACAAAACTGTACCTTCTCCCAAGAAGGTTATTTGGGGGGGGGGGTGGGGAACATTATTTGGCATGCTGTGAACTGCTTCTCTCCCTGGAGTTAGGGAGTATGTGTGAGTTTGTCATATACAAAATCTACATAAGATAATAGGGCCAGAGGGGACACAAGCAATTCGAGGGATCAGTGCTGGCTGTGAATAGAAGGAAGCCCTTGAATTGAGTTTGAAAACAACCAGATGTACACTGCAATACACAATTTATAAATGCAGTTCGGCAAGCTATATAGCTACACATACCTGTACCTTAAGCATTCTCAGAGCTGGAAAAGGCACAGTGCATTCATTTATAAACAAAAGAAAATATGTCAAGTGATATTTGACAGCTTTGAAGCAACAGACCTAAAAGGGGCATGTAAGACTGTATGTATAATGTTAATGTTATGACACAGTAGTAGACTTTCCATCCCTTAAAATGTGATATATAATTCAAAAGGACTTTACCAAATATTAATTGCCTGCTGTATGCAGATCCCTATGGGGGGTGCTGGGGGGAAGACCTCCAGTTTAGGTAAGACACAGTTCTTGCCCTCATAGAATTAACAGTCTAATTGGGGGATATGGCACATATTCAAATAATTTAACTCCATGATAATATAGAGAAGTCAGTTAATAAGCATTTATTAAGCACTTACTATGTAACAGGGGAAGGGTTAAAAACCAAAACAGAGCATACAAGTATGGTGCTCTCCAAGAATGGGCTTCCAATAGTTAATTGTAACAGAAACACTGAAGAGACCAAAGGACAATATATTTATATCCATTGATTTTTCTCTGTTATAATTCATAATGCAAATGTCTTTCTTACATAGTGTTCAAAGGTCATTTTCTTTTTCTAAATTTAGTATATGAATCTAAGTATCAACCTTCTACTTGATTGATTCCTAGACATATGAAGGAAAAAAAGAAATGAGAACGCACATTATCAAGGAGGGAAGGAGACAAGCATTTATTAAATACCTAATATATGCCAGACACTGAGCTAAGCATTTTACAGCTATCTCATTTGACCTTCACAACAACCCTGTGATGTAGAAGTTATTATTATCTCCTTTTTACAACTGAGGAAACAGAGACAGATTTAGTCCATTTGGTCAAGTCACCTAGCTGAATTTGAACTCCTCTCTATGATATTGGAAATTTGGGAGTCTTTGAACTAATTTTGAGGTCCCTGATCTAAACTTCCTGTGGACATTTAGGGCTCTTTTAAACTACATTTCCCAAGAGCCAACTGGCTTCTTCTCTTGCATAATCACATGGACAGGAAGAGTAATCATGTAGAAAAAAGTATAAAGACTGAGGACTGGATTGGTACTTCCTCTTTTGTGACTGTGGAGCAGGAGCCAGGATGGGAGGAGCAGGTAATGGCAGGTCCCTATAAACAGCCACGCGGCTTAATTTTCCTAAATGGCTATCAAAAAACCCTTTAAAACCCTAATATTTTTAAATATATCTTTTTATATTAATTTTATTTCTTACATCTCCCAGACTCCAGTCCTAATGCTTCATCCACTGTACTGCCCAGCTGCTTCAGTGTCGACTATCCATGACAAGACATCCATATTTAAGACATAGCACCAGATGGCACTTTCTTCTACTTTTTATGGTGGGTCTTTCAGACTAGGTGAGGCTACCCCAGATTCAAGGTAATCATTCAAAACCATAAATCATATAGCTGATGAATTCCATCAATATGCCTGCATTATTATTATATGTCAGTGATTGGACCCAATTACTTCAAAGCAAAGGCACTTAATAAAATAAAATAATAATAAAAGTAGCAAAAAAACTTTCCCATATAAACTTGAAATGCACACACAAATATATGCACCATTAGTGGGAAGAGAGGGTAGATGTAGGGAACAGAGAGATATACACGGAGGTTGTGTCATCAGGGAGTATATATGTAAAAGCTCTCACAATATGTTGGCAAGGTGACTGTGCCGAGGACATACATGTGGAGCAGCAGCATTTTCTAGGTATGCCATCATACTACTTTGATCATGCCTATTTGCTCTGCTGGATCTCTGCTGTTCATATGGTTTTCTGCTGGCTTCTTTCAGTCATGGCCATGCTATTTACGAGGCTGAGGAACTCTTTCCTTCCACCATTTAGTTTGAGTATTATCTTTTCCTCCTAAGAAGAGTAGACTCTGTGATGGCCTTTCATTTTAAAGCCCTAAGACTTTCTATGTCTCTTTTAGAAAAGCGATAGTCCCAGGCAGGATCATCAGCAAAAGTTCTCTCTGGGTGTGTATGGGGTGTGTATGGGGTAAACAAGCTCTCTTTCCCCTCTTCTTAGGGAGTAGCTTGGGTGGTTCATTCACGAGTCTTGGCTGGAAGGCTCCTCAACTTCAGAAGGAGGATCTTTGTCCCAGGAGCCAAGATCAGAAGAATACAAAGCAAGATCATTCCTAGCTGAACACCTAGTGCCCTGCCAAAGCTCAAATTTATTTTTTGAACTGAATTTCTTGGCCATTGAATTTGCATCCTTATAGGTGATCTCAGCTCACTCTAGCTTTAGGTAGAAATTCCACAAATCTTTTTAACTAACACTTCCTTTGGGTCCTGGGGGACTGGGATCTCCTAGATTCTCAATTATAATATTTCACAGAGATCAATGGGAGTAAAAGGAATGGGAAAGGTACTGAGAGAAAGCGAAGACCAAGGGCCAACATCTTTGACTCTCCCTATGGGCTTTCAGTTCAGTAGTTATTCAGTCATGTCTGACTCTTCATGATCCCATTTATGGTTTTCTTGGTAAAGATTCTGGAGTGGTTTGTCATTTCTTCTCCAGCTTATTTTACAAATTTGGAAATTGAAGCAAAGAGTGGCTTGTCAAAGGTCAGTTAGCAAGTGTCTGAGGCCAGATTAGAATTAAGGAAAATGAGTCTTCCTGGCTCCATGTCTGGCATTGTATTCATTGAACCACCTACTGCCTGTCCCTATGTGCTTAGCCATATTCACACACACACACACAAACTTTCTCTCTCTTTCACATACACACATTTGTGACAACAAAGGCTTTAGGCCTATCCTTACAGTTAAAAAAAAAACCTTTATTTTTCCTTATAATTCATTCCACTTATGTTTGCTGTCTGTTCTTTCCTTAAGTAGGCATCCTCAGGAGTTCTTTCCTGGTAATCAATGAAACCAAATCATCATTCTTTCTCCTCATCTAAAGTAAAAAAAAGTCATTCACACTGGGAGTCAAGTTATTTCCAAAAAAATACCGTGACTCTATTATCCTTTTCAAGGAAAACATCTAATTCTGAATCATGACCTATCATTTTGGTTTAATTTAATTTTTATTACTGTCAATTCAAGGATCTTTCTTTTAGCCTTTTTTTCCATTTAGGAGAAGCTAGATGATCTATAAGGTTTCTTCCAGTCCTATGTTTATGAAATGATGAGACTTTGAATTGTTGGCACTTTAACTTAAAGAAGTGACTCTCATATTTAAAAATTTGCTCAAAAGGGCAGCCTGATAGAGGTGTATTTGGAGAAGAGCAGGGCATTTTGGGTCTTCTTGATTCCTCCTAAATAGATTATTCTGTGTAAGGCCAGCCCTGGGTGCCAGTTATAGCTGCTGGAGCATTTGCTCTAATATGTGACATTAGACACTAGTGACTTTTACTAGGGGTGGTATGTGTGTGTGTGTGTGTGTGTGTGTGTGTGTGTGTGTGTGTGTAGGTGGGGAAGAGAGGGAGGGGAAGGGGCACAAGGGTTAGGGATGGAAGTTTGGGCATCAGGTATCTCATCCTGACACTAAGTACGTGTTTGGAGAGGTACAGAGTGGTGATGTCACTTCTATAGTTGGCTTCTCTGGGTTCTCATGGGAGAATCCAAACACATCTAAGAAAACATTAAGGTCTTCAAATCCTGTGCCCTGATGCTGTTCTTAAGTGCAGAGGAATACCTTTCATCACAGGATTGTGTTTTAGAAGAGTACTTTATAAAAATGAATCCTTCTAGATCAAATCCCATTTTCAATAGGCACTTGAGTCAAATAGAATAATGAGGCAAAAACTAGAATAAATCATATGAATCAGATAAGTTTCCAAATAGAGGGAGCTAAAATATTACTTTTTTATTTAACTGACAAACAGAAGTCAATTAAAAGTTTCCCCATCTTTTTTTCTAAAAAAGATATTAGGTCAAGGAAGACCTGAATAAGTATGTTTTGGGAATAACTGGGTGGCACAGTGGCTAAAATGCAGAATCTGGATTCCATAAGATCCAGCCTCAGATACTTACTAGCAATTTTTGGGCGAGTCACTTAACCTGTTTGCCTCAGTTATGTCATTTGTAGAAAGGAAATAACAAGAACACTTACCACTCATGATTGCTGTGAGGATCAAATGAAATGTTCATAAAGTGCTTTGAAACCTTAAAGCACTACATAGACATAATAATAAATATAACTATGCTTTCCAAAACTCAATTAAACCAGATCTCCATTAAAGTCCTCTTCGATGTCCCATCCTGGTGTCATTCTGAGTTCCAAAAGTCTATGCCAGTAAGGCGCAATCTTGTGCATTTTCCCAAGCTGGACAAGTTTTTAGTGGGAATGCATCAATGGACTATTGGTCTGTAGCTTGAGGATTAGCCTGGCTACCTTTGGTCAGGGCCATCTTGGACAAAGAATGTTTAAGCTCAAGGACACAGTCACTTACAAAGATCATTTACTCAAGCTATTGAGGGACCATGATTTGCAATTAGTAGAGGGAGTGCCCATGCTCACAAAATTACAGAGCCCGGAAGTTTTGAAGTATAGGATGTCACAAGCTTAAAACTACAGTAAGACTTTTGGGTTACCCTGTAAAAAACTACGACAAAATGAGAGCAAAAAATATTTCCTGAAACAAACAATTTCATTCCATTCAAATGCTCATGTGTAACTCCTTCTGTAAAGGAACCAACTACTTAATTCTTCTGTAGAGTGAGTCATCCTACCCTAATTTTTCTGTTTAATAGAGTAAGAAATTTGTTTACAAGATTTTCTTATAGTATCCTAACACTTTTTTTTTTAAACCCTCACCTTCCATCTTAGAATCAATACTGTGTATTGGTTCTAAGGCAGAAGAGTGGTAAGGGCTAGGCAATGGGGGTCAAGTGACTTGCCCAGGGTCACATAGCTAGGAAGTGTCTGAGGCCAGATTTGAATCCAGGATCTACCATCTCTGGACCTGGCTATCCTAACACTTTTGCTCTTATAACACAATGGTATAACCTGTTATTGTTCAGTCATTTTTGTGTGATATCTAACTCTTCAAGACCCATTAAGGGTTTTCTTGGCAAAAACACTGGAGTGATTTTCCATTTCCTTCTCCAGGTCATTTTACAGATGAGGAAACTGAGGCAAAGAGCATTAAATGACTTGTCCAGAGTCACACAGGTAGTGTCTGAGATATTTGAACTCACTTATCTTCCACTGTGCCATATAGCTGCCACTCAGGGAGCATCCTACATAATGAAAAATTTTAAATTTGTGAACTGGGAAAAAAGTGGAAGCCTCCAAATGATCAATACTTATGAAGACTCCCTTTGTTAAACATACATATTAGGAGCATAGATTTGAGCTGGAAAGGCTCATTGAGTTCAATCTCCTCATTTTACAGGTGAAGAAACAGACACCTAGAAAAGTCAGTGACTTGCCCAAGATCTCAAAGGCAGCCTAGGGTTTTAACTTTGATTCTTTGACTCCATAGACAATATTCATCCCACTCTTCCAGGGATCTGTAACCCTGGAAGGATATGTAGATAGATTTTAATAAGTGAGAAAACTGGGATGGTAAATTAAAAAAAATATTTTCACTAACCTCTAAATGAAATTGAGCATTTCCTTCAATTATGAATGTAGATAACCAACATTATTCTGAGAAGGGCTGGTATTGATTTCAGCATATTGCCAAAGGAGTTTGTGAAACAAAAAAGGTTGCAGTGGGGCAGGTAGGTAGCACAGTGGATAGAGTGCCAGGATTGGAGTCAAGGAGGACTTGAGTTTAAATCTGGCCTCAGACACTTCCTAACTGTGTGACAGAAAGTAAGGGTTTAAAAAAAAAAGACGTCTCAGATACTATGCTGCATTGGGAATGTTGCATCTCATTTACTCAGCTGGGACTCTTCTAACATTTTCCAAGACCTCTGTGGACTCTTTCTATTTTCTTCAGTGCTTTGAGATCCCATTAACATCGGGCACTTACTCTAACCTGCCTAAAGAGCCAGGTCTGGAAACTTTCTATTTCTCACACTTGGAAATGCCCCCTTCAGACGGCCTGAAAAGATACAGCATCAGCTGTGAGAAAGAGGAGGCCAGAGAATTTAACAGCCAAAGGTGTTTTCTTAGACACCTACTAGCTGACATTGGAGCCTCGATTTTGGCGGTGGCCAAGCCTTTCAGAGGGAATGGAGTTACGGGTTGTGTCAAACTCTATATTTAGGAAGAACAACTGTAAGCAATGACAGGAATTCTCTTTTAACACTTTACATCCAAACGGAGTTCTCCTCCAGCCCGGAGTGGCTCTCAGTGCCGGCTGGGACACAAAGCTTTTGAGTTATTTCAGCCACACCAAGAGAACCAGAAAGAGGCTCCCCGCTTACTGAAGACACCGGCTCCTTCCTAACCTCCTGGAAGCTTTGTGCTCGCTCACCTGACTGCTCGGATTTTTTTTTTCCTCTTAAGCACTAAATAAATAAATAAAGCAGGTAAGCTTAAGGAGTTGGCTGTGGAAACTGGGTTTTCTTCTGGGGGAATTCCTTCATAACTGACTTTGAAGTGGTTACACCTTTCACAGTCTCCTCTGCTTGTTGGCAGGGAGTAGAGGCAGCTATTGTATGCAAATTGATTGTACAGTACAAAGGTTGTTTTTTTTGTTTTATTTTTTAAGTTTGTTTGGCTCCAAAGAGATGCTGAGCTGAAAGCTATTCTCCGACCCAGTAAAACAAACATCGCTCCCCAAAAGTATTGGAATAAGATAAGAGTGTCCTGCAAACCTGCCGTTAATTTGAGACGTATTAAAGTTAGCAGGCTGCTGCAAACAGATTTCAGTCTCATTTCTAGGAGGCTAGGATGCTTAATCAGGAGTGTGGTGATTTGAGAAAAATGGACAGCAGTGTTGCTTTTATTTGACTACGATGCAAAGTAGCGGCCATGTGTTGTTACACATTTTCAAGTTCAGAAGGGTTTTGAATGTTTTGCCTCCTCTCCTGAATGCCAGGCTCTGTATAAGTGGCACAACCCCCGTCCAAATCTGCCACACACAAATCGGGGCTCTAAAGCCCCTGTTTGTGACCCGGTTGTTGGAAGAGTGCGCATCTATATGCAGTAGAGGTCAGGGAGTAGCATTTACTGCCTGTTCTTTTCCTTTTCTTTTCCTTTTTTTTCCTGTTGGCATTAAATTATGAAACATGGAGAGAGGACAAGAGTATCTTTTCTCTCTCCCTCTCTTCTTCCCTCAGTGTATTTAAGGCAAATTGGAGTCGGTCAGTCCAGACAGCTGCACATCTTTCTACACCCTTCTCGGGAATTATATTTAGCTGCCAGGAAGAAGCTAATTCCCTGAGGGTTTTAGATTTACCTCTATATTTGACCTTTTACTAAAAATCTCTCCAAAACATTGGCTCATTTCCTTCTAAGTCTTTCTAATATAATTAGCAAAGATTCACCTGAATGATATGATTTTACTAGGAAGTAAAAAAAAAGTTTGATTTAAAGATGGAACATTAAATACCTCCCACTTGAAACACAGGGCTCACACTATTTTCAGTTTATATGACTAAGAATAAAGTCCATAAAACAGTTAATGCTAAGGTGTGGAGTAGCCAACAGACAGACTTCATTTTTTTTTTCATCCTAAGTTGGGAAGGTATCCAGTTCCATAAGTTGTTTCTGAAAGTCAAAATCAATAGATACCTTTTTGGTTTTACAGTTTCCAGATTTTAGCAGTGTACTAAGAGTGAGGGGAATATATCAGATTATGCTTCAAAGAACAGGGACCCAACTTGACCTAGAGAACATCATAAGAGCTTGGGACATGGCATGAGTAAATCTGTCTGTGGTGTAGCTTTGGAAAATGGTTGGAAAAATGTGGTAGAAAGATGAAGCCGCATTCAGTACAGTAATGGAAGTGAACTGAGGGACAGGGAAGCAGCCAGGAAATATTGTCTATTTTTACTCATTGGTCTGCTTTTGCCCTGATTTCTCTGAAAGTAAATGAGGACAGCAGGAACAGCTGCCTAAGAGATTTACACAAATGTGTCATTCGTGTACCTTTCCTCTTAGGAGCTAGAGTTGGGATCTGACCAACTTCCTGTAGACATTCAGTACGTCTCAAGGTATGTGTCATAGAGAGATCTGTATTTTGATCTGAACTACGTATCAGGTGTGACCCTTCCCACAATAGGCATTTTAATGCTCAGAGCTACACAGAAAGAGAAGGTAAGACATTGGCAGAGATAGAAGATTTAGGAGATGCTAATACAGACCAAAACAAAGTGTTAGTTTGGACCATAAAATGAAAAAAAAATTGTAAAAAACAATTCCATGGTTTTTTAGAAGCTGGAAATTTTCACTTTTTAAAGGAGTTGTTATAGAGTCAAACGAAACCATACTGTTTGCTAAAATTGAAAGCAGGTTTAGGGATCATTTCATGCAATTAAATCTCTTCATTTTAGAGATGAGAAAATTGGGGAACAGGGAACTGCAGTAACTCATGCAAGGCAGAACTGTAACTTAAATGCAGGTGATCTGATGCCCAATTCAGGGGTCTTTCTTTTCTTGCATACTTACTCTCATCTAGACAATAAAGTTATTGTCTATGTATGTATCTATTGTCTACTCTTTCTCTCTGTCTTTCTGTCTCTGTTTCTCTCTCTCTCTCTCTTTGTCTCTTTCTGGCTCTGTTTTTCCCCCTCACTCTTCATATGGTGCAGGTCTGTGATTGCATCTCTGTGAAGAACTTCCTGGATGGAAATATCTGCTATCGATGCAGACAAATAAATGACTTGTCCATAACTGTACCTGTGTTATAGAGCAGCCAAATGACTTGTTTATGTCAATATAGCTAGCTTGCCAGAGTCAGAACTTGAGCTTAGTTCTTTTTTACTTCATACTCAGTTCTTGTAATCTGAAAATCAGTCTAGTAAAACGTGAATAGGACCATTACTAGTTTGGGCAGCTAAGTGGTGTAGTAGATAGAGCTCTGGGACTGGAGTTAGGAAAACTCATCTTCTGGAGTTCAAATCTGGCCTCAGACATTTACTAGCCAGGTGACCTTGGGTAAGTCGTTTAACCCTGTTTGACTCAGTTTTCTCATCTGTAAAATACTCTAGCATCTTTGCCAAATGGGGTCATGGAGAGTTGGACATGATTGAAAATGCATATCACCAACTTGGCCACTGGTGATCAAACTTTTGGACACAATCATTTATACAAAGTTTATCTATTACACCATGCTGCCTCATAACTTTTATTCAAGACATAAACTTTTACTATTAGTAATATGATAATAATAATAAAACTGGGGTTTATCTAGTGCTTTAAGGTTTACAAAGCCCTTTACAAATGTTATCTTTTTTGATCCTCACCACAATCTTGGAAGGTAGGTATTACTATTATTTCCATTTTACAGATTGAGGCAGACAGTAGTTAAATAACTTTCACAGAATCACATGGCTGTGAAATATCTGAGGTGGAACTTTAACTCCTGTTCTAGTTCTTTATTCATTGGGCCACTTAGTTGCCTTTAATATTTAGTTTCATGTTCTAATTTATTCTAAAATAATATATAATACTTTCAAATGTGTTTTTGGAGTATGGTCTTTTAAAAAATTGTTTAATTTCTAATTTCCACTAGAAAGACAGTACGCTATTCTGAATACATTTAATATCCATTAGGGGATTGTGGATCTGTATGACTTTAAATAGCTTTTGAATATAAAGTATTAAAACATCACAGCACTATACTTTTCTTTTGAGAATTCCATTGCGTGTCCTAGATTCAATAATCAGCATCATCAAAGATGTAGATTCCCCTTAGTTCCTAGTATACTCCTACCAACCTCCAAATTATTATATATATTTTGTATCTGTCTATCTATCTATCTATCTATCTATCTATCTATCTATCTATCTATCTATCTATCTATCTACCTACCTACCTATCTATCTATCATCTATCTATCTATCTATCTATCTATCTATCTATCTATCTATCTATCCATCCATCTCTCTGTCTGTTTCTAAATTTACTTCTCTGTGTATGTTTCCCTGATATAAAGTGAATTCCTTGGAAGCAGGGACAATTTTGTTTTGTATTTTCAGCACCTAACATGCTGCTTGGCCCATGGTAAGCACATTTAATGAGTACTTGATTTAAATTCAAATAGAAAATGCAAGAGTAGTGATAATCAGTCAAGCTATATACAATATAGCAAGCACATTCTCAAATCTTTTGGTTTACCATTATTTTTAAAATTAAGAGTGGGCCAACAGAAAAAAAGGCAAAAAGGCAATGTACTACTAAAGAAGGTTGTATCTATTCCACACTCATCCATTGGAAAAGGTTTTTTGTCTTCATAACATCAGACACCTGCAGTTTTTAGGGGAAAACGATTAACATTTCCTCTTTTGATTGTTTTGTTTCATGTAGACACATTACAATATAAACCTGTTTCACAAATCCTTTTATACTTTATCTTACTTCCCACAGTGTTCACAGGTGTCAATATCAATTCTGATAAAATTTTTCCATTACTAGCTACAGATAAGACCAAAGAATCACTTAGTGTTTGCATTTATAATTATTTTGAATGTTATTAAGATAGTGTGAGCTTTGACTGTTAGGCAGTGAGACACTCTAAAATTGGACCTACCTAGGGTTCCATCACTGAAATTTATGCCAAGGCACTGAAATTTTGACATGGAGAAAAATTTTAACACATGAACTTCCTCTGAGGCAGCATAGGAACTATGCATAGTTAGTAATCGTTTAGAACCTAGTTAGCAAAAATTACTACTTTAACGTGGAATCTACTAGATCACATTATTAATAATACCTGTCAGCCACCATTTTAACTACTTTTCTCTTCTACTCAATTGACTTTGTCTAACTCCTTTAAAATAGATTTTTGATATCTTTGGTTATTAGATTTTTCCCTTGTATTGCTCCCTCCCTAACCCCACTAGTCTTGTAACAAAGTTTTTTTTTTAAAGAAAAGGAAAATAGAAAAAATTCAATTAAAATGATCAATAAATTAAAAAAAGAAAATTCATCCACAAACTTTAGAGGCAATGTCCTGTACCTATGGACTCTCTACTGCTTTCTCCCCACTCCCATCTCTGTAAAGGACCAAGTAAGGTGTTTTCTAGCTCTTATTCTTTACACTGTTGCAACATTCATTTTTAATTGTTTTACAGTTCCTTCATTTGTTGCAGTCAATGTGTATATTGTTTTTCTGAATCTGCTTTGGATCAATTACTTCACTTTGGATCAATATATGTGTCCTTTCATGCTGTTCTGTATTCTTCATGTTTATTTATTATTTTTCTTTTGGCAGGGTAGTTTTCCATTACGTTTATGTGCCGCAATTTGTCAAGTCATTTACCTAATCAGTAGGAATCTTCTTTGTTTCCAATTCTTTTCTATAACAAAATATGCTATTGTAAACATTTTGGCATATATGAGACCTTTCTTTCTGTCAATGAGCTTGGGTATGGACTTTTTTTGTGCATAATTCCAAATTTCTTTCCAGAATGGTGGTACTAAATCATAACTCCCCCCAACAATGTATTAGTATATTGTCTTTCTACAATCCCTCCACCATTGACTAGTCTTATCTTTTATCATTTTTGGCAATCATCTTAATTACTCCTTGTACTATTTTTATTCCATGATCTTTGTCAAGGTTGATTTGAGGACCCTTACATAGAGTTCAAAATTATGAATTAGTTTTGACCAGAATGGTCTGTTTCAAAAAATTCTGCTTTTAAAAAGTTTAATTTTAGGGAATTCCAAATATTATTTTGGTATTGTGCAGAAAAAAATTAATGAATAGAATACTAACGTTTTAACTGCTTTTGTTGACAACACAAAGAAGAAACAATTACTATAGGCTAATAGATTCCAATTTACTATTTAGGTCAGAAGACAAGTTTTTCCTTCTATCCCTTAGATTGAGAAAAACAGAAAGGACAAACTTCTCATTGATACAATACAATAGGCAAAGATTTCTTGACCAGGAGGCCCTCAAACTCAGATTTCTTACATTTAGATAATTACTTGCATCTCTTTATTAACTTTTAAAAATTAATTTAAAATAATTTACTGATGACCTTTATTTGTTATGCCACAATCCCCCCAATAATCCTTCCCTTTTACATTCTTCCCTTGTAATAAAGAAAAATAGCTAAGCAGAAACAACTTAGATAGCAACCACATATTTTTATATGTGACATGAATTAACTCTTTTAGTCATTCCTTTTATCTCCACTGAGAGGAGTATGTTTCACTTTCTGTCCTCTGGACCCAAGACTAATCATTGCATGCAGTCCGAGTTCAGAGTCCTGTTAGTGTTGTTTTTATTTATAGCAGTTGTTATAAGGGTATTAATCTAGTAGGTAATAAACTGGTTGTAATAATGGTCTAGGCTAGAGGGAAATTAAGGCAGAGGTAAGGTTGTAATAGGGAATAAGGCAGGTAAAGGACTAAAGGTGAATAGTGGATAAGGTTTGTGGATCCCTAAGGCAGTAAAGTGGATAAGGAAGGTACAATGGTGAAGATGGTAAATTGAGGTGGTAGGAGAAGTAAGGGAATGACTGAATTTAGGGAATATAAATATGGAGGTATAAGGAGTTGCAAGAGAGAGGATGAAGTATTTTAGGCAGGCAGCTGCAGCCTGGGAGACACAGACTGGGACACAGGTTTAAGACAGAGACACTACAGGGAAACAGACTGAGCCATTCGAGTAGGAAGGGAACTTCTACAGACAAAGGTTAGGGCCAGACAAGAATGGTTTGAAACTGACTAGAGGGCTTTCTAGTCAGTTTCTCAGGTTCACAAAGGAAGAGTCCAGAGGAAGTATTGAGATTACACTTCCTCCAAAATGGATGCCTCCAATTCCCTTCAGGACCCAGAGACAATATTATTCCTTTCTCCCCTTCTCCCTCTCTTATCAATCAACTAATGAACTAGCCAAAGGTTTGATTAAGTGATAAACAGGGTTTATTGAGTTTAGGGTTGATTGGAAGGGATACAAGGTAACTCTAATAGCCGCCTAGATAAAGCTTCAGGTGGGGAAGGGAGACAGGAATGTGAGACTGAGAAAGGACCTGCCTAACTCAGCCTGAGAGGTTTTGTAGCCTATAGGGTTAGGAAAGTTGGACACTATGATTTAAGAGATAATTTGTAACAAGGGTAAGCCCTATTTTATTATGGAGAAACTAAATCTACCAAGTTTGAAAGTTACCACCCAAATCCACCTTCCTTTCAAAAATTCATAGACATTCAGGAAGGGAAAATAATGTTTGGGAATAGGGGAGGTTAGGGAGATCCAAAGGACATAGTTAAGCTAACAAATTTTAAGAGAAAAGCTGCATAATATAGGCCAGGTTTTCAGTCCAAAGATAGAGTCTCCAGGGTCAACTGTCTAACCTCAGGATTCTAAACCCTTTTCAACTGTCAGAAACTCTGCACTAAGGCTTTGCAGGGTTAATATGCACCCTTTTGCACTACACAGTGTAGTCTTTGTATGTATATTGTCTTCCTGATTCTGCTTTCTTCTTTCTGTATCAGTTGATACAAATCTTCCTAAGTTTCTCTGAATTCCTCATACCAGCCATTTCCTAAAGTTCAATACTGCTTCATTACATGCAGATGTCAGAGTTTGTTCAGTCAGTTTCCAATATATTGGTATCTACTTTGTTTTCAGGTTTTTGCTGAATCAAAAAGTGTTGATGTGACTATTTTAGTAAATGATATTTTTTTTTTCTCTATCCTTGACTTCTTTGGGGCATATGTGGGATTACAGACTCAATGATTACTAACTATTTAGTGACTTCTCACATGATTACAAATTGTTTTCCAGAACAGTTGGACCAAGTTAGAATAGTTCATATTTATACTCACTGCTTGGGTTCAGGGGAGAGGGAAGAGGAGGTAAGATACTCACAAAGGACTCAAACTCTGAACTCCAGCAGAGCCAGATTCAGTTTGGTTTATCTCCATTGCATAAACTCAAGGAAAAGCTCTTAAATAGAACTTCATAGTCAGGATTTTCCCGAAAGGGGATTAACAGGGTATGTTCTAAAGAGGTATTCACTCACTTTATAAAATTCAGTATAGGTATTGAACAACCATTTATTTTTTCTACCACAAAAGAAATGCTTAAAACACAAAATTATAAACATGCATTAACAATCACTTAAACTATAACTTATTGCCTTTATCATACTCTCATGAAGTAAGAAAGGCTCCCAGGAGACTTGTGGGACTGCTAGCAGATTTAGTCTGCACTATTTGAAAAAAATCAAAAGTCCAGTTCTTTTGGCTAGCAGAGCATGGCTCATCCCCCTTGTAGTGGTCATCTTCTCCTCCAAGAAAGTTATATATGATCGGGTTTCTCTTCCCACTGGACAACTCCCATCCAGTTCAAACCTCTGGATCTCTTAGAATCATGAGGTATCACTGAGGCAGGAAATAGCTCTCTCTTAGGATTGTTGTTGGGTGACTTTTCCATAGGTAAAGAAACATTAAGCAGGAGATGGAACCAAGAATGTGAGATCCAGACTTAGGCAAGAACATGTTCTCACTAGTCAGTGAACGGCCATCATTGCTCTGCTGAAAAGGGGGAGGGAAGAAAAGTACCTTTCCCACATCCTTCCTTCAGGAAGTCCAAAGGAAAGTTTGCAGAACCTCAAGGAACAACTTGAAGGTGAACAAGAGAGAGAGAGAGGCAGAGCTTGTCCTCTCCTCTTAAAGCTTCTGGAGTGGGTGGATTTTCCTAGATCAGTCAAGAACTGGTTTTGGTCCTTTGTGTCATGAGTACAAGGAGACTAACTAGGAGTCCTTGGCCATGAGGATCCTTTATCAAAGGACCAGAGCACATGACATTCACCAAAGGGACCAGGGCTCAGGCTTACTCATATACATGCTCCAAGAGATAGCTCCCAATACACATAAAATAAATAAATTCAGAAAATGTTTCCAAACTCTACTATGAGCAAGGCTACAAAAAAATGCTAGGGATACAAAATGAAAATCCAAATCTTATCTCTATTGTGTACTGTCTATATAACTTTGAACAAGTCACTTCTATCTGGGTTTGAGGTTCCTCATCTATTAAATGGAGAGACTGGGTGAGATGACCTCTGATATCCCTTTCAGCCCTAGAGCTATAGTCTCCTTATGATCCTATGATGTCAACAAGAATTTGTTAACAGCCTACTATGAGTAAGACACTGAGATTACAAAGATAAAAAGACAGCCTCTAATCTCAAAGTGCTTACAATTTAAGGAAGAAGAAATAAACATGGACACAAACCAGTTGACCATAAATTAGAAGGTGATCAATATGACAAGGAATATTAGAAAGAGTGCAGGCTGTGAAATAAGAAAATCTATTGGGTAAATATCATCTCTGCCCTTTACTAACTGTGTGACCTTGGGCATCTCTAAGGGTCTACAAATGAGGTAGTTGAACTAGATGACTTGAAGGGCTCTTTCTGGCCCTAAATCCTGTATGCAGGAAAAGTTCATCAAAGACAAGAAAAGAATCAGAGGAGGGACTTGGGGTATTGGGGAAGATTTCTTGCAGAAAGTAGCACTTGAGCTGGGATTTAAAGGAGGACTTCAACCACTAGAGATTGAGATTAATTCATTTGGTTTCATAGCAGTTCTTTGTGGCAGTTGGGGCCAGCATTATTAACCTCATTTTACAGATGAAGAAACAGACTCCAAAAGGAAGATGACTTTCCCCAAATGACACAATTATTTTTTGATTTATTTTAGAAAAGGCATATACTCAACTGTCATGGCAAGGAAACTAGTTATCAAGCATTTGATTCCAAAACCTAGAGTATATTTTCTCACAAATACATGCACAGTCTCTGGGGGGGAAAGTTAACATAGACAAAGTACAGTGGGATTAAGGCATGGCATGGTGAGAATGCATGTAGCATAGGCAACTCACAGCTCTTGATGAGTTGAACTTTGATGTCCTCCCCTTCTCCAGAGGAACCTCATGAATTTTGCCACAGGATGGGATATCAATGACGCTCCATTGTCCATCTGGGCTGACTTTTGTTTTTAAATATTATTTTATTTTAATAACAAATTTCCACATAATTTTTTCAAGGTTACATGATTCATGTTGTCTCCCTCCCTTTTTCTCTCCCCCCCTCTCTGGTTGACAAGCAATTCAATCTGGATTATACATGCATTATCATGCAAAACATATTTCCATATTATTCATTTTTAAGTGAATAATCTCATAAAACCAAAATCCCAAATCATATACTCAAATAAACGAGTGTTAAATCATATGTTTTCATTTGCATTCCTACTCCAACAGTTCTTTCTCTGGAGGTGAATATCATCCTTTTTCATAAGTTCCTCATTAATTGTCCTGAATCATTGTATTGCTGAGGGTAGCAAAGTCTATCACATTTGATCGTCACACAATATTTCAGTTACTGTGTACAATGTTCTCCTGGTTCTGCCTATTCCACTCTGCATTGATTCACATAGGTCAGTGGTTCCCAAACTTTTTTGGCCTACCGCCCCCTTTCCAGAAAAAATATTACTTAGCCCCCTGGAAATTAATTTTTCTAAAAATTTAATAGCAATTAATAGGAAAGATAAATGCACCTGTAGCCATCACCACTTCCCTGGATTGCTGCAGCACCCACCAGGGGGCAGTGGTGCCCACTTTGGGAATCACTCACATAGGTCTTTCCAGCTCTTTCTGAAACCATCCTGCTCATCATTCCTTATAGCACAATAGTATACAACCACCATCATATGCCAGTTTGTTCAGTCATTCCTTAACTGAAGAACATCCCATTAGTTTCTAATTTTTTGTTGGGCTGACTTCTTGCAGGGCATAGCATTTCTGTTGTATGGGCAGCTCAGTTCTTAAAGGGGAGGCTGGATGGCCAATCTCTGTTCCAAGTAGGTCACTTGGCTGCTGAGCTGGTTTCTCTAGCCTTGGCTGTTGCTTCACTGAACCTGGTGGGTTCCTCTGCTATTAGGTTCTTCTCAGGGGGTGTGCTCGATAGCTCAATCCTTTGGATCCCATAAGTTCACTCTTTGATGGATTATTGCAATCTTTATCTCTTCTAGACTCTAGCTTGATTAGAGGTTACAGTGCTCTTTTTAGCCTGGTATTACAGTGTTCTTTTAGCAAAGGTGGAGACCATTAGCCTAGAATTGGCAGAAGCCTTTTCCTAGAATCTTCTAAGCAGAAGGTAGGAAAGTGATAACTTCTCCTGTTTGATATTTCTTCTTGATTCAGAGGCATCTACCTGAAGTGAGAGACTTTGCCTTTACCTATTTTTAAATTAAAAAAAATTTCAATTAGCAAGCATTTATTTTTTTCTCCTCTTTCCCTGCCCACCCCCTCTCCAAATATCATAATCATTAAGGACATAAGTAGATTCTGAACCCATCTCACTGCAAACTCAGTGCTCTTTCCTGACACCCTGTGGACTAGAATGAAAAAAGTCATGAACAAAGGAAGATCTCAGAGATCTGAACAAATAATGTAACAATATTCAATTAAATTGAGATGCTACATGGTATATATAGTAAGAAAGGCCTGAGTTTAACAATTTGGCATTGGGCAATTGCTAGCTGTATGACTCTAAGCAAGTCACAATTTTTAATTTCAATTTTATCATTTTAAAATGGAGATTATCATACTTGTACTACCCACATCACAGGATTATAAGGGCAATGCTTTATAAACCTTGAATGATATACAAATATGAGATTAACGACATATTCTTTAAGACTATGATTTCTTGTTAAAAAGAGAAACAATGCTTATCAAAGTCCCAAATGAATCAGCCAACATTTGTGAGCTTCTTGGTTTCTTTATCTATAAAATTAAGGCTTTAGACTGGATGATCTCTAGGATATCTTCTGGTACTAAAGCCCATGAGTTCCTGTGTATAATGAATGAGGTATTGTATTAAATACTCTGGTAAATACAAAGAAATAAATAAGATATAGGGTTTAGCCCTCAAGGAGATTTCAATCCAGTAGATGAAATGAGACTCACAAAATTCAAAAATACATAAGCATTTTCTTTTCTTTTCTTTTCTTTTCTTTTTTTAAGCCCTTGGTTTTTAAGGCCAAAGAGTGATAAGGGTTAGGCAATGGGAAATTAAAGTGACTTGTCCCAGGTCATACAGCTAGGAAGTATCTGAGGCTGGACTTGAAACCAAGGACCTCCTATCTCCAGGAATGGTTTTCTATCTACTCAGTTACCTACCTCCTCCCACACAAACAATTTCTTAAGTGGGCAAGTCACTTAACCTCCCTGATCTCAGATTCTTCATCTATAAAATCAGGGGGTCAGACTAGAAGGCTTTTGAGGTCCCTTCCAATTCTAGATCTACAATACCATTATGATCTTTTGATCCCAAATAAGTATTTATTGAGCCCTTATTATGTGCAAGGTTTTGTGTTATACATTGGGGATACAGAGATAAAATGGCAAAACCCTCAAAGACCTCACAATCTAACGGGTAGGTGGGTAAGAGTATAAGTCAAAATTAATAATCCAGGGCTGCACAAGAACATCAAAGAGATGGTTTAAACAGAAAGTACTAGAGAAGTTGAGTTTCCCTAGGTCACTTCCTTCATCTACAAAGTCTAGCTTTAAATGGAAAGCTTGCCACAGTGATGGATAATAATGGAGAGTCAATGTCCATGATGGTTTTTCTTTACTCCCCTCATATGGGTGGGATGGGGGAAGGAGATGATAGCACCTTTTGAGTTTCTGATTGCCTCTCATTAACATTAGGTGCAAGGGATATCATCATTTCTTCCTATGAATGATTTATCAGGAAAGCTCAGGTGTTCCCTCTCTCTTAGGTATTTGAAAGGAGGATAGCTAAGTAACACTGAAAACTGAGACTGAAAGGATATATGGCTAGTGAAATGGATGACTGTTTGAGTAGAATCATGAGTTAAATTCTAATTTATCAAGGCGGAGAATCTGAATGCTTCAGGCTCTAACATTTTCTTACTTGTTTTTCAGGGATAAGACTTCCTGAATATGTCGAAACAGCCAGCTTCCAACGTCAGGGCCATTCAGGTAAGCAAAATTCTATTTTTTCTAACAATTATTGATCTATAATTTGTTTGTTTGATAAAGCATTTTCCTTTTTGGTTTGTTTTGTTCATTGCAGTGGGCCTAGTTGATCATTAACTCCAACAAGAAAAGTTCTCTTGGGGTTATATGCAAGAGTAAAGAATAAGAAGCTTTTTTATTTAACTCTTCTAAAACAAAAACAAAGATTTATGAACTAAGAATTTAAATTCTTTCTTCCTCTAAACACTGATTAAAAAAATAAAGGTCTATCAGGTGAAAGGAAATGATACATCCAATTACATGTTTCTCTGTGGTCAAACTTATTGGTTGATCTGGGCTACAAGTACTACTTCCTCAAAGGAAAGTATTCTTGGGGATTTTGTGTTCTTTAATATTTGCCTGTCTCATTTATTTAAGCTTTTTTTTTCTTTTCATTCCCTCTGATTTAGTCTTCATTTGGCCATACTATTCTAGCTCGCCCCGCATATGTATTTTGAAATAAAGCAAAAGTTTTAAATTTTGCTTGAACACCTAATCAATTTGATTTTCGAATTCTCTTAAGGACCCTGAGGGACTCTGACTTTCCCTTCCATCTATTAGGCTCATTACCAGACAACATCCTGACTCCATCTTGGGCCCTTATCAATGTCTGCAGATAAAAATGGTGACAATCCCTTTCACTGTAGGGAACATTTTCAGTTTTTTTTTTGGTGGTCTGCCTTGAATACAATAATGCTTTAAAGAGTTCCACTTTAATTTTAGCTCTGATACTTACTTAATCATGTCAGAAGTAGAGAGGGAAGCCATTGAGGCTGCTTCTGAGCGATATAGGTATAGGTATGTTGCCATGGAGCCATTGAGCTGTGGAGAAATCCTACCACAGGGAGTGATGGGAATTGTGGGGGGAGGCACAGTACTTTATCAGTCATGACTAATGCATATTCTTGAATTAATGGAGCTCTTAATTAATGGAGCAAAATGTACAATATACCCTGGATACACAATGATGAACAAAAGACCTAGGATGGGTCTCACTGAGTAGCAACAATGTCACTTTGCATGACCTTTTTGGGCAGTTAGATGAGCTTCTATCTCATGGAACAGGGCATAGCCCAATTTCCTGCATATTCAGTCTAAATGACTATGTATTTGTTCTGATTAGTTTGAGTATTGTCTGTTCTTCCTTCAGTGACTGACATTTATTTCATGTGCCTTCATGTGGTGGATAGAATATTAGACTTGGAATCTGGAAGACTTGAATTTCAATCTTTTCTCTGATGCTTGCTATGGCCATGGAAAAATGAGGATGGGGAGGAGAATTAGATTAGGTGGGATGATGTGCTATACTGAATGCTTTATTTCTTGATAACCAAGAGGATTTGGGTTTAATTCTAGTCCCTAATACTTACTGATTGTGTGACCATGAACCAGTTCTATGACCTCTCTGAAGTCTTAATCTCCTTTCTTCTCATATATAAAATAATACAATCTACTTCACAAGGGCTTTGTGATGCTCAACAGATTATGTATATAAAGTGTGTTATGAACTTCAAAGATGTCTCTATACAACTATCACTATCTAATGACATCCCATCACTCATGCTATTTCATAGTACTGACAATTATGCTAAAATTAATTTTCCTGTTGACCTATTACATGCCATAAAGACATGGTCAATTTATAAGGATGTCTATTTTTCTCCTTTGACCTGATCTGCTTCCTTGTTTTTCATTTGTATGGGATAGGACTTCTTCCACCAAACTTTGTGCTCTCTAAATGGACTGATTTAATAATCCAAAGCATTTGCTACAATTCTAACTGAAGTCCTAGGAACTAGATGTCAAGGATGCAGCTGAGCTAACTTGCCCCATACTCTTCAAATTTTTCTCTTTTCTGTCAGCATCTCATTTGTCTTATCTGGATCAAGTCACTTTGACTAATCCATGCTGAAACGTGTTCAGGTGATAGAGGAATAGGATTGCTGTGTCTCGTGGGTAGATGAAATGGAGCCAGAAGCCATCACAGTCATGTCCAACATGGTCTTGCTTTCTTTCCAACTGGCTTCATCCAGTCAGTGAAACTGTATGGTGCTCATGAGCTTGATGATTCTCTGCCCACCTCTAGGAGAGGTGAGTCATGGTCTGCTACTTATCCATCACATCAGCTTTCATCAAGGGGAATAACCATGAATATGCCTTTATAGTCTGTATGAATAAAGTCCCAGTAGATTCAGTAGAACAACAGATCAGAAGATTCAGTTGATGGCCACCTAGGTTAGAGGACATTTGTTCTGCTGAATTCCTGGTTGAGTTGGTGTGATTTCCTAGGATATGATGTTTAAGTATTGGCTCTTCCAATATAGACATAAAACTAGAGGAAATCAAGAAGACATCAGGGTGTACTGGATCTGATATCTGCAATTAAAGAATTTGACATGACAGATTGTGATGAAAGCTAGAACCACTGTGACATCTAATCCTATCAACAATCTGCATGGTAACAGCTCCCTAATGAGACTAAATGACATACATATCACTGGCACCATCTACTATGCTTTTTGCTCTTCTGGAAGCACTCCTCATTTTGGGAACCATGATAGTCATACACATTTTTTTAAGCTCAGTCTTTAAAAAAAATCCTCACCCAAGCTGAATTGAGAGCGGCTTCTTTCTTCTGGTTGAAGTGGCAATCAAAGTTTTATGTGGCTGTTCCAAAGTTAAGCTTAAGAGATTCTTGAGAGTAACTCCAAGACTCTATTCAATTTGAACTTTCCATTTATGGAACATTTCTCACTCTGGGTTCAAAGGGCATGTATTCAAAAATGGCTCTGGTTAGTTTAAAGGAAGACAGAAAGAGCTAGATGCCAATGCACAGATATAAACTACTCTGTTATTTGAGGGATTTTTTTTTGTGCTATCCAATGTGATGGGTGTGGAGAGCTTCCATATACGTTACACCTTTTATCTTCAGAATCTCTGTGAAGAAAGGCAACTAGATTTTGTCTCACAGGAGGAGAAAAAAAGAAATATAGAGCGATTAGTTCTAAGTCACACAAAGAGTCATGGCATTGCAAAAAGAAAAATCCAGGCCCTTTGAATTTCATTTTAATACTTCATTGACTAAATCACCGTGTTGAGATAAAACAAAGTTTCTCTCCCTTTGAAGCACTGAAAAAAAGATGAAAAAAGTTCTTTGTCATCAACTTGTGGTATCATGCACTTAAGAAAGACTTTTCATTGGTAACTTTATAGGGTAGTATTAGCTAGTCCCCAGTTCTAACCCTGGGTAAAATGGTGATGAAAACACAATTTTCTCTCTCTCCATATCTTAATGTTCTCATGGGCTCACTGGAGAAAAAAGCAAATTATTCACACTAAGATTTTAGCCACTTAATGACTGACATCTCCCAGGGGTAGTTCTATTTAAATACATTAAAAATTGTCACAGAGAGGACAATCTTTGATAGAAAATAATACTTTGGGCCCTTACTTGTAAAATGAGGGTTTGAGGGGAAGATATTGAATATCCCTGTGCCTTTGTGTCTATGGTTCTCTGAATTTCTGTTAGTGAACTTCAGGCAATGGTGAGGAAGATCATTGGAGAGGGAGATTAAAACAAAAACCACCTTCACTCAGACCATTTACTTACATATGAATATGTGGAATAAAAATAATATTTTAGGCTTTGATCTCATTTGTTCCACATAATAATCCTGTGATACTAACATTACTCCCATTTTACAGATGAGGAAACTGAAATTCACAAGTTTAGGTGACTTGTCCCAAATTTTGCAGCTAATAAATGTCTGAGGCCAGTTCTAAACTTAGTTTTTCCTGACTCCAAATTTGACATTTTTTCTGTACCAAAACCATGTGTGTCTAATAGCAGAACTGCATTATTTATTGCAGCAAACTTCTAGCAAAGCAGAAAGTAATTTAAAAGTATGGGTATTAATAGGTATCTGAAGATCTGAGTTCTAATTTAGACTTTGTGACTTAGTACCCATCTGCTCTTGAATACATAGCCTTTCCTTCTTGATTCTGTTTCCTTATTTCCTATAAAATAGAATAACATTGTCCTTGTGTACCTCACAGCACAAGTGTTATGTGATGAGTATTTTAATAACTATAAGTATTTACCTTACAGAGGCTCCAATGAGATCACGTACAGAACACTCTATGGAGACTTTAAAACACAATTTAAATTTTAGCTATTATTATTAATGAAAATTATTTAAATATGGCTAAAACTTAAATTAGAAACCACTGATTAGCTGATAGCCTTTATTTTGTAAATCCTTGATTTGAGCATCATTTAACCTATGTGTGGCTTTTCTCTAAATTTCTATGTCGTTAATAACATTCCATCTCCCAGTTTAAATGGACAGAGATATGAATACACTAAGAAAGTTGCGCTGTGATACTCTCAGAGCCTCAGCTGTGTTGTTCCCAGCTTCAACTAATGGTCTCTACCACTTGGCCCCTTGTTCGTTATGCGAGACCAAACATCACATGCTGCCTAAAAGAACATTGTCTTTTTGATGGCGATATATCTAAAATGTTCAGAAATTAAATTTGCCCCCTAACAAATGCTACTATTACGCTAATGACTGGGCTGCCTGTTCTTGAAACCTACTTTGCCCTGGATGATAAGACTAAGGTCGAGCCATTTAGGGTATTACTGAACAGAAACAGACTGTTTAGAGCAGAGAGGGAAGAAAATCTTTTGGATCAAACGTGTTGGACACAGAACAGTAGATGAGTGGGAGTCTTAAAAAATTATATGGAGGGGAAATTTTATTGCTTTGAATTCTTTCCAAGTTTCAGGAATCCCCCAAAGTCAAGCCAATTAGGCACTCTAGTAATAGGTATTCTTTGCCTGTCTTTTAATTTCTTTTTGCAGTGGAGAGAGGTAATATGTCTTTTTTTTCTCCCTTTCTCTACTTTCTCTTTTCATTCCTTTTTCTTCTTTCTTCCCCTTTCTTCATTTTTTGTTCCTTCCTTCCAAAGCTTTAGTGTATATTCCTAAATATATGTTATTTTCAATTTACAATGATTTATTAAGAATGTATCTCATTTTAAAGTAACCTACCAAGAAAACACATCTTTCCAGATGTTTATTGAAGGAAGCTCCCGTTATCTTAGCAACAAATTACAAAACATCATTGACCATGAATAAAATGACAGAATGGGTTTGATAAGAGAAGAGAATAAATTGGAAACAGAGACCACCATATTTCAAAATGCAGCAATGCAACATTGCCCCCACTCCAAAAGTTCATCTACCACAGTCAGTTAGCAAAGACTATATAGGAGGAATACTAATCTTTGTAGGGACTTCTGGGAGGGGTTTAACAACTTTTGAAGACTAAAAAGATATCAGTGGAAAATAATCTAAAAACAAATGCACACTGGGCAAAACCTTGAAGGTGGTAAGTGCTGGCCAGCTCTTGAAGGTAGAGGAGGAGGTGAGAAGTAAAAGAGTGGGGAGGGAAGGGAGGGAGAGTGAGAGAAAGGTGAGTTTTGGCAAGCGACAGCAGATAAGAACCCACAGTGTTTCAATAATAATACCCCAAATACAACAGAGTTGGGGAAAAAACGCCTTATTCTGTCAAATGCAATGAAGGTGACAGACTGTGTAGACAATTAATGTTTCTGGGATCCTTAGTATCTGAAAGACGGGGCCAAATAGGAGGCCATGCAGAGAACAATACAAATAATTAAGAGAGTGGAGGAATTGGCTTACAAGGAATTCGTTTTTACTCCTGTCCATCTGTTGAGATCGATTGTAGGATCAGTTTCACATCAGATAGGTCGCCTATCTGGGAACTCAACCCAGTTCTGGCAGAGGACTAACCTAGAGATCTACTTGATCTTTTCCACCCCCAGGTTCTAGGATGTAAGTAGCAATGCCTACCTTGGAAAAGTAATGAGCAATGCCAGGTGAGGCAGGAGGGAGGTCTTTCAAAATGTCTGGCAGACGTGGCTACAGAAGAGGAAAAGAAAAAGAAAAAGTGGAAGATAATCAGAATGTTTTCAATTAAGAAAAGAGAAATATTAGAGGCTGGTTTCCTTTGTGACTGTTTAGAATTGCTGTTATAATAGAGAGCCTACATGGCTATAGAGAAGCTCTCTGCTCAATTTTATAACTATTTCTATTCATTGATCTCAGCTGATTGTGTATTGTTGGGTGTTTTGCATTTGGAAATCAGTGGCTCATTATTCTGTACACCCTTTTGAAAGAGATAAAATGCTTTGTGTCCAATTTACATGTGGAAAAATGAAGTCACCAAGAGAACTTTATTTGCTTGTAGTTAGTCAGCAATTTAATGGATACATACTCACGTGTATAGGGCAGTAGGTGGTACAGTGGATAGAGTGCTGGAATTAGAGTCAAGAAGACCTGAGTTCAAAGACATCTTTGGATACCAACTGTGTGACTCTGGGCAAATCACTTCATCTTGTTTCCTCATCTGGCAAATGAGCTGGAGGAGGAAATGGCAAACCTCTCCTGTATCTTTGCAAAGAAAACCCTGAATAGAGTCATGAAGAGTTGGATGTGACTGAACACCAAAAACAAAGTCCTTAGCATAGAGATGACAACTAAATGTATAGTAGATGATGGGATCTCCAGCTGAGAGGATGAAGGGAATGTAGGGAACTTAGGATGGAGCCTTTGGGGACCTCTGCATCTGGGGAGTGTAAAATAGATGGTAAACTAGCAAAGGAGATTGAGAAGCAAGTGTCAGACAAGGAGAACAGGAGAGCAAGAGCATGAAAACTTGGCGAGTAGATCCATCTGAAGTAGGAAAAAAGGAACAAGCATTTATGAAGCAGTTATGGATGCTGGGCATTGTGCAAAGTGCTTTACAAATATTATCCCAGCTTATTCTCACAATAGCCCTGAGAGGTAGGTGATAATGTTATTTCCCATTTTTATAGTTTAAAAAATGGAGGCAAATCAGGGTTAAGTAACTAGCCTAAGGTCACCTCTGAGGATCTCTTGGAATTCAGATATTCTTGCCTCCAGATCTGGTGTTTTATATATCTTGTCACTTAGATAGGTTGAAAAGGATGAGGGCCAAAAAAAAGTACATAAAATTTGGTAATTTAGAGATCAATTAGCAACTTTTGGGAGCAGTTTCAGCTAAATATTGAGCTTCAAAGCCAGACTGCAAGGGCCTGAAGAATGAGTAAAAAGAGAAGAAATGGAGGAAGGGGTCTTCTCAGGAAGGTCCTGAGAAGAAAAGAAGGGTCCTTCTCAGAAAAGGACCATTGCCAGAATTGCCCTGAATCTAAGAACTAAAGAAAATAATTCCCTGGCTCATCAGAAGATCTAAATCTTTCCAGTCTTCCATGATAATTACTATGCATTTCATAAACAGCACAGGTTATAAGGGGAATGGGAAGAATCTTTTCAAATGTCTTTACCTTTTCAGGGGGGTAAGGAGTGGGATAAAGGGATGGAAGGGTGAGGGGAATATCATAGAAAAACTTGAATGTTTTATATTTATGTTGTTCCATATCCCTGAGTCATTTTCACAGTGTATTTTCTGTGGTGGATTTTCTTTTTAACTGTCCTATACCTGGTACACTGACTACCTTTGTGGGAAGGCATGCTATTACCCAAATTTTTACAGTTTTACAGAGACAGCTGTTCTTTTTCTCCCTAGGAATTTGACTGAGAAAGTTATCAGGGATAAAGGATAATAGCTTGAGGGGATGGTAGGGCCTAGTTATCTGAAAAATAATGGCTTGTAACTACTTTACTGTCTACCATGTTAACTAAACAGCTGAATTCTAAAAATTTTAATTCAGTGCCTGTAATCACTCAGAATTCTCTAGATAGTATTTCTGTTAAAATATCTTGTATGAAAATGTTAAATACTTAAAATAAAAATATAAAAACCAAAATATTAAAATATTTTGTGTTAAAAAAGAATAGATAGATTTTGGGACATTTTTGGAATTTTTGACATTTTGGAGAATTTGTTTTTCTTGGATAAGCATATTTATCATAATTTCTTACATATTGATAAATCATATGTATTATATTATTATCATGTTGCACACTATGTGCTACATATAAAAGTAAAAGCAGATGATAACTCTAAAAATAGGAGAGGTCAATTTGAAATAAAATATTTTGGTATAGTTTCTTTAGGTATTAAACTCCCTGCAAAAGAAGCTATTCATATTGTCATCCCAACATTTTTTCAGAATAGTCTTTGCTTATTTTCTGTCTTTGGCATTTAGAGTTTTATGCACTTCTTTTGAAGACACTTCTCAAAATATAGATCTATATAAAAAAGTTTGGATCTGGAAAGGGTTTTCAAAGTCATCTAATATAAAACCCCCTAGTTTTACAGAGAAGAAACAGAGACAGAGGTGAGGTAATGTGCCCAAAGTGAGTTATTGGTTGAGATGGGACTCTTGTACAGATCTTCTGAGTTTATATTTCCACTTTCACAAACTTCCCCTCACATGAAATGTGATAGAAATGTGAGCAGCCAATTTACAGATGGGGATATTCATCCTACCCCCACCCCTGCCCCATCAGTCTCAGGGCATGAAAATTTAGTCACATGAAATCCTGTGGAAATGGGTCTATACTGTTTCATTGAATATGTTGTGCTGGTGACCACTTTCATTTATGTGTACCTTGTTCCTTAGAGACTGTAGAAAGTTCTGGGATCACATGGACTTATCCTGGGGTCCTAACACCAAAAAGGGGTTCTTTCTCTTTGGTTGTGTCCCTAACCTGGATTGTAACAGGGAAATCTCTGAAATAAAGAGTGTGCATAAATCTTATTTGCAGTCAATTAGTCAATAAACATTTATTAAGTACCTACTTTTATTAATTATTTATTAAGTCCCAGGCTGCTGTACTATGTGCTGGGGACACAAAAGTGAAAAAAATAAAAGAGTTGGTCCTTGTTCTCAAGAAGCTTATCGTTTAATGGAGAAAGAGAACACATAAAAGAAAACTGAAAAATGGGAGGGTCTCCTAAAATTTGGATAATAGGGTGCCTTCCCACGAAGGTAGTCAGTATAGCAGGTATAGGACAGTTAAAAAATAAAATCCACCACAGAAAATACAAAGCGAAAATGACCCAGGGATAAGAATATAAGAAAAATAAATCATTCAGAATTTTCTGGGGAAACACTCTCACCCCTCTGCCCCTTACCCTCCAGCATCTGGAAAAGTAAAGACTTTTTGTGTGACATCTGAACAGATTCTTCTCATTCCCTTCATACCCGTGCTGTTTATGAAACTCATAGTAATTATCATGGAAGGCTGCCAGGGTCTAGATCTCTTGACAAGCCAGGGCATTATTTTCGTTAGTTCTTTAGATGCAGGGCAATCCTGGCAGTGGTCCTTTTTTCCACTGAGAAGTGTGCTGTTATAGAAAATTTTCTTCCTCTGGTAAATCGACACCTGAATACTAACTGGGGAACTCTCACCCCTAGAAGATAACTGTCAAGGCTGGAATAAATTTCATTTCTCTTATTTGCTATTTGCTGACCCAGACTCTGAAAAGGAAATGAAAGACAGGAAAAGCATCTACAAATTGAATGTTCAAGAAACTCCAATCTTAGCTGTTTCTGCTGTTGGCCACTATTATTTTTCCTGTTTGTTGTAGTAGAGGAGGAGGAAGGGAGATCCTCTCCCTACCGCACTGCTGGAAATCTAAAGGTTAGAAATTTAGAAAATGAAGGAAAAGTGTTTAAAAAAAAGGACAGATCTAGTCATTTCTCCTAGCTCATATAGATTATGGTTCAGAGAGATTCCTTTAGCAAATTTAACCCCCAGACTCAGTTATCCTTGATATAGCCTTCATCACTAGGGACCAATCAGAGGAGCTCACTGTTTCCTCCCAAGACCATGCCTCTGAGCCTGTCAATATTCTATAATCTCAACAAGTGTATTGGGGTAGCCGTGAAATAGATTAGGGGCTTTCCTGATCACTACGCCATACTCCAAGTGTTCAACAAATAGACTTCATTAGACTTTATTAATTATGAAAAAAATGTAAATTTGTTAGCTTCTCCTATCTCTTTAGAAAACTTGCATATATCAGAAATTAAAAATATGTTGCAGAAGGGATGACCTCACTTCAGCTAGTTTAACCTCCGAATCATATAATGTTTTTCCAGCTTAGTTCCCATTTGGAACTTCTCTACCCTTTTGAATCCAATCTAGGCAGTCTGGAGTCCAAAAGACCTGAGTTCAAATCCAGACTCAGAAACCTACTATCTATGGGACTCTGGACAAGTCACTTAACAGTGTCAGCCTGAGTTTCCTCAACTGTAAATTGGGGACAATATTAGCACCTAATCTCATGGTTGTTTTAGTATCAAATGAGATAATATTTGTAAAGGACTTAGCACAGTGCCTTGTACATAGCAGGTACCTAATAAATCTTTGTTTCCATCTATCCTTCCAGGTATGATTGGTATATGATAAACACGTCTGAAGTTCTTGAGGATGGTCCAGAACCTTAGATTTCTCAGTATCTTCTCTCTTGACTTGAGGATTTCTGTGTTCTATTTACAAATATTTAATTTCATAGACCCTCCTCTTAAGAGGAGCTGTATTTTGTGGGAACAGTAGAGTATTCTTTCTAACCTCTGATGTAAGAATAATCCAGGATTGCTAAAATTTAAAAGAAATAAAAAATAAAAATCAGTTTTCAATAACACAAATGTGAGAATTTGTAAATGCTGTAAGGATCCCAGATTTTTAAGGTAAAAGGGACCTTAGAAATCATTTTGTCAAACTTCACTTCCCATTCCAATTCCCATTTCATTGGAGAGAAAACTGAAGCCTATAGTAGTAAATAACCTTCTCTTTTTAAAATTATTTTTATTTTTATTATTTTTTAAAACCCCTACCCTCTGCCTTGGAAGGCAGAAGAGTGGTAAGGGTAGGCAATGGGGGTCAAGTGACTTACCCAGGGTCACACAGCTAGGAAGTGTCTGAGGCCGGATTTGAACCTAGGACCTCCCATCTCTAGGCCTGGCTCTCAATCCACTGAGCTATCCAGCTGCCCCAAATAACTTTCTCAAAGTAACTGACAGAGCAGGAATTTGAACCCAGGTCCTTTAATTACATATCCAGCATGCTTTGCAATTCTATTTTCTTCTCTTTTAGAGGACATAAAACTTGAAAGCATTCTTGTTCTGTGTTACTAAATGTCAGATTTTCAGTTACTTATGTAATCTAGATTAAAAACCACAGCAGGTTGTTTATTCCACTTTTTTATGAGTATAAATAAACATGGCCCTCAGGATGGTGAATACATATTTTAAAAATTACAGTAATATCCAGCAGTTTCTTCTTTTAGTTACTCTTGCTTGTGTTTACAAAATTAGAGCTTTCGATGTCAATTATTTCCTACCACTATTTATAGTGTTCACAAGAATAAATTTTGTATTTGTAAGGAAATCAGCTGCTTTCAAGAACCTTACAAATACAAATATCTAACAATTTCAAATAATTGCTGCAAAACCTACAAACCATTCTTATCTGTTCAGTGAGGAAAGTCTTCTAAGGGCCTCAACTAGGTAAGACTTCATAAGCAGAATGTGACTAAAATATACTTGAATGTAATAAAATTGTGATTCTTGCAGAAGTATATAAAAATGCATAGTTTTGCACATAATTGCCTTTTCTGAAAACATTAGGTAATTTTGGCCATATGTGCCCTAATTCTGTTTATATGAAAAATTCAACTTTTACTTTTTCTTCCTGATATATTTCATATTTCACATTTAATTTTGTCCTATTGAAGACTATATCATAGAATTAGACCACAGAATTTTAAATTTAAATGGAACTTTATTGATTACGTATTCTAACTGATGAGTAAAATGAAGCCCAGAGGGATAAAATTGTTTCCTTAATGTTCTGTAGCAAATCCAGGACAAAAATCCGAGGTTTCCTGGCTCTCATATGTTTTTCTACTTCCTTATGCTGCATCTCTAGTTTTTTTTATATTAATGGTCTCTTTCATATGGTCAGTCTCTCTTCTGGTGCAGTTAGCAATCCATTTATGTCTTCTCATTCTTTGTAATTCTTGCCTATATTCTTTCAGAAATCTTCTGTAGGGATAGTATCTCTAACAGGCTAGTGGCATTCCTCTAGGTCTTTTGATGTTTCACAGGTACCACTGAAATACTTATCTTGCTTATCTATTAATCCTTTCTTTCCTTTAAGAACTGACTCATCTTCTTTTCTAATCACCCATGCCTTTGATGCTGTTTTTATGGTCCTTTCTTTCTTTTTTTAATTTAGAATATTTTTCCATGGTTACATTATTCGTGATTCCCTCCCCATCTATGCCTTTTCCCTCCTCCTTCCCAGAGCTGACAAGCAATTCCACTGAGTTATACATGTATCACTGTTTAAAACCTATTTCTTATGGTCCTTTCTTGCATACGAGTCATCATTAATGATGGTCTACCACCTACTTATACCTGCCATATGTCTTTCCATCACCCTATAGGTTACTTACAATTTTGATTATTCTGAGATCATATTAATCCATGATTCACATCTACACTGAATTAGCAAGAGAATATTTCAGTTAAATAAAGCAACATTAGCCATGATAAAAAGTCCGGAATTATTGAAAATGGCGCACAATTTCCCCAGTATGGTATACTCCACTCTGCTTATCCAATGCTGATTGCATCTCATTTTCTATCCTGAATGTCTATAACCAAGATTTATGTGCACTGTCGGGGGACTGTCCATCTTTCTACATGCCACAACTTGGGAAATATGCAGCAAGGTAACACAGTGGATCTTGGGCTAGATTCAGGAATATCTGAGTCCTAATTTGGTCTCAGACACTTACTAGCCGTGATCCTGGGCAAATCACTTAACTTCTGTCTGTCTCAGTTTCCTTATCTATAAAATGAGGATAATAACAGAAATTTCCCAGGGACGATATCAGAATAAAATGAGAATATTTGTAAAGTGCTTTGCAAATCTTACAGTGTTATGTTAACCCTAGCTATTATATGTGTTCTTCATTCTCTTAGTTTATCTGACTGATCTTTTTTGAGTAGCTGTGGGTCTCATTGAGTTTTGTAATGTTCCTGGATTTGATGCAAGTTATGTTATTATTAACTGTATTAAAACTGACTGTAAGATCTGGAGACTTCTATTTTGACCCAATCTAGGATATTCTCCAAGACCCGGGGAATCATTTTTCATTTTGTGCCTTGATTGATCCTCTATGAGGGCATGGACAAAAATGACAAGGGATCAGTGAGCTGAGATGGGTTACAGTTTACATCATTGGACAATGTACTTTATATTGTCACAAACAAACATCCGTTGAATAACTGAAATATTGACCTGTCAGGTCATTCATAGTTTGAGAAAAGAGGTAAAACTCTCAAAAACTTGTTTCCAAAGGTATTATGAGCTGATTCTGTATAGATGTAAATCATGGACTAATCTGATCTCAGAATAATCAAAATTCTTATAAGTTACATTTTGGGTCTCATAAAGATCTTTCATTGATCTTTCAAATGTGTAATCTTTAATTTTTCATCTGAGTGTTGCCCCATAAAATTTTTATCCAAAAGCTCTTTTTCTCTCCCTAACGTACTCAATTACTTTTCTTGGGGGGAGGAGGGGAGGGAAGGGTATATGCTCCATTAAATTAAACTATGTATTCTAATATAATCATCCAATATCTATCATAAATGTTGGGAAATTGTTTTTACTATCTTTGCCCAGGAAATGATCTTTATCATACTATTAAAGTGAAACCAAGTCAACCAAAACAATGACCACATACTATAAGGTTTTATTTTCTGATACATATTATGTGTTATAAATTTACCTTTATATTTTAAATGTTTTTAAAATGCTGTGCTTCCTCCACTGCTCTCCTCTTTCTTACCTTATCTTCTCCATCTTAAGGCTAAGAGGGTCAGACTTGATAAGCTGCAAGTTCTCACTTAGCTCTAAATCCCATGATATATAAAGATATTTTTACTTAACTTTTCAAATATTTCAATTTACTTGAGAGGGAGGAAATGGCATAGTGCCTATACTGTTGTACCTGGAGTCACAGAATCATAGATTTGGAGCTGAAAGAGTCCTTGGAAACCATGAAGTCCAAAGATCTCACTTTACAGATGAGAAACTGAGGTAGAGAGAGGTTTTGAAGAACTGAGTTTAAATATTTTCTCTGACTCTAGCTGTGTCAAATAACAAATAAATTATGACCTCCTTGAACCTCAGTTTCTCATTTCTAAAATGGGGATGACAGTATTTACTTAAAAGGACTGGTGTGAGGCTCAAATATGTATATATATATATATATATATAAAACAATTCAAATAGAAAAATTTCAATGAGGCTCAAATATATATATATATATATATATAACCGATATATATAACAAACACATAACAAATAAATAACAAATATATATGTATAACAAATATATATGTATATATAACAATTCAAATGGAAAAATTTCAAATCTTTTCCTTCAAATCCAAATGATTGGGTCTCAAGTGGAGGACCACCAGGTCTTACCATCTGCCCTGCCACTGGATCCTAAGGTTCTTTGGGACTCTACCTTTTACCATCCCTTTTTCCACTATAATTTCTAGATTCTGACATACAGGCCTATGATCTTTTGATGCATTCTCAGGATCCCTGAGCTTTGCCTTCCACCCTCTACAAATTCCTTAGACTTTTTGGGCCTTTCCATCTGTCCTGCAACTGATTCCCTTATCTCTGTCATCTTTCCAATTAGACTGAGAACATCTGGAGAACAAAGTCTGCCTCACTTTTTCTTCTTTATATTCCAAGTGCTTAGGACAATGCTTGGCATATTGTCAGCCTTTTATAAATGCGCTATCACTTCATTCATTCATTCATTCATTCATTCATTCATTCATTCATTCATTTGTGGCTGTATAAAACTCAGTGTTTTAACATTTTTCCTAAGGAGTTTAAAATTTTAGGGTGCTTAAGTTTAATGTTGTAATTCTGGCATGTTGTTGATTAGTATAATTACTATATTAAATTATCTGAAGAGCATATGGGAGCCTTGATTCTCCAGTCTGCTGCCCTTCTCAGCCACTACCACAAATGACTACATAATGGGGAGGAAAGACTCATTTATATGCTGGAAATGTCTGTGAACTTTTATCGAAGGAGGACATAGAGAGAGAATGTCTAGCCTAGCTAAATCTCCCTTACATTGTGGATAAAAATCTCGAGTGAATGTGGAAGGATGGAAAAGATTTGAATAAGGCTCCAGAGGATGCTTGCCCCTCCGCACTTAGGGAACATGCATTCCCATCATGGACAGAAGGGAGCAGAACAGGAAAGCTATGTAAAGCAAGAAACGAACAGCCATTATTGTCTTCAGCTCATACTATCTAATCCTGAAGTATGGAACGACTGGGTAACAATAAGGTTGGCTATAAATCGCTTTGACTGACTGACACGCTGGTGAGTCTGTTACAACAGACACACGAAGGTGCCATCTTTCCTTTGATAATTCAATATGTGTGTGCATTCTCCTTCACCCCCTTCTCTCTCTACTGGTTAGCTGTGCAGCAATATGCCTTCCCCAGGAACTCAATGCAAGATCACTATTTTCCTGCAGCCAATCTCTCATTGTTTTTCTCTCACAGGCGAACATCAACATCCCAATGGGAGCCTTTCGACCAGGAGCGGGACAACCTCCCAAAAGAAAAGAATTTACTCCTGAAACAGATGAGGTAAGGAAAAGTGAAGAAAAACATGGGCTGAGATGCTTTTTGTTGGCTCCATCTCTTCCCACTAGGGGGGAGCAGAGGCCAGCAGCTTGGTTCTTTTTGGGTCTGGGAGAGAATTAATGTCTGAGAGAGCCATGTAGTCTGGACACAGCTCCTCCATCTATCTCCTCAATATATTCAGTGGAATTTCCTCTCCCCCAACCCCCAGAACCCAGCTTAATTAGTTTGGAGCCCATTTTCCTGGGCAATTGTATTTCAATGCTGAGTTGAAAGCTTTGTATGGCAAAAGAGTCCCCTAAACATTTATTGGTTGATTTGTGGAGGATTCAAAGCGATTCATGTAGGGGAATGTGGAGAGAGAGCCTGGAAGGGCATTTAAAAAATAATTATATCCAATCTATTTGCTGTTTTTGCTGCAGCTTAGAGGTTTGTATCTGAATGAATGGGATGAATTTAAGGGTAGCTTTTGAGGTGCATGTGAGATAAGTGGGTGGGCATGCCAAAAAAGCAAACAAAATTGTATAGAAGCATTAAAAAATGTAAAAAGAATGAATTAAGTCAAAAATGTCCTTTCCAAAACAATGACAACATTTTTGCAATAAGCTGTCCCAGAAAATCTTCTCTGTGGCTTTTTCCACCCCCTTCTCTTCTTTACCAAGAAATTGCTCAGTTTAAATGGAGGTCAGATCATAAAGGCTAATAATGAAGCCAAGATGAAGGTTCTTTGTTTCCTTTTAAATGTTTATTTCTTTCCCTGTGTGTAACTTCCCTGATAAAATTGAGAGCGTTTGTCTTTAAAGAAATAATAATTTAAAAGTTTTAGGAGTATTGGCTACAATAAGGCAAAGGAAATGGAATGAAATGGGACTCAGAGGGCAAAGTGGATAGGCATTAAAACATTTTTAAAGGTTGTTTTAACTCCTGGACAAAGTGGTTTTGATGTTGGACCCCAAAGAACACCAAATACCAAATCTGTGGTTTCTAATAAAACTTTATTCCTTTGTGTCCAATCTTTTCCCTATGAACATTCTTGAAGTGGTTAAGTGTTTAAGCCAAAGAGAAATATGCAATTTAGAGGAGGCAGTTGGAGGATTTTATTCCCAGGGCTGGAGGCCTATCCCTTCTATCTCCTCCATTTCCAGGTCCAGAGTTCCCAGTGCTAACTAGATATTTTGAACTAGGGTAGATAAATAGAGAGAAAGATAAATAGATAGATAAATGGATGGATAGCTGCATGCATGGATGGATGGGTGGATGGATAGATAGGCAAGTTATTTATTAGATACTTAGTATGTATTTTTTAATGCCAGGGATATAAAAATAAGATGGTCTCTATTCTCAAAGAGCTAATACAGGGGAGCCAAAACCTAAAAGAGATCTGGAAAGAGTGAAAAGGAGGAGGGTCCCCATGTCAGAACAAGCATAGACTATCTCAGTCTCATCTGCTTTTGTGACTATATCTGCCCTTTTAGCTACTGCTGTGACTGTCATTATTATGGTGCTTCTGGCCTCAGGTCATGAGACCAGACTACTGAAGCCTCCTCATTACTCACATGTGTGATCACCCTAGTTGCCTGGTAAAGTGTAAAGCTTACAGTCTTCCCACTAGCTAACTAGAGAATTAAGACAACATAGTTTTCAGGGGCAAGTGGAATAGATTTCCCCTTTTTGGGAATTCCTTTGCCCTGGTAGAAGGGAAGAAGATTAGTTTTCAATGGCAAATTCCAGTTGCATTTAATCCCCTCCTAAGAAAAATCCAAAGAAAATGTGGAATCAGAAAGAAAAATAATTTTTGCCATTGTGTATAAATGAACTAGGACAATTTTTTCACTGGAGTAGGCTGGTAACCCACTAATCTGACTTTGAAGATGAGAGGCTGATCCAGAAAAAGCTAGTGACTTGTAAGGATAAGAAGAAACCAGCCTGAGGTGAAGATTATAATGAAAAAAAAAGAATATTGGAGCATCACTTTAAAAGATAGCTCAGTTGGGTATGGTAGACTTGGTTTTCTAGTATTCTTTCACTCACCCTCTTGGCTAAAGATTCCAAGAATAATAAGTAGGGCTATACCTCACCACGGCTTTGCTCAATTTGGGAACACCTGGACCTCAGCTGAAAGTCTTGCTCTGTTCAAATTCCACCCATTATACTACCCATGTCACCTTAGAAAAATCATTTGCCCATCTACAGCCTTACTATCTTTATTTGTAAAATTATAGGGTTGTATTAGATCAAGGTTCTTAACCTTGGGTTAATGAGTTTGTTTAAGAAATATTCTGGTAACTGCATTTCAACATAATTGGTTTTCTTTATAATCCTATGTATTTCATTTTATGCATTTAAAAAAAACATTAACTTCTGTCAGTATCAATTCTAAGACAGAAGAGCAGAAAGGACGAAGCAATCAGGGTTAAGTGACTTGCTCAGAGCCACGCAGCCGGGAAACATCTAAGACTGGATTTGAACCCAGATCCTTCTGATTCCACATTTTATACATTTAAAAACATTATTCTGAGAAGGGATCCATGGACCTTACCAGTTTACCAAAGGTATCCATGACACACAAAAAAATTGATCAACTTGGATTAATTAGATGGTTCTGTCTAACATTATGTGGTATTTATTTAGTCTGTTAACTAATTATTTTGCCTTTATGATGCTAAGTAGTTTTCTAAAATTAATTTTGTCAAGGGATTAGTGAACTGGTAATTCAATCACTAAATTGATTGAAATGATTATAAATCATTTTGATTTTGCTTTACCACTTTTTCATAGAAATTCTGTCACTTGGTTCTTGTTTGAACAACTGATTCATTAGATGTTTGGGGAAATATTTTGCCATTAATGATTAGGATTTTACCCTAATTTTATCTTTCTTTGAATGGTTTTGGCACATCCTGAAAGGGAAAATTTCATTTTCTAGTTGCAAAAAACTGCTATGTGGACTTGTAGAGTTGCTTTATATATCTGGGCTTCGGTTTCTTCATATGTAAAATGGAGGAGGTAACTCTGAGTGAGAGACAACTATTATTTTTGGAAAGAACATTAGACTTGGAGTCAGGAGCTCTAGACTTAAATTCTGCTCAAAACCTTATTATGTATATATGTTGATGGGCAAGTTACCTAATAGTTCCTATGCCTCAGTTTCCTCATCTGTAAAAGAGGATTAATGATATTTGTCCTATTTGCTTTGCTGAGTTGTGATGAATGTGCTTTATAAAATTTAACACACAATCTAAATGTCTTAGGTTTGTTCTAGAATGAGCCTAAGAGCTCTTCACATAAGCACTATGAATTTATTGAATTGCATTGGATTTTAAGGTCCTTATCAGTTCTGAAAGTATATGATTATGCAAATGCTTTATAATGAAAGACTATATTATGTCATGCTATGGGCAGGGGTATCCCCAAAGTTCTAAAGAGCATAAAGTACTCTTTCAGCCACAGGGCTCCTTTGCTAAGATTCTAATGATTCCAGCAACTTTGAGGAGGGAGTGAAGTGTGCTCCCTGAGGCTTCATTCCATTCTCTTTGGTTGTTGGTGACTCCCATGGCTAGACCAGCTGCTACAGCTGCAATAAGGTAAGATAGGGCGGAAGGGAGAGATATGTTTCTAGTGTCCCAAATTCCAAAGTGTTTTGGAACACATTTTCGTTTAGAAGTAACATATATTCAAAGAATGGTTATGTCTTGGTGGAGTCATGGCCTTGGCTGGGATCTGTGGCCTTGAATAGAAACCTAATTTTCATTTATAACTTGGCATTTATGGTAAAAATGTACGATAAATACCTCCAAATGGCTATAAACTGTCTATCAGTCAGAGGTGTGTGTACAGTTGAGTGTTCAGACCTATAATTCTTGTATTAAGCTGATCCTTTCTGTCTAAAGAGAGTGCAGGGTATTGTCTCTCATCACTGGGTATTTTATAGTATTGATGGAAGAAATCATTTGTAATGTCTACTGTAAAACTTGAAATATTTTGGAGCTAAGTGAATATGCTTATTGCTACTTACAATCCCAACCTTTTAGTCCCAATAGTTCTGTTTGAACATTTTTTTTGACTTTATTTTCTGTTTAACTGAAGACAACTTTTGTGGTAGACTCACAAGTTTCATTGTTGTATTATAACAGTATTACATGTCAACAATGTAGTTATGACCTTTACATAAAAACCCAAATATTTAGTCAATTTGCAGTGTTTTAATTTAATCTTTGTATACCTTCCATTTTTAAATGCTTAAATGAATACTATATTGCAAGAAAAATGTAGTGATATAATTAACCAGCCATTAAAAATTTACTTCTACAAGAAAATAGGGCATCCCTAATCCACTCAGCAGGGCTCGAATCTGGAAAAGGAAGGTACTTTTGTACTGGTTGCAAAAGGAAAGGTTTTTGCATTGGAATCCTCTCGAGTGTCCACAAAGATTTTAGGCACCATCCAAGGAGCTCAGGGTGACCCTCCAGTGGCTTCACCAGTCCTGCTTTAGTTGCTTAATTACTGCTCTGCTTGGGATCCTTCAATTGGTTCTCCATCTGATTTGTATAGACTTGGTTTGACATTGTTTTCAAATGAGCTATGAAAAAAAGCTACTGGATATTCACAAACTGTCCATCAGTCTTCCAGTTAGTCAAAAAGCAAAGTCGTAGTTGAGTGCATGGCCTCCTCCATTAGACTGTGGTCTTCTTGAGGGCAGGGACTGTCTTGCTTCTCTTTGAGGCTCTCAGCACAGTGCTTGTACATAAGGCTTAAAAGGAATGATGGCTCGCTGACTGACTGCTTATTGTGTACCAGATGCTACACTGAAATCTGTGTTATAAAGAAAGGCAAAAGACAGTCCCTGTCTTCAAGGAACTCACATCCTACTGAGGGGAGACAATATGTTAACAAGATATATATTCAAGATAAATAAATAAAAATTCAAGATAAGTAAGGGGCAGAGAGGTGGCTCAGTGGATAAAAAGCCAGTGGGAAAAAAATGGAAACCCTGGGTTCAAATTTGGTCTCAGACACTTCTTAGTGTGACCCTGGGCAAGTTACTTAAACCCCATTGTCTAGCCCTTACTGCTCTTCTGCCTTTAAAGATAGAAGGTAAGATTTTTTTAAAAAAGATAGAAAATGGAAGGTAATTCTGGAGGAAAGGCACAATCACAGTGGAATTGGAAAGGTATAAGCAAGCCTGCCTCACTCTTCAAACCTCTCTTCCCAATATCACCCCCTTCCATTTCCTAATTGTTCCACCAATTATCATTATGAATGAAAACTCTTTGGCATTATTAAATTAAAATTCCTTTCCCTGGCTGTGTTCAGTGCACTGAGTCTGAGTTAAAAAATTGTATCAACCGAATTAAATATTACACAATATGGGAAGATTAGCAGTAGAGATAGCCAGTAATTCACAGGTGACAAAATTCAAGAAAGGAGCCAATGATAGAATCCATGGCCTATATCTATAAGTATGTGCTCAATGTATGGGTAACAGGTAAGATGAAGATCTCTAACATAAAGTGACAAGTTTGTTCTTAAAGGTATCACTAAAACTTGAATGAGATGGGACAAGCAGTATTCTGGAGCCAGCTCTGACCATCCTGAGAGAATTGATTGGATCTCTGTTCACCCTACTGCTAGGTCCCATTATTTACTGACTTATTCCCATAATAGCATAGAACATAAGTACAAAACATTTCCCCCCAACATCTGAGGCAAGCTCTTCCCTATATCAACTCTGTCCTTAGAGAGAATGTGTTTAAACTTGGCACAGTTTCTACATAACTTTAATATTACCAGATTCAAATTTGGCATATCCCCTAACCTTGGGCAGGGTCCCAAAAGTCATTCTTTGGGGCACCGATAATGACTGTCTGTCTCTCAAAGCCCAGAATGGACTCTGTTCACAGATCTCCTGGTGGCTTGGTTTCTTGACCTTGAGAAACTTCCAAGGAAATAGTCATTTCGAATCTTCTTCACTTAAAAGCAAGAAAGAATAGACACAACAAAGACGGAAGCAATAGCAAGGTTAGGCATTCTCAATTTCATGCTTGCTGCTTGTGAGAGAAAGCCTGAAGCCCTTCCTTACTCACTCAAAGGCTCTCAACAGTTCATCTTCTTTCTCCAGTGTTAGGAAGTTTAGAAACAGCCCCTAGCAAGAGAATTACCCTTACTGCTGAGGGCCTTTTAAATTTAGATTGTCTGTATAGCCAATCTAAAAAGCTTTAATCATTTCTAGGAGACCTAAAATACAAAATATCTGCATGTTTCAAAATCCATGTGGGGATTGCACCAGGCAAGCATATTTATAAAGATTGGACTCAGTGGCCAGTTCCACATTACAACTTTATGACACTTTCATTCTTCAAAGGTAGAAGAATCAACAAGGGGAGCTTCTGTTTTAAATATGATTTTGACGAATAAAGAGGAAATGGTTGTTAAAATAAAAGTGATGGAAACATTGGAGAAAAGTGCCTGTTTCATGTTAGAATTTGTGTTGAGCTTGAGGAAAAGTGGAAATAATCTGATAGCCACTCCAGATTTTTGGAGAGCAGATTTCAAAAACTAAAAAAGGAGTCTCTCTCTCTCTCTCTCTCTCTCTCTCTTTCTCTCTCTCTCTCTCTCTCTCTCCTCTTACCTTTGCGTATTGGTTCTTGGTTCTAAGGGAAAAGAGTGGTAAAGACTAGGCAATTGAGGTTAAGTGACTTGCCTAGTTAGGAAATGTCTGAGGTCAGATTTGAACCTAGGACCTCCCATCTCTAGGCCTGGTTCTCAATCTAGCTGCCCCTGAGGTCATATTTTATAATTGAAGCCAGCTCAAGAAGGATGGAAGCTCTCAAGAATGGGTTAGTTTTTAAAGAAAATATTTTTATTCTGAACTTCATGGACACCAACACTGTGCCAGGAATCTCTATTATGTATAGTTCGCTTTTCTTTTTAAGGATATGATAAGGATAGGATAAATCCTTTCTTTTTATTTGAAAAATTAAATTAAATTAATTAATTTAGAATATTTTTTTGGGGTTACATTATTCATGTTCTTTCCCTCCCCTCCTCCCACTCCACTCCCATAGCCAATGAGCAATTCCATTGGGTTTTACACAACATTTACCTTTCAAAGGTCCTGCTTGTCTGTGTTTCCTTTTAGCTTGTGTTCTGGTATCTTTTATGCATTTAAAAATGCTTCAATAGCCCTCTGGTATCCCTTTTTCTTTTCTTTTTTTGTGGTAAAGGCTAGGCAATGCAGTTTAAGTGACTTACCCAGGGTCACACAGCTAGGAAGTATCCGAGATCAGATTTGAACCTAGTCTCTAGGTCTGGCTCTCAATCCACTGAACCACCCATCTGCCCCCTCCATTTTTCTTTTAGAAAGTTCTGTAGTTGGCTCTCTTCTCCTTTCCAGCCCCTCCAATTGAAAAAAAGAAAGAAAAACAACAGTGTTTTGTAATGAATATGAATAATTATGCACAGCAACCCACATTGGCTGTGTCCACAAATATATGTCTCAGTCTTCAGCCTGAAGCCGTACTTTGCTTGTCAAGAAAGAGGTAACATGTCTCATTGCTGGTTCTCTTGAATCACCATTCGTTATTTCATTAATCAGAGTTTAAGGAATCTTTATTCTAAGGGTACAAAGAAAAATAATTCCATTGAGAGAGAAAAGGAGAGACTGATATGGCTGAATACCAAGAAACTCATTGATAGTTTGGAATTCAAAGTCAAACACTGGGGGTAGAAACAAGGGCAGGAAATAGAAAATATATATAAAAGAATGTCATGGTCCAGCAAGGCTAAATGTAAATGCTCTGGAGAAAAAGAGCTTCCCACCCCCTCTCTCCTAAACTGGGGAACAGAAGAGGCTCAAAGAAGAGATAAACTACTATTTAGGTGGATACAATGATAACAGATGGCAGAAAGAATAGAGAACTACTTAAATATTGTTTTGCTTGTTTTCTCTCTTAAGGAGAATAATTATTAGATTAGAAAAGACAGAATAAAATGGCTATTAGAGTGTTTAAGTCCAAGATAAATAAGCATATAATAAGAGAATACCTAGCTGCTCTCAGTGAATTCAAGCCATTAGGCTCAGATTATGTATATTCCAGAGTACTGGACCAGCAAATGTGATAGCTAAAATGCTATCAGTAATCTTTGAAAGATCCTGGAGAACTAGAGAGATAACATTTTGAACACAGAAAATGGCCCAGCTTTCTAGAAAAGGAAGGCAGTGGAGTTTACAAACTATAGGTCAATCAATTGGTCAATAAATATTTATTAAGAACCCACTATATACCAGGCACTGTGTTGTGCTGGGTCAATGAGCCTGAACTAATTGAAGCTAACTTCGGTTCCTGCAAATATTCTAGGATGTGTTATTAAAGGGGAAGTTTATGAACAAGGGAAAATAGTGCTTGAGAAATTTAAGAACAGTTTGTGCTTAATCGAGTGTGTGTATATTTAAGTGTTATTATGCAGATAGATCATGGGAATACTGTAGATATTATTTACTTTGACTTTTAGCAAAACATCCAACAGATAAAAGTGGATGTAGAACTGGTTAAATGGCCACCCAAAGAATCACCATGAATAGGTTCACATTGAGGGAGATATCTTTTGGAGTGTCTAAGGTATTTTCCCCTGACTTTATACTTTTCAACATTTTTGTCAGTATCATGGATGAGGTCTCACATAGCATGCATATTAAATATGTAGATGACATTAAGCTGGAAGGTATAGAAAGAAGGAGGGATCTAAGTGGATTCCTTCCAGAAGTTCAGAAGAAGTAAAGCCAGGATTTGAGAGTTCACAAGACAAGACTAATGACTGAAGGAACTGTAGACAGTTAACTAGGAGAAGAAAAGACTGAATACTTGAATAATTGTCACGTAGAAGAGAGGTGATACTTTTTCTACTTGGCCCTAAAAGGAAGAACTAAGAGAAGTAGATGAAAGTTGAAGAGAGACTGCTTTAAAGAAAACAACATAAAGAAAAGTTTCCTAATTGTTAGAATTACCCCAAAGTGTAGCTGAGGGTCTTGGGAGGTAATGACGTCCTACCTTGCTAAAGGGCTTCATTTGAAGCCTGAATGACTACTTCATGATTATCTTTGCAAGAGATATTATAGATGAGATTCTTTGGCAGCAATGCTTGGATGAGATTGCCTCTGAGGTCCTTATAATGTTGAGCTTCTCTATTACTATGAGTCAATGAAAAGTGACCATTTGCTGATTTCCTTCCCAAGTACAAAACAAGATTCTTAAATTAAGATAAATCAAAGAAGAGATCAACACATAACTTTATTTTTTTAAAAGATGAAGTCTTGTTAGTTGAAAAGTTTCCCACACTTGCAGCACACTATTTGGATATTTAATTTTTAAAACAACATTATTTTCATTCTTATGCATCTTCATCATTTGAAAACAAAACTCTGTGTCTTATCAAAGAAGAATAAATACTCTAAACTTTAAATTTCTTGGAAGAAAATCCCCATTCAAATATTAGATACTACACTTATCATCATTATTTTTTATTTTTTGTAAGTTGACATATCAGCTCTGCAATATAAATTCACATGCATCCATTATTCTTGTATGTAAAGTTTACAAATATATCAGGCAGGGATGTTACAAAGATACAGAATGTGATTTTACCCAGGAGCTTAACAGGTTGAATTGGAAGCATTTTTCTTCTTTTTTTCCCATTTCCTTTCTATATTTTACCTCTTTTGAAACTGTTGAACCATTTTCAAGGAAGGAAGCATCATTCATGTCACCACTATACATATTAAAAAAACATTTTTATAGCCTGCTAAATATTTCTTTCAAAGGAAGTCCCAAAAGAATTTTCTAGAATGCCAGTTTCAGCAAATGGTCTTTAAGCTTCTTCTCCATTCTTGTTTCTAAATGTTTATACAAGAGGAGGAAGTACAGCCCTGTGGTTCTTAGTTTATTATACCTATGGAAAAGCAATTATTTCCAGATGTGTGCTGTAGGTATAAAAGGTATTGTGCTGTTTTGCTATTGTGTAAGAGTAACGAATATGCTAACTTGAGTAGCACCTTGAGAATCAAAGGCAACAAGTAAAAGAAAATGTCATTAGCCCTTAAGTATGTTTTATTTTTTTCACTTAGCCTGTGAATTAGCTCCATTAAAGGAACACCAATTCATTCATTCTACTTTTTATCCAAATTACATTAGAGCTGCTTCACCCTCCTTGGGGTGGTAAATAGGATTATATAGATTATACCACTGCTGTTATGGTGGTATCTCCATATTCCTCAGGCTATGAGAGAAGACACATCACACGTACAAGAAAAAACTCATGACAGAAATAAAGCAAAAAAAATGGAATATTTTGTTGTACAGTTAGTCTCTTAACAGTTTCCTTTTTGGCTGTGGATAACATTTTCTATCATGAATCCCTTCTTAAAACCTTGCATTGCTAATAATTATTTAGTCTTTCAATAGTTGGTCATCATACAATATTTCTGTTATTGTACACAGTGTTCTCCTGGTTCTGCTCACTTCACTTTGCATCAGTTCATATTAGCCTTTCCAGTTTTTTCTGAACTCATCTTGTTCATCATTTCTTATGGTGCATTAGTATTCCACAACTATCATATACCAACAAATTGTTCATTCATCCCCCAATTAATGGACATTCCCCCAGTTTCTAATTCTTTGCCATTACAAAAAGAGTTGCTATAAATATTTCAGTAAAAGTAAGTCTTTTCCCTCTATCTTTAATCTATTGGAATACACAGTAATGGAATCACTGGGTCAAAGGGTATACACAGTCTTATGGTCCTTTGGTCATAGTTCCAGATTTACTGCAGCAATTTTTAATGATTTCTCATTTATGTGAATTCTAGACATTTTCAAAGAGAATCTCTTACCCATTTCACATCCAACATTTGATGTCAAAGGATCTCCAAACAAATGATTATGTAATAAATCAGAGTTCATTTAGGGAGTGGAAAAGGAGAAAACCCATGCCCAAGACTCAGACGTTCAAATGAGATTTATTAAAGAATATTCTGTACAGCTTGCAGAGACCACAGTCTGGAGATAGGGAGGCTGCAAATCTCTGGGTCTGTGTCCAGATTGAGGTGGTTACTGTGGCAGTTCCAACAGAAGAGAGGAGATGTGGCTGCTCTTCTAAACATATGAAAAATTTATTTCTAATACATTGAATTATTTCTATTTCTAGATTTTGAATTGAGGCTCATGTTTGTCCTTTACACTTCTTTACTCATTTCTTAGTTCCTGGCAAGGAATGTTTCTTACATCTCCCATCCTAGAATATCTCCAATTGTATGATGATTGAACAGTGAGATTACAGGTTTTGTCTTGCCCAGTAAATAAAAACCTGGTTAGGCCAAGTGTGTCCAAGTGCAGCAGAAGAGAGTGCTTGAGTCCCCTTTGGAGTGAATGGAGAATGCCTCTCTTAATTTGATGAGTCCTGATTGGAGGGCCAGGGTTTGTGATTTTCCATTATCAACCAAAGAACCAGAAAGGAATTGAGAGAATGATGGACCACCTTCTCATTGGCTATCCACCAATTAGAGATGTCTTGGGATGTGTAGGGGAAAGCTGAATAATAAGCTTCCAAAATTGCATTTAGTGATCCATGAGATTGAATTTCTTGGTCTTTGGTCACTGAGAAAGATCACTGACCAATTAATTTATTGATTATTACTAGCCTGATCAATAAATTGATTTTCATACCTGGAACCCAATCTCTTGGAATTTTTAGTTGTTGCACATGATTTTCTTGCTTTCTCCTTTTGTTTAGGAAAAGTCTCATTTCCAGCATGTGTTAGGTTTGCTCTCTCACTTTTTGAGGGCTCCATGGTGGTGATTGGTAGAGAAAGAAAGGAGTTAGCTGATATCCTTGCTTCCAGATCTATGTTTTGGTCTCTTAAATTATTATAATTAGTAGATATGGCAGTGAAATGAGAAAGACACGGTGGGAAAAGAATTTGACATATTCAGTGGCTAACTTGAGACCTGTCTGCTCTTTGTGGCCTTGGTTAGACTTCTGAGAAACTCTGGGAAGGTGGTAATAGGCTGATACAAAGAACAGAGGAGCAAAAGTTTATTACTGGCCTGAATGTTCCTTTTCTTTTTCTTCCTTCCTTCCTTCCTTCCTTCCTTCCTTCCTTCCTTCCTTCCTTCCTTCCTTCCTTCCTTCCTTCCTTCCTTCCTTCCTTCCTTCC